>NC_044327.1:12316712-12619743 GCF_007399415.2 Gopherus evgoodei | reverse complement strand
TCGTGCTACGTACTGCCTTAAGACAGAGTGAAAGCCCTGCCCCAAACAGCTCATAATCTGAAGCTAGGTTTGCAAGCCCTCCAGGATTGTCCTGGAGTCTCCAGGAATTAAAGATTAATCTTTAATTAAAGATTATCATGTCATGAGACCTCCAAGAATACATCCAACTGAAATTGGCAATTTAGAAACCCTGTAACCTTTCAGGAGGCTCAGAGCCCTTACTGGGCAAAGCAGAGAATGCAGCTGTGTGATTGGTCTCCTGAGCTGTCTGTCAAATGTGTCCCGCCCCATCATGACATCATCACAGGACTATAATGGTTGAGAGAGGGGTAGGTCCTAGTATTGCTCAAGAATTAGTAGTGTGGACATTTGGTAAGATTTGTAGCTAAGTGCTATACTGTATCTCTGGTTCCTAGGTTCTGAGGATGTTTTGGTGAGGACTTCTTTCTCACACAGAGTGTGACCTGATGTCTTGCCTGATTGATAGTAGTAGCTAGGATTGAATGATCAGAATCTCTTAGTCCCTTTCAGTGCTTGGTAGTTGTGCTTGTGTAAAGTATCTCTAGGTAATAGCTGAGTCACCTGAGCAACCAGTCCAGGGAAGGAAACTATCTGTCTTCCAAACCAGGAGGCCTGGATTAATGGTATGTTCTAGGAGATAGAGGCTTCTCTAGAGGAGAATGGAATCTTTAACAAAGAGAACTAAAGAAGAGCCTGGACTATAGGAAAAAGTGTCCCCTTACCTCTCTACCTGAGTGAAGCTGTGCTATTCCCATTCATGGATGGGGATTGGGGCTTCTGGCTCTGGTCTGAGTTCTGGCTTGTCATAATGATCTGCAGGTGGGAACACTTGGCTGAGGTGGCTGAGTCAGCTGAGACTGGAGTGCTGGGTAACCAATATGTATCTCAAACAGATGATGTAGGAAACACTAAAGGAAAACCAGCCTGGTGCCTTCCCATAATGGAAATGCTTTCTAGCTAGTGGTCTCACTCTCACCTCTAGGGGTGATGGTATCAATTTATCTGAACTGGAATCTGTTTCTTTACCAGATCAGTCTCTGACTGATAATAGAAAATACTTGTATTTTACCAGCTAAATTAGCTTTAAAATAACCAGTCTGCCCTAGTGGAGATCTCTCATGTAATTAAATATCCACGGAGACTGAAACACTACTTACTCTAGCTGTTCTAGAGGTCCCAACACTCACCAGTGAGACTCCCAATTCAGTGTTCTCTGTGTGTAGTTATAGACTGCTACCTTCAGCAGGATAACTTCTGTCAGTAATTGTACTCTGGTACAAATGGAATTAACCTCTGGCATTATCTGGGAAAAGATTGAACTAGGAGGGTGCCTGTGATGAACTGTGTGGCAGTCCCGGTGTTCCCCTTGGGTGGCATTGTTGGGTCTCTAAGTCTGAATAGAAGCTTTGGGAATGTGCAACACTGACAGACCCTGGTTGTTGGTGGGGACCTGGGACCTCTGGAGCTAAATGCATGAGTCTCTACTGTATGAGCTAAAAGCCAAGGCCTGCTAGCTACAGCTGTAGAGCAGACTCGTTAATCTCTCTAACTGGTCTTGGTGCCACTAGATGGGACAGAACACCAAACCCAGAAGGTGTGGGTTACAAGTGCATCCCTGGGCTTGAGGAACTGTCTGTCTCTGGGCCTGCCTTGGATCAAAGGTTTAACACAAGCGCCTGCTCTGTCTGTAGAGAGGGTGTTACCACAGGGGCACAACCTGGTCTGGCTTTTAGAGAAAACAGAACTGGAGCAGCCATTCTGGTGTCCTTACACAATATTGATTTGAGTGTTTCCTGTTATACCCCCTCATTATTCCTTTTTGGGCCTTGCAGGGACATCTCACTCCACCATGTCTGCTAACGAAAATGAAACACAGGTAGAGATCCAGGCACAGGAGCAACAGGTGAGTCTCTCCTGGGGAGGCAGGTGTGCTTGGCAGCTGGAGTCACTGTTCTGGCTTGAATGTGCCTATTGCTGGAGATGGGGACTCCTAACCACAATACTAGCCGATGCTTCAAGTTCCAGTTCTCAGAATGCTGGAGTCACTGCCAAGAAGTGCCTCCTGAATCCAGGATGAGCACTGGCACTGGTGACCCTGTGAATGCTGTCTGAACTAACACTGGCAAATCCCTTTTTTCTAGTAGTGCCTAAGGGCTCCAAAAAGGGTTCCCACTCTTGCTGACAGAATGAGATTGTGACACAATTCTATTTGGTTGGTGGGCATGCCAGGATGCAAACAGCATTCCTGAGATCTTGCTGAATATAGGCAGCTATTCTAATGGAACCAGGCTTCTGGGTGGGTGACTAATGTCTTAGGCAGGCCACTGAAACCCTGCTGACAGGGCCAGGAGGCTGCCTAGCTCTGAGGACAGTCTCCTACAGAATCAGTGGTTGCAGAAGGAAAGAGACCGAGTCAGGGGGACACCTTGACAAGCCAGGAGCTCTTCCCCAGCTGACTCCCCTTTTCCCTCCCTCAGACTGCAGTAGGCAGGGTGGCTGGCCTGCCCTTGGTCAACTCTGCCTGTGAGATGGCCTCTGCCAGCTATGCAGCCACCAAAGAGATCCACCCAGCCGTCAAAGCTGTCTGTGAGGTGGCAGAGACTGGGGTGAGGGCCATCACCTCTGCCGCTATCATTGGGGCACAACCCATCCTGGACCATCTGGAGCCACAACGTGAGTGAGGGAAGGGAGGCAGGAACACACCTGTGTGCATGGCAGGGGAGGTGAGTCTGGCTGCAGGCTCAGCCTACAGGAATGTAGGCATGCTACTGAACTCTACCTCCAACTGGTGGCAAACTGAATCTGCAGACTCCCGTCTCCTGTGCCACTCACCTCTGCTAGCTCCTCGAGTGATCTGGCCAAGGCACTGGCCTTGTCCGGAGCGGCTCGGATGGCTGCAGCAGCTTCTGTTGGTGACTCTTGCTTAGGTACCAGTGCTGAGCTGGGCCAGCCTAGAGGGAGGCAGTGCCCAGGCACAATCCCTGGTGTGCGTGGCTGGCCCAGTGGCACACAGCCACATGCACTGAGTATGGCACCTAATGCCATTGAGCAATACTTGCTAGAGGGCACTGCCTGCAGCTTCAGTGCTAAAGGGATCTGAGCCCATTGCAGGCACTGGAGACTCCTGAAACCCTCTAGGAGAAGCTGGGAGTGGCAGCTGGGATCTCCTGAATGCTAAACCTGGCTCTGACAGACTGGCTCCATAGCCTTGGGCAACTTACCCAACCCCTCTTCCTTGGCTTCCCCATCAGTAGTCTGGGGACACTTGCTTAGGAACACCAGTCCCTCCATGTACACAGATTAGCAGCCCCACAAGATCAGTGCCCATGAATGAATTAAGGGAACTAGTTCTGTGGTTGTGTTACAGTTGCAGCAGCCAATGAATATGCCTGTAGAGGTCTGGACAGACTGGAGGAGCAGCTGCCCATCCTGCAGCAGCCGACTGAGAAGGTAACCACACTAGTCTCCAGGCTGGTCCTGGCGCAGGCTGAGGCTGTGGGCCCTTCACTTCTGCTAGGTGTTCAGTGGCCTCTCTTCTGACCCCTTTTTCCCTAGGTGGCTTTGGATGCCCAAGATCTAGTGCGTGCCACAATGGTGGGTGCCAAGGATGCAGTCTGTAGCACGGCCACTGAGGCAAAGGATGCAGTGACCAGCATGGTGGGTGTGGCCAAGGGGGCTGTCCAGGAGAGCGTGGAGGTGACCAAATCTGCAGTGACGAGCAGCATGAGCACAGTGATGGGGTCCAGCATGGGGCAGATGGCTGCAAGTGGCATTGACATAGCATTGGCAAAATCTGAGCAGCTGGGGACCACTACCTCCCCATGACAGAGGAGGAGCTTGGTAAGAACTCTTTTGCTGAATACAAACCCATGTGACCCTGATGTCTTGGGGCATGGCTTGGACTCCCAGTATTCATAGCTGAGATGCCAAAGAAGCCACCTCTCCTTGAGGTTCCCTTGCAGCATAGCTTGGCTTCTAGGCCTCCCCTTGTTCCTTCATGTTGGGCCCTCTTCTAGCTGATGGAAGGAGGCTGGTCTAATGGCTTTGACACTGCTCCCTGTGCAGCTACCAGCTCCCTGGCTGGTCAGTGCTGCAGGACATCCAAACCTGCCCTGAGAGAGATTCTGTAGGCCACAAGCTTTGGGAGGTCTGAATGGAGCTGCCTTGTATCCTGGCCCTGCCAACCAGTGGTGCAAGTAGATTTTAACTCTTACTAGTACAGTGATTAATGGGAGGGACCAAAGGTGGAGACATGTGACCCCACATACACAACCCCACTCCTAGACAGGAGATGCAGCTGCATGGAAGGGATGGTGGGGCAGCTGTGGTTGGTACAGCCACACTGAAGGAGCTGCTGCTGTTCTGCTCCTTTCACCACTGTGGTTCCCACGAGAGCCCTGCAGTGTTGAGCAGATACCAAATGTCTTGCTGGTACAGCATACCAGCAATAAATGTCTTAATGGTACAGGGTACCTGACCATACTGGCTTACTTGCACTACTGCTACCAGCTAACCCCTCTTCCCCCTTGCAGCTGAGCTTGCAACAACTCCAGTGGAAGGACCAGAAGAGGCTCCTGCAGAGCGGCAGAGTTACTACGTGCATCTCGGTTCCCTTTCGAGCACGCTGCGCCAACAAGCCTACCAGCATGCCGTGGGCAAGATGAGACAAGCCAGGCAGTGCACCCTGGAGGCCCTCTCCCAGCTCCAGCAAACCATTGACCTGGTAGGAACATGACCCTCTCCTTTTCCCTGTAGATGCTAAGGGCCACGGTCTCTGCAGCCTCCTGTGCTCAGTGCCATTGGCACTGTTTGTTCCTAGGCCCTGCAGTGTCACTGCAGTAGTGCTGCCTGCCTGCTACCCACAGTTAGCTGTGGGGGAGGTTCCCTGGCCAGCCGCTTCCTGCTGTTTCCAGCTAACTGCACTCTCCTCCTGCAGATCAACAGTGCCAAGCAGGCTGTAGATCAGAAGCTTCACAATGGCCAGGACCGTCTGCACCAGATGTGGCTCAAGTGCTGCAGGGGGAAGTTTGAAGGGCAGGAGGGCCCAGACTCAGCAGAGGTATTCTCCTTCTCCTTCTCGCCCTGACAGCCTTGCTCTAGCAAACTCCCCCATCTGTAAGGGTGACTTGCAGATACTCCAGTCTGTCTTGCTTTCTTCCTCCAGCAGGTTGAAGCTCAGGCTCTAGCCATGTCCCAGAGCCTCACCCAGCAACTGAAAACCACCTGCCTTACACTCCTGGGCAGCATCCAAGGCTTTTCCCACACTATCCAAGACAAGGCCCAGCAGGTCTCCAGCAGTATAGAAGAGCTCCAGGCTTCCTTCTCCAGTGCCAGCTGTTTCCAGGATCTGTCCACCAGTGCCCTTGCCCAGAGTCGGGAGAAGGTGGCCAAGGCCCGGGAGTCCCTGGATGAGCTGCAGGAATATGTGACGCAGAATATTCCCCTGGACTGGATTGTGGGACCCTTCACTCCCACTGGAGACTCCACACCATGTCCTGATGAGCTGGTGGAGCAAGGAAAGAAGGTGGAGGCCTGAATGGTTCCATTCCCCCTGCTGCTGGAAGGAATCCAGCTGAATTGCCTGCATAGTTAGTGTGGGCTCTCCTTGCTGAGGCCATGGTTCTGCTTTGACAGATGGTGGACTGATTTCAGCTCTTCCTTATTCAGGGTCTTTAATTCTGCAGGTCATTTCCCGCGGCACACTTCCCCGGAACCGTTTATTACCAGTTACAGGGTGGCATCGCTAATCATGCAGGACTGCACCCCTTACAGGGCTAGTCTGCTTCTCTGAGGACATGACTTGTGACAAACATACAGCTGTCTTCCTCTGTACATACGAAATGCTGCTGAGCTTGTTTTTTTCCTAGCTCTTTGTATTGTATAAAACTAGGGTTTAACTTCACAATAAACCTCAACTGCATTGAAATTTGCTGTCTGCTTAATGTGATCCCTCCCCAGCTCGTGCTCTATGTACAGTACACGTGACCCTGTTTGTATATCTGCCTCCTTCACA
The DNA here is from genome assembly GCF_007399415.2 of Gopherus evgoodei. NCBI lineage: Eukaryota > Metazoa > Chordata > Testudines > Testudinidae > Gopherus > Gopherus evgoodei. The sequence goes on along the minus strand of NC_044327.1, from coordinate 12,613,709 downwards.
CCCATCCACCCTCCTTTTCTCTGGTAGAGCTCCAGAGTGGCTGAGCTCATCTCCTGGGTGAAGGCATCTCTTCAAGTGCCTCCATTTGACAGGTTTCCTTTGAGACTCTTCTCAAATAGGAGGCAACAGCCCATAGGAAACACTAATCTGGCTTTCATTGGGTAGCAAGGGAACACTACAGCCTCTGAGATCAACTAAGAGAGGGAAAGACCCAGGGTGTTAGGGCACTATGGCTTGGAGAGGAAATGGGGGTGGAGAACTGAGAACCTACTATTGGTAATGAGCACAGTTAAAAGGGTAACATACAGTGATGTGAGACTGCCAGGCTTTGCCTCTCAGGGCCAGCTTTAGGCCAATTCAACCAATTCCCCGGAATCAGGCGCTGCCCCTGAGAGGGCCCCACACGCAAGCCCTAGTAGGGTGTACGGGCAAGAGCCGATGTGCTGTACTGGTGTGGCCTGGCTTCCCCAGGGGGCAATTTAAAGGGCCTAGGGAAGTGGTGGGGCTCTGGTGGCTATTGGAAGGGCCAGGGCAGTAGAAGCAGGGGAGCCCCAGGCCCTTCAAACTGACACCAGAGCCCCAGGAAGCTGCTGCTGCTACCCTGGTGGGAGAGGGAGGAGTGGGTACTCACTATACAGGGTGGGTTGTACCCCCCTGTACCTTCACCCCTACCTCCAGCCAGCCCTGCACCAGCCTGTGTCTCCAGCCAAACCCTGCCATACTCTCCTGCCTGAAGCCAACCAGTCCCACACCCCTTTGCCCTGCCTGCAGCCAGACCATACCTCCAGTCAACCCTTGCCCTGCCTGCAGCTAGCCCCATGTCCACTGGTGCTCTGCAGTTCCCAGGGCAGTAACCTTGCACACTTCCTTCAATGAGGGAGGGAAGGGAGCAGCTGGGACCCACACATGTGCACACCCTAGGGTGACCCAACAGCAAGTGTGAAAAATTGGGATGGGGGTGGGAGGTAACAGGATCCTATATAAGAAAGAGTCCAAAAATGGGACTATCCCTGTAAATTCAGGACATTCGGTCACCCTAGCACACCCCCAGGGAGGGGTGGGAACCCACACATCTGAAAGAGAGCACATTTCTAGTTCAGGCCTATCTTTTTAAAAAAACTTTAGGTAGGGTTAACATAATCTGTATTTTCCCAGACATGTCAGGCTTTTTGGTTCTTAAATTGCCATCTGGCAGGAAAATATGCATGTATAGTAACCCTCTTGATAGAAAAGTTACATACTGTGGTACATCCCTTAAATCAGAACTTTTTATAGGGAACTGGTTGCTGAGAAATGAAAGGCTTTTTCTAACATGGGGTTTGTTTGTTTTTTTAGTCCTTTTTTTTTTTTAAGTTATCCCTGCCGGGGCTCTGCTGAAAATGTTTGAATTGGGCCCCGCACTTCCTAAAGCTGGCCCTGTTGCTTCTAGTCCAGTGCAATGAGACTAAGTAGAGCAGCTACTTCAGCCTAGATCGGAAGCATCAGAATGGCCACGACCATCTCATGACAGCTGAACAGGTTCAAAGTGTCTAGGAAAAGAGTTGGTGATTTGACCACTCCAGGCAACTGGCATTTAACAAAACACACACACGGAGACTAGCTGCAAGATATAGAGCAGCAGATAGTCTTGCTGAAGCATGGACGTCAGCCACCCTGCATCCTTACTCCCTGCCATTAGCCAAGAACCTGTCTAACATTTCCTAGTGCAAACCTAGCCAGGCCAATAACAGTACAGGTACATGGCTCATGGTTGTGGGAGATTCATAATAGGAACAGCACTGGGCTTTTAATGCAATTTCCTGAGAGTTTGTGTCTACACTTGAAGTCACTTGTTTAGTATTAGATAGGCAGCTCCATCACTGTTGCTTATCCTAACTAGGGCTTGAGCTATTAAAAAGCTTCAGGCAAGGACATGTCTCCTGGGTTCAGTGCTGCAGCAGCACCATGACCAGGATTGGCTTAAAGACGCCACTGCTCTCAAAGATGGAGAATAGTAACCAAACTGGTGATGTAAGCAGCTCACATGGCTGGTTACTCCTGACCTCATTGGACAAGGCCTCTCTTGTAGGCCAATGGACTGGGGATGTCAAGCTCCCTAACTGACAGGGTGCTATCACTGAGGCTACTCTGCCTGTGTAACTGGACGTGTGTTACAAACCCTACTGTGCTCTGGATTAACAGAGGTCCCTCCAACACACTCATGGGGAAGAGTCAGAGTAAAAGCACTAGCTAGGTGGAGCCCTGCTTGTGTGAGTAAAGGTCCTAGCCAGCTCCTTTTAGGGATATGGAAGCATAACTAACTATAGATTTTTAGTAGTTCTGGTCAGCTAATCTGATGTCTGTGTTCAAGCCCTTTGCTATTTAGTCCAAGTCTAATAAAATGTGTGAGGTCAATGAGTGAATTTCACATCAGCAGATATTAGCTTCAAATTAAGATAGAAACAGCAGCTGGATTTTCTTTACACCATGATGAACATTGTAGCCTGCATTTCCACAGCACAGCCCCTACAGCTAATCTTTACATAGAGAAAGAGTGGTTCTAACATATCCTAAAGCCAGGGTCAGACCTAAGATACCCCATAGAAACTGTTGCTGGACCAGTCTTAAGTTACAGAAAGTGAACTGACCAACCCCTGGATGCAGTGTTTATGGCACATGGAACAATGAGTTAGTTCAACAGGCCCTAGCATGATACACCAACTGGCTCAAGTGTTTAATTCAATGGCCTATTAGAGGATCCAAGGTATGAGCAGAGAGATCACACCAGCTCCATCCCAATGGTCTGAATATTAGAAGGAGGAATGGGAAAAGGAAAGAGATGCTTCCTTCCTGCAGCTGGCTCTCCGTCCTGGGTGGTACCCCCTGGATAATTAGCAATTGTAGCTGCAGATACAGCACAGGAAGACTTGCATACCTATACATAGGTATAACAAGTGGGGTTCCGCAGGGGTCTGTTTTGGGACCGGCTCTGTTCAATATCTTCATCAACGACTTAGATGTTGGCATAGAAAGTATGCTTATTAAGTTTGCAGATGATACCAAACTGGGAGGGATTGCAACTGCTTTGGAGGACAGGGTCAAAATTCAAAATGATCTGGACAAATTGGAGAAATGGTCTGAGGTAAACTGGATGAAGTTCAATAAAGACAAATACAAAGTGCTCCACTTAGGAAGGAACAATCAGTTTCACACATACAGAATGGGAAGAGACTGTCTAGGAAGGAGTATGGCAGAAAGAGATCTAGGGGTCATAGTGGACCACAAGCTAAATATGAGTCAACAGTGTGATACCGTTGCAAAAAAAGCAAACGTGATTCTGGGATGCATTAACAGGTGTGTTGTAAACAAGACACGAGAAGTCATTCTTTCGCTATACTCTGCGCTGGTTAGGCCTCAACTGGAGTATTGTGTCCAGTTCTGGGCACCGCATTTCAAGAAAGATATGGAGAAAATTGGGGAGGGTCCAGAGAAAAGCAACAAGAATGATTAAAGGTCTTGAGAACATGACCTATGAAGGAAGGCTGAAAGAACTGGGTTTATTTAGTTTGGAAAAGAGAAGACTGAGAGGGGACATGATAGCAGTTTTCAGGTATCTAAAAGGGTGTCATCAGGAGGAGGGAGAAAACTTCTTCACCTTAGCCTCTAATGATAGAACACGAAGCAATGGGCTTAAACTGTAGAAAGGGAGATTTAGGTTGGACATTAGGAAAAAGTTCCTAACTGTCAGGGTAGTTAAACACTGGAATAGATTGCCTAGGGAGGTTGTGGAATCTCCATGTCTGGAGATATTTAAGAGTAGGTTAGATAAATGTCTATCAGGGATGGTCTAGACAGTATTTGGTCCTGCCATGAGGGCTGGGGACTGGACTCAATGACCTCTCGAGGTCCCTTCCAGTCCTACAGTCTATGAATCTATGAATCTATGTGCTCTGAACACATTTGGGCCTCTTCTGCTATGGGCATGTACATGTCGGGGGGCTATGGATGGAAAGTTGGTTTCTATGCCCTGAGTATGCAATGGTCTCTGTGTGCTGGGGATCCTTGCACCTGTGCAGAGCCCTTGGGAACTCAACTACTCTTCCCAACTGCCTGTGAAGTTAATGGGGGTCTGAGTAAATGCAGGGGCTGGTTCGTGCAGGGCTCACTGTAGGATCAGGACCTAACACTGCCCCACTCTGGCACTTGCAGCCACTGAAGCTGAGGATCGTGGTTTTGGATGGAGGCCCACTCACAACCCTCTGTGGGACAGAACCATGGGTATGAAAACCTAGGCTTGCTTTAAAGGAGTGACGTGAGCACCAGCCTCCGCTCCAGGCCTCTGTCACTCTCCCCAACTGCTCCAGCCACTTGCACTCCCTGCTTTGACTTTACTGCATGTGTGAAGGGAAATGGAGAGATTATGGAAAGAAGTTATCCATGGTGTGATCTGCTGTCCCTCCAGCTGGGAAGGGCTGTGGCACTGGAGTAACTAGGCCACGAATGGGGAGAGGGCAGAGCCGAGCATAGCGGCTATGACTGACCCACCCCACCCCCAAGCTTTTCCCTGAGTTTGTCTCCACACTTAGTCCTGCCCTATGGCTGTCATCCCCAGCATCTCCCCAAAGGCTTCTCTGGTACCACCTGAGCCTGTGGGTTCCACATATTGAACTGATACTTATATTAGACTGAGTGCAGTTAGTGGAGATGGGAAATGCTATCAACAGCAAAGGTAAAAGGCACCCTGGAGAGTCTGCTGAGGAAATGCCTGTTGCTGGGACAGTGCTCCTGACGGCATCAACTCGTAAACGGGCCAGACACCAAACCATGGCAGAGAGATTGTCAAACATTTAACAGGGCTCCCAGGAGAGAGCAAGACTCGGGTAATGATACTGGATGGAGTTCTTAGTCTGATTCACTACGTATGAATAGTACTGGGGTAAGGGCCAAAGGCCTCCCCCCGGAATGGAGCCCCATCTGCTGAACGCTACACAAAGAGGTTGTCTGCCAGGAGAAATACCACCCAGCATGAGCCAGCCCTGGGACAGAGAACGCACATAGCCTCTGCCAAAGTGGATGGGGAAGCAAACAGCTGCAGCAATCACCCTGCTGCCCACTGACCTGAATGCCTAGATTGAAACACACCAATGAGCCAGTGTGGAATTCCCTGGCTGATGGGCTCTTCCAAAATGAGGGCTATATTCATTGGCAGCGTGGTGGGCCTGATGCAGGCATATCACCTAGTCTATGCTGGGGGGATGCTAAAGAAAGATTTTAGCCCCCATCCTGCTCCAGGAGCAGCCTGGGTCCTCTCTCGGCTGAGTGCACAGGCGTATTACGCTGCTCGGCGGGCACCAGGAGCTGGAGGGTTGCCTGAGGAGAAGCATCCACATGCAATGTGTGAGGAGGTCCCTTGTGATATACACATACCGTCCCAGGGGAAAACCCTGCAGTCCCGATCCTACACTAGCTCTCTGCTGCTGTGAGTAGAGTTGCCCTGAAGCCCACCCTCAGCTCGTTTCCTGAGGTCAGCAGAGCTGCACAACAGCAGGGCCTGCCCATGGGCAGTCAGGTGCTGGATGTGGCCTACCCTAGGAAATGTCCCCTCAGCACTCCACAGGCATCCCACCACCTTCTACATGAACCAAGGAGAACTCAGAGCCGTGGAAACAGCTTCCACGGTCTCGTATAGCATCACAGTGGTCAACGCTCCTATCTGGAACAGCTGGGACTCTATATAGGCAAACAACCCTCCTAACGCTGCTATTTTCCAGGCTCCACCCCAATTCCAGACCTCAGCGGTCAGGGTAGAGAGTGCACCTTCCTGATTGCTTTGCTGAGCTGTCTGTCAAGTGGCCCCTGCCCTCTGCTGACATCATCACTGGGCTATAAAAGCTGTGCAGAGGCTGGTTTGTGTACTGTTGAGGGAGCTTCAGAGTGCAGGCTTGGTGCGAGGTGGGCTGAGAGCTGGAGTTACACTGTGGCTTTGGGGTTCCAGGGTCTGAAGTGTTGAGTTCTGGGGGGATTGTTTTGTTTGAGCTTGTCTGTTGTTGAAATGGATCTTAAAGCTGTACTTGCCCTGCTGTGTTTGGCTTTCAGTTTGGAGAGCTGAAGAGTTTGAACCTCTTTCAGTTCTCTCCATCCATCAGGGGCACTGGGCTTGGCAAAGAGGCTCCAGCCTGGGGCGTGTCTATGGTCAGGGTGTGGAAGACATCTTCTCTCCCACCCCCATGTCCAAGGAGGTGGTGCCCAGAAGTGGTAGGTCTGCTTGTGGGAAAGGAGAGGGGGCCAGACACTAGAAACACCCAGGGCTGCTCTGTTCTTCCCCCCTCTCAGCCTAGCCTGTGTTGCTGTAGGGGCACTGCCAGCCCCTTCCTACTGCTCTGCTGGGGCTTGGTTCCTGGCATGTAGAGTGTGTGAGGGAGAGGGTGAAGCTGATTCCTCCCTTAGTGCAGTTACTACCCTCACCCTGCAGTTTGGCTGCAGCTCCCTGTCATGGCTCTGACTCCTGCTGGCAGGAGGAATTTCCCCTGCCTCTGCCTGACCCTGTGTCCTACTCACTGAGGTCTCCAGAGACTGGGACAGGTTTCCTTGGTCCCAGCCATCAGTGTAGTAGGACAAGTCAGAAGAGAGAGTTGCAAAGGGCAATGGCTCTCCTGCATTACCTGGTCTTGCAGTGTGGCTTCCCTCCTTGGGGAAGTACATGGGTGCCCTACTGTGGTAGGCACTGACTGGCCAAGGGACTGCAGCAGCTGTTAGAAATGAGTGTGAGGCTGCAACCTGAGGCCTTCTGATCCCTTAATTTCCCCTCCTGCTTCTTGCAGTGACAACTCCCTTCTGCATGTCTGGTAACAGGAGTGAAATCCAGGCTGCCTGCCCTGAGCCCCAGGGACAGGAGCATCAGGTAGGTCCATGCTGGGGAGCTGGCATCCCCCTGGCCTTCTGACAGAACTTCATTGTGGCAGAAAATGCTGAATTTCTGGAGTGAAATGTTGCAGCACATCTACTGCAGAGTCAACAAAACTCTTGATAAAATCCAGTCTCTGAAGGGGAGCCCCACGGAGTCCTAGGCAGCCTGTCTGGAGCAGGGTGTCTCAGGTTTTTGAGGCTCCCACTCCACAGAGCAGCAAGTGAAATCAATGTTCTTGTCACTCTTGCAGTTGCTATAACTGAAAAGGTCAATTTTCCAAATCTTGTTTCAAAACATCTTGGTGTTTCTGATTTTTAACTGTTTGGTGCTCTCTGGTTTGCTGAGAAGTTTGTTTGTTTGGAAGAAAAGCCAAGTGGCTCTGGCAAGTGCTAACTAGAACAGTTCTAGAGCAGCCCAGCCCTAGTCATCGCTGCATTGGTTGCAGCTGATAACCCTAGAGCACAGTGGGATTCAGGCAGGACTCTTTCCGTCAACTAATTCTTGGGAAAGGAAGCTCAGGACTAGCTGTATTAATCCTGGTGGCAGCAGCAACGATGGGGTTAGTGCTTAGCTGTGGGATCCCAGCCAGGATATAATAGATAAATATAGCCCCCTATGCTGCTGGGAGCAGAGGTCTGACATGCTGTACATGTGCAAAAGAAAGCAAGGAACATTCTGGGGATGTCACTAGCTGCTATTGCTGTGGGGGTGGGGGGCAGAAATCCCCTGGGATGGGGGAGCCCTGTGGCTAGCTGGGTGCAGAGTTCACTTGGTCCAGATGGTGGATGTTCCCCAGCTGACTCCCCTTTTCCCTCCCTCAGACTGCAGTGGGCAGGGTGGCTGGCCTGCCCTTGGTCAGATCTGCCTGTGAGATGGCCTCTGCCAGCTATGCAGCCACCAAAGAGACCCACCAAGCCGTGAAAGCTGTCTGTGAGGTGGCAGAGACCGGGGTCAGGGCCATCACCTCTGCTGCCATCACTGGGGCACAGCCCATCCTGGACCAGCTGGACTCGCAGAGTGAGTAAGGGAGGGGAGGCAGGAATACTCCTGTATGAACAGCCTGGGGTGGGTACTGGGCTTGACAAAGAGGCTCCAGCCTGGGGCGTGTCTACCTGACAGATCCTACCTCAGTTCAAATGAGCATTTGTAGACAGTACCTCTCTGCTGGTGCGCTGTCTCCCTGCAGCTGGACATAGGTCCTAGGACAAGACACTGGGCAGGAAGGTAACACTCCATGGGGACTAGTGCTGCTCTGCAGGGATTGCTGTGGGGCAGGGCATGGTTTCCCCCTGTCCATGGGCTGAGAAGCCAGCTGAGAGCGAGCAACATCCAGCCCTGATCTCTCCATGGCCATAAAGCCAATGGGGCACTAACCAGTCCACAAAATGCTGGAGTGATGCTTGCAGGAGCCAATGGGAATCCCTGACAAGAGCTAGAGTGCAACAGAACATTAATCTCCAAGAGGTTCTAGTTGCTTAAGGGAGCTGCCTTGTTCTCCTGAGGGATGTTGGGGCTAGTGCTCTGAACTCAGAACTGGTAGCTAGGACCTGAGTGCTAATCCTGACTCATGTGACTTTGTTGGCCAAGTTGCATAACCTCTTCCTGAGCCCCACATGAGGAGGCTATTCCCAACACAGGGACATTGGGGTAAGGGGTTCCCCTGCTCAAATGCTTGCTGTGATTGAGCACATAGGAAGGAGTTGAGGGAAACAACTCTGATCCTCTTCTAGTTGCAGCAGCAAATGAATATGCCTGTAAGGGACTAGACACCCTGGAGGAGAAGCTGCCAGTGCTGCAGCAGACTGTGCAGAAGGTAAGAACCCTTCATCTTGGTTACAAAACACACATTATCGTTTGTGGGCAGACCACAATTACTGCCATGTCTACTCCATTGATGCTCCTAAGTAGCAACCAACACTTTCTTGAAATCCAGGTTCTGTTGGGAGCTTCCCATAGCTGTAACACCTCCACAAGGAGGCCACAGTCAGCTCAATGTGGGGGGGGGGGGTGTGAATGCTGGTTAGTATGCTAGAAAACTTCCACAGATGAGCATTAACCACTTGGAGGGAGAGATCCTGCCCCACTTCCAGGCTTCTCTTGCTGTGCTTTTCTCTTCTCCTTCCCCCTCCCCTGCCCCCAAAACCCATCTCTTAGCTCTAATGTAAGAGTACCACAACCTCCCCTTTGACACATGCCTCTAGGTGGCTTCAGATGCCCAAGACCTTGTGCATGCTGCAGTGGCAGAGGCCAGGGATGCAGTCTGCAGCATGGCTGGTGAGACAAAAGACACAGTGACCAGCATGGTGGGTGTGGCCAAAGGGGCTGTCCAGGAGAGCATGGAGATGACCAAATCTGCAGTGACCAGCAGCATGAACAGAGTGCTAGGGAAATCTGAGCAACTGATTGACCACTACCTCCCCATGACAGAGGAGGAGCTTGGTAAGAATACTGGTGCTGGATCTCCAGGGCCCAACAGCAAAATGGGGCTTTGTTAACCTCTGTATCCTACTCCTCTGCTCCCTCATTCTCTGTGAGGTAACAAGGGCAATGCAACCCACCCTGATCACATGGGCCTGCTGTCTCTCTTGCAACTTGAGACTCTGACTTATTTTCTGCCCATTAAGTGGCAGCTAGTGGACATCCTGCAGCAAATATTGGCAGCTGGAATCGTTGACCAGAGATCCTTTCTTTACAGAAAATATGGTATTGGTGGGTGAAGGCAAATCCCCAGTCTCATCCAGGAGGCAGGGCTTGGAATGAATCCTGATGTCCACATCTCTGCCTGCTCCCTCATTGTAGTGATCCTCACCTTGTGTGTTTGACACATCAGTGCCTGTAGCTAGGCCTCCATAGCCTGGAACAGGATACCACATGCTTGGGTCTGACTCTGCAATTCATCTCATCACAACTAACCACTTCTCTTGCTGTATTCTAGCTGAGCTGGCAACCCCTATGGAGGGGTCTGGAAAGCAGAAGAATTACTTTCTGCGTCTGGGTTCCCTCTCTACCAAACTCCGCCAGCGAGCCTACCAGCATGCCCTGGGCAAGATGAGACAAGCCAGGCAGCACACCCTGGAGGCCATCTCCCAGCTCCAGCAAACCATCGACCTGGTAGGGCTTTTACTCTCATTGTGCTTTCCCCTGCAGCTGCTCTAATCACTGAAGCTCAGACTGGTGCTTGACAAGCTCTGCATGTCCCTGAATGATCATGTGAGCAGGTGTGTGTGTGGGTCATGTAGTGTCTGCACAGAACTACAGTTCAAAGCCCAGCTGGGTGCCATGTAGTGCTGGGTGCATGATATAGGACACCCACTCGCATGGATGCAGGTGGCACTGGTCTTTGGTGGCTGCAGAAGTCAATAGCTCCCTTCCAGGTGGAGGGTCTCTAGCCTAGTGGTATCACAGGTGTGGGACTGTCCCCTTCACTCAGCTTCTGCTGCTCCCCTGTACACAAGACATACTGGGAGTCACTCTTGTTCTCCACTGTCCTGCATAGTGACTGAACCCCTGTGTCCTTCTAGATGGAACATGCCAAGCAGGCTGTGAGTCAGAAGGTTCATGATGGGCAGGAGAAGCTGCAGCAGATGTGGCTGGAGTGGCACAAGGGCCAGCTGGGAGGCAGTGAGGATGACAGCTCACCACAGCCAGAGGTATCTGATGGGTTGTACCCCTGGAGTTCAATCTAGGAGCAGTTGGAACCACTGAGCCCCCTAACAACTCACCTGGGTTGGCCTTTCTCATGTTGCTCTGCTGACAACAGTCCTTGGAGAGGCTGGCTGTGAATCACCCACCACAACAGCAGGTGGCTCCACACACCCAGCTGAGTTACCTGAGTGCTTTACCTAAGCCATTCATGGACAAACAGGAGGCCCCTCAGCCAATTTCCCAGGTCCCCTGCCATGCACCACTACTAGAACAAAAACCTAGAATTATGCTGTCTTGTAAAGATCCCTGTGCAGCACAACGTATGCTCATTAATATAGTTTGCTTTTCCCTTGATGTGGGGAAGATATGCAACAGCCTCTGATCAGAGAGGATTCCCAAACACTTCACTTTAAGACATACACACTGTTAAGATAAAAACAAGTTTAACTACAGAAAGATAGACTTTAAGCAATTAAGTGAAAGCAAGCACATTACTTAGGCTTAGTTAGCATTTATTTGCTAATATACTTGATATGGTTTGAATTAGCAGTTTCTCACCCTTGTTGATATGAGCAGTCCACCAAGTTTCTATAGCTAGGCTAGAAATCCCTTTTAGCCTGGGACCAGCACTTTCCCTAGCCTGCCTCTCAGGGATTTCCAAAAGTCTCCTTGTGTGGGGAGGAAGGCCAAGAGATCTCTCCACATGACAGGAACCCTTTGTTCCCAGCCCAGTTTGTGGGGGGGGGGGGTACCAAATAGGAGTTCAGTGTCATGTGGTCTAGTCACATGCCCTTGCCTGCCTTGCTGAGTAATAGCAGCCATTACTCATAGGCTGGCTGAAACCTTCACAGGAAGGCTAAGCTCTTCCATAGGCCACTGTCTTGGTGGATGGGCCATCAGCACTGTATAGCTGCTTCATTGTTGTGTCTCAAAGGCTGCTTGTGGGTGTCTTCAATTACATAGCAACTTTGTAACTTCACATACACTGATAGCATATACAATCTGAGATCTTAATGTTCAACAGATGAAGACTTTCAGAATGATACCTTACAAGGCATACTCTGTACAAAATGCCACAATCATATTACTATGGTGAATGTAGGGTGCAGAGTGTCAGTGTCACTGTCCTCTTGCTAAGATGCAGTGTGGCAGGAATGAGCTTCACACACACCTGGTCACACTCCCTCCTATCTCTCCACAGGAGATGGGGTCCCAGGCTCTAGCCACTTCCCATAACCTCATCCTGCAGGTGCAGACTGCCTGCCATAGCCTCCTGCCCAACATCCAGGGTCTCCCTGCCTCTCTCCAGGAGAAGGTTCAGCAAGCCTATGAGAACATGGGAGAGCTCCAGATTTCCTTCTCCAATGTCCAGTCCTTCCAGGAGCTGTCTGAGGGTATCCTGACCCAGACCCGGGAGAAGGTGACCAAAGCCCAGGAATCCCTGGATGAGCTGCTGGAATATGTGGTGCAGAACGCTCCCCTCACATGGATCGTGGAACCCTTTGCTCCTGCTGGAGACTCTGCAGAGCCAGTGGGGGAACCAGCAGAGGAGAAGATCACAGCCTGAAGGTTTCATATCCATGTCTCCTCTGCCACCATGCTGCAGATGTTTGTGGTGAAGAGCATGTCACACTCTTCAGTTATTGCAGTAACTCTCTCATGGAATGGAGGCAAATCTCATCACCTTGAGCCTAGCTGCACTGGGTCTGCTATTCTAATTCTTGGTTTCCTCACCTCCCCACTAGTCAGTGACTGAGATGATGATGTCTCAGGAGTACTCAACTGTCTAGAACATCCACCTATTAAATGGGCCTGAGCTGGAAGCCATCAGAAGGCATGTGTGTCATGGTGACTTCGTTTCTAACAGCTGTTGATGGGTTTGCAGGAAGGGAGAACCAACTCAGTAGGGCCTAACTTCCAGGCTGGAGAAAGGCAGTCAGAGATGGGAACCCCACTACCATGGGAATTCTGGGGTGTTGAGCACATGCTGGTTACAGGGGGCTGACTCAGTCCACCAAGAGGTTCTAAGGTATCGTTTTGTTCACCATGAGGGCTCCACCTTGCCTTCCTCCAAACAGCATTTAACCAATGCTGCTCGTTCAGTTATGGGTGTTCCTCCCACCTCTCATTCCTGTGCTGGGTTTCTCTAAGGTAACTGTAACAAGCCTTGTTTATGGAACTGCATATGGGCTAGTGGATAAAAAAGGTCTCTCTGTTGGTGACCAAACACTTCTGTAAGTTTACACAACTAGCCTCTTCCACAATAAACATGAGCTGCTTTCAACAAAGGTCACATTCTTTTTGTTCATCTGAACCATTTGCGGACTTCTCCACATGGTTCCCTGTCTTGCTATCCCATCTCAAATGGACCCTCTGGCTGAGCCAGGTCCTGGACTCCAGCTCTCTGAGTAGAGCATCCTGACTCTGGTTCCTTTGCCTGGTCTAGGCCTTCCCAACTCCCTGGAACAGGCTCTGAGTGCTAACAATGCCAGGAAAAGGTCTCTCAGGGGTGCTCTTCTGCTGTTCTACCACTCTGAAGACAATGCAGGTCCAGAGTATTGCTCAGACCCTGGCCATGGGAATGATGTTCTGCCTTGGATCACTCAGATTTCTGAGGCATGCCACTCTGCCTTCCCTTCCTCATTTCTTAGCCTGACTAGTCAAATGTTGCCTTCCCTGAGTCCTGCCACTCAAACTCTTTCAGTGGCTTTATCATCTAACACAGATACTTCAAGCCTTCATTAGAGAAACTAGTTTGGCACTGGTAAGTGTTTCTAGTCAGGTAGGGTTGGGGGAAATGCATCTCAAGCAGGATGATGCTAAAGCATCCTCACTGCTACAAGTACTGGTGTAAAATGCTCCCCTGAAAGGTGACTGTAGTCTTACCCTTAATAGTCACCACCTACCTGGGAACCAGGCCAGCTTGAAGACAAGGCTCAGATAACTTGCTCCTCCCTTTGGCTTCTCCTGCCATCTACTGCACTCAACATGCCTGCATGGATTTCAAAGAAGCAGAACTTAGCCCAGTATTCTAACACAAGTAGAAAACACACTTGAGAAGGGACTCAAAGGAATTTGAGGGAAGTCTTCCCTCTTCTTCTCCCCCCACCTGCCCCCCAATTGTCACTCTGACCAAAGCTACTTACAGCATTTCCCTAGCTCAAGTATTAAGTGTCTTTGCTGTGGACAGTGTGGTTCCACATGAATGGTTCTTTTTCAGATTACTAGAACTGCAGTGTTTATAGAACTTCCTGGGCTTCAAAAAAACCAAATCAGTCAGGCCTCCAGTTAGTATAAACCATGTGTGAATATTTGCTATGGCCTCTTTTAGCTCAAGATGTAGCAGCTTGTACTTGAGTGGCCCTGGTTCAGGTGCCAGGGTTTCACTGAAATTCAATTAGCCCCAAGTTTATGGCTTGCAAAATCCCATGCAATTAACTGGTGAAACACTTCCAAGAAGTTTTGTGACAATGTCTCTCCTGCTCCCACCACTCATCTGTGAGAGAATGGAAAAGGCACCACATGCATAAGCAAATGAGACCTTTTATGTCCTATGCAGCTGTTTCTCCTCAGGAAAGCTGCATGTGTGCTTCCTGGCCCATGTGACACAAGGCACTTGTGTAACTCCCAATTTTAACCAAAGGGAAAATTGTCGCTGCTGTACTAGAATGTAGCTAACCTGCCAAGGAGTAGCAGAGAGACCTTGTCATAAACAGATAGCTAAGGGTTAATGTCTTTCACCTGAAGCACTTGACCAGAGGACCAATCAGGAAACAGGATTTTTTCAACTCGGTGGAGGGTTTTTTGTGTGAGAGTCTTTTGTTCTGGGTCTTCTGTCTGTATGCTCTCTCTCGGATGAGAAGTGATTTTTGTTTCCTGCTTTCTAATCTTCTGTTTCCCAGTTGTAAGTACAAAAGATCAGATAGGGGATTTTTATGTTCTTTTGTATTTACATGTCTATAGTTGCTAGAGTGCTTTGAATTGTATTCTTTTTGAATAAGGCTGTTTATTCAATATTCTTTTAAGCAAATGACCCTGTATTTGTCACCTTAATACAGAGAGACCATTTGTATGTATTTTTCTTTCTTTTTCTATAAAGCTTTCTTTTAAGACCTGTTGGAGTTTTTCTTTAGTGGGGAACTTCAGGTAATTGGTGGGAGGAAGAAGTCAGGGGGAGGTCTGTGTGTGTTAGATTTACTAGCCTGATTTTGCATTCTCTCTGGGTGAAGAGGAAAGTGCTTTTGTTTCCAGGACTGGAATTACAGAGGGTGGACTCCCTCTGCTTAGATTCATGGAGGTTGCTTCTGTGTATCTCTCCAGGAGCACCTGGAGGGGGGGAAGGGAAAAGGTTTATTTCCCTTTGTTGTGAGACTCAAGGGATTTGGGTCTTGGGGTCCCCAGGGATGGTTTTTGGGGGGACCAAAGTGCCCCAAAACACTCTAATTTTTTGGGTGGTGGCAGCAGTACCAGGTCCAAGCTGGTAACTAAGCTTGGAGGTTTTCATGCTAACCCCCATATTTTGGATGCTAAGGTCCAAATCTGGGACTAGGTTATTGACAGACCTGTAGAACACATTAAGAGTATTCTTAGACAAGCTGGGGCTACTGAAAATTAGGCTAAAATTATAAATGGAATCCATGAGGATAGCCAGAAATTAACTAAGGAGGCAGCTTGGCTGGTCCTGGGCCAAAGAAAACATCTCAGCCTTTCCCAAAATAGACAGTGAGGCAAAGAACCACAGAAAATGCTCAATTGCACGGAAGAACAGGGTCAGCACCCTAGTGTGGAATGGGGCTACAGACTCCAGGAAGCATATTCTGGGGCCTCCTATGGGAGCTTGGGAGACCTGAAATGGGCTGATTACTTTGTCCAAGTGCCATCTTTTAGCTACGCTGCCCTCTAGGAGCCAAGTCCTGCGGTCCTGAAGTGGTCAGCTCTTCTGGGCAGGAATCATGAGACCTAAGCATTCCCTGAGAGGCATTCTCTCTCAGTGGTTGTACTTCTCAGCCTATCATGTTAATAAAACATCTAAAATTATGGCTCTCACTATTCCCCTGCAAGCCCTGCTGCCTGCCCCAGCTCCTCAATACCATTCAGGATCTTCAACAAGTCTTTAATGGCATACAAACATGTATCCAAGGATGATGATTAATTCCATGCCTAAAAGTTAGTCTTTTGCACAGCTACCTTTATAGTCTTAACATAACATGTTGCTTTTCAGAACACCATCATGACATTACAGTTAAAAATTGATATTTATTCATCTCACAGTAGTACATGAGGTCTCCAATCAAACATGGGCACCATGTACAAATGCTGTACATACATATACTGAGAGGAAGCAGCAGTTGTTGAAGAGCCTACAGTCTACACAGGCAGAGGGTGGGCCAGCTGTCTCCCATGCACCCCCTCAGGGCTTATGGTCACACCATAGACAACTTGCCTCAGCTTCCCCTCTTGGACTATTCAAATAAACTTCACTTCAGGGTTCTTCTGGATCAAAAAATACCTCTCCTTGGGGTCTGGGTTTATTAATATAAAAAAGTGCAAATAAAACTCTGTCTCCCCAAAACAAAGTCCATACACAAACCAGTTTCTCTCTTCCTCCTCCCAGGCCTTTCTTCCTGGAACCTTTGTTCTCTCCCCAAGGCCTCACTGTCCAGTGAGCTTGTCTCACTCTGTGCCACAATTTCCTGAGCTTCCACTCCCCTCTTCACTGCACCTTCCTGCTCGTTTTATCCTAGAATCACCTGATTCCTCTGAGGTGGGGCTCATCCTGTCATTATGATTGACTTAGCCCCAGGCTTTACAGCCCATGGGGCAAGCCACCCTGTTTCAATCCCCATTTCACTGATGAGGAACTGAGGCACAGAGAGATTAAGTGAGTTGCCCAAGGTCACATGGGAAGCCTGTAGCAGAGCTTCCATAGGACCCAGAACTCCTGAGTCCCAGTGTTAAATCCTGGTCCCACTGAAGTCACAGTGAGTCATAAGGACAGCCTTTGGCTCTGCAAGAACAGCAAATACTGTAGACAATATTCTGAATCAGGAAAGAAAGATGGCATACCTGTAGCTGGAGCTCTGCCAACGTATTGTCTCTGCAGACGCCCACCTCCACAGTCTGAGCTCACAAGCCAGGAAGCTGGAAGAGGAGAGAAAGTTGTTAAGGATGCTCACTGACCTCACCACATAGAACAACCTGTCCCCAAGTATCTCCTATTTCCCCTCTCCCTCATGGACCTTAGGACCATGTGCATACTTTTGGGGAGGGCAAAGTGCAAGCCTCAGGCAGATGTGGAATTAGCCCCCCATGCATGGCCCCATTGGTCTGATTGGAGCTGCTCCCCCAAATACAGAAGTCAAAGTATGCCTATGCTTAGGACTGTCTCTTTTCTCACCATGAGATGTGGGACCTTCCCTTTCCCATTTGCCCTGACCTACAGGATGTAGCATGTTACACTGCAGTTGCTAGGTACCAGGTCATGTGTGAGTAAAAGTCAGATCCTGCCAGAAAATAACACATCCTGTCAATTTATGTGCTCGAACTCCCAAGCTGCACCACCTAAAGCACTTCTCCAACCATTGGTATGGTGCCAACAAATCTGGAGTCCAGTCTCCATGGAGCCAGGAGGATCCTTCATTTTCTGGCAAGATCTGATTTTTAGCCACATTCTGTTTAACCTATGTCAAAGGCATCCAGAGCCCTAGCTTGGTGCTTTTCTGCATAGGGTATGAAGCTAAATAAATACCCTAACTAAGCCTGTATCCCTGTGGACTACTGGGTCACGGGCAGGTCCCTTCCACATCCCCACACCCTCCGTCAGCCCCTGGCAGGCTCTGGTCTGGCACTTCCATGCCAGGCAGCAGTGATGGCTGGTTCAGCTCCAGCACTGTGACTGGGAGGTGGCAGATATTCTCGAGGCAGGAAAATCCACTGATGTCCTGATGGACAGCAACTGGGAGTGTGCCTGCACCTGAGGGAGGCTGCTTGTCTTGGGTCCCCTGGAGATGCCAAGCCCAGGGATGCCAAGCCCTTCTGTCAGCCATTGCGCTGAGCGCTGTGGGGCAGGATGAGCGAGGGAAATGGCCGCGCAAGAGCTGCTCCCTCCCCCATGCTGGCCTGAGCTGCCCAACTGCCACAGAACCTTCCCATGCCAGCATTCTAAAATGGGGGCCCTCTCCATGGTGGCTGGGTACATTCAGTCAGTGGGCAGCAACACTGCTAGGCACTGCATATTATCTCTTCACTGTAACCATGCTACAAAACAGGGTAATTTGCTGGCTGCTACACCTTAACAATCCCCCTCTGCCCTTTCAGTGCCTGTCAACTTCACCATGGTTCTGAGAAAGTAACAAAAACATCTTGCATCATGGCCTGTTCTAGGTGTCCAACTAACCGATGGCAACTGTTAAGACAACCATTGTCTTGTTTTCCAGAACTAGTTGGTGTAACTACAGTCCAACAGCCTTTGCTTCAGTGATTCTAGAACAGAATGAATGTGAAGGTGATGCCACCCAGGGGAGGGCAGTATCATCGGGTACAGGGTGGAACAGCACTGTAAATTGAGAAGGAAAACTACTGGCTCGCTCCAATCCTGAATGCTTGTAACTCCAGAGTTTTTCTTCTCTTCTGTCCCTGTCTAACACTCCCCCACAACCTCTGAAGGAATCTGACTGAGTTAATACTGGGCTGGAAATCTTGAGAGCCCAGCATGATCCGATTTACTGGCTAACAAGCCATCCACCAGGTGATGTGGCAACAAATCATCACACTAATACAAAGTAGGGGTGAAAAGTAATGAACTTTTGGTACCTAGCCTCTCCTGGTACTCATTAAACTAATTTAAAGCAACAGATTTTTCCCCACTTCTGGGACTCCTCCTATTCAGGAGAGCACAAATGTGAGAGACTGTTAGTTTGGAACAGTTGAATGTCTAATTCCATTTAGGCTATTTCACTGAGATTCATTTGATGTCTCTCCTTCCCACCAGAATGTAGCAAGCTGGGTGGCCAGGCCATCTCTAGTCAGTGCTGTCCATGCTGTGGCTTCTACTACCTACACTTCTACCCAGAGGAGTTACCTGCCTATCTGGGAGGCAGAGAAAAGAGTGAAGACCAGTGGTGAACAGCCACTTCTGTCTGAACTTGATGCCCAGAGTGGGTAAATGATTGCATACCAAAATTAATCTGCACCCTGTATGGTGCTCCCCAGGGGTATGCATGGTTGAAGCATCTCACTGCCGCCTGCCCTTAGCATGAGGAGATCTTGTCTCTGCCTGATGTGGATCAGTTCCCTGAAGCCACAACCGTCTGGAAGCACAAGCACAACCTTCCAGGTCCCTGCAGATCTTACTGTCTCTGTGCAGGAAGTGATAGGCACACACCAAATTCGGAGCAGCAGAGTGACATGAGCAATGAACCCCACTTTTGTACTAGCACTCTGTTAAGACTATTGAAATAATCTCACCCAGTCTTATGCCACATTTACTTTCTCATCTCTAATTCAAGACGACATAAACAAGATACTTGTCTGTTAGATGCGCAGCTGGCTAGAGTCATTTCTTCTACCTGCTCCCCTCTTTGAACAGGGTTCAGGCCTAACACTTGTCACAAGACTCTAAGCTTCTGTGTTGAACTATCTCTCTGTAGGAACCAACTTTCCAATTCAATGGCCCCTGCAAAGCAGCTTCTTTCCTGCAGCCCCTTACCAATCACAGCCTTTTTCTGGTACTCCAAGCATTGACCCTCCAGGTGCCTCTCAGCACATAGCTATCATCACCAGTCCTATGCTGCACTAGATCACAGCCAGTTCTACTGATAACTTTCTAAAGCAAGAAAGCTTTTTAAAAAATCCCTAGTAGGTGGTGTGGGATGGTGGTGGCCTATAAATACATGCAGTGGTTGACTTTTAATGAGAGTCCATGACTATTGTTCAGATAAGTGGGATAGGTACAGAATGAGCTCTGGCATGTGAAACAATCTAACAGCAACAATTTAGCAGAGAGTTTACAAGATCTCAGTGGCTTCTCAAGTGCACTTGGTATCTTCCATGGTACTGTTCCACAACAAAATAGCAGCAGGCCTCAAACATTAAAAGCACGGCATGAGAAGATGTTAGTTTTAATTGCTAGGTATAAAATCTAAGGAGTTTTACCATAAAATGGAAGCACATTACACAGTGGGGGGACTCATGCCCAGATACCCTCAATTTCCTGTAATGTGACCAAACCAACTGCAGCTGATTTCCCTTCCCCCCCCCTTTTCTGTGCAACTTAGGTAGCTTTCCACAAGCCTGTTCAAAGGCACCAATTCTTTTCCTTCCAGGGCCAGCGAAAAGCAGCCAAAGGTATTATAGTATCTCCCTCCCACAACATGAACAGTGTAATCTCTGAACAACAGAAACCATTCATGTAGTGCTAGGGCTGCAGCAGGACACACCTGATCTACCTCTAACCTAAGCAGCAAATAAAGAAGGGGAAAGCCTGCTTTTTCTGAGGGGGGAGGGAAGGCATTCCCCAGTGTTCACATTATTTAGAATGCTGGTGAGAAGACTCCATAAGGCCTTCACTTGTTTCTACTAGACACCCCTAGACCTCATTTTCAGACTGGCAATGTCATGCCCAACCTTAACAGTGACTTCATAGGCTCCTGTAGCACTGAATTAGCAGTGCTGACTGTTACACAATCCATGGTCTGGAAACTTAATATGCTTTAACATTGCTGGAGTCACTTTTATGAGATCATATTTTATCCACCATAATACCAGCCGTTACTATTCCTTAGCATCTGAGCCTTCCCACTTCCATTATCAGAATGGATCTAGCTCCCAGTGATACACACCTACGCCACCCAGAAACCTCCATGCCTTCCTGATGCCCTTCTTTTTGGGGACCCACTTCACTGCTACAGCCAGCCTAGTGTCGGAGAAAAACTCAGTTCTCGCTTTTAGTTTGGGTGCAGCAAAATCAAATACTTTATTATTTCTCAAGCAATATTAATTGAGGGAGGGAGTGCCCTGGGACACTGGGTTGCCCCAGTCCCGGACAGGTCTCTCCCAGGTAAACAATTACAGCAAGCATTTATACCTTTGTTACAGACAATAGCAAGCAATATTACAGACATGATGAGCAACAGATGCATTTTGTTTATGCATAGGCTATCCTGCTATCTTATTTTTCTCAGCTTCTGGGCGCCAGCCTACAGATTTAATTATCAGTGCAAGGTCGTAATAACTTCTCACACAGTTCTTTTCTGCTCGCCTCACACAATCCTCAGTTCTACAAGTCTCACGTCATTAGGGTTACAGCTGGCCTAACTCTTGTTAACAAACTGACATGCATTAAGATCCCCTACAAATTCTTGTCAATTCTTTCCCTTCTTCCACACTAGCTTCCCACTGCTGTTACCTGCTTCTGTCACTGACCTCAGTGGATGTGTACCTGACTAACCCATCTGTTCTCAATTAGACCATCTGTCAGATGGAGGGGAAAGTCTTGTCTCACTACTGTGAATTGGCTTCACAGTTTGTAGAGTAGAAAAAAACCTTACAGATCCTGCTTGCAAAGACCTTAACAACAGTCTGATTCAAGATCATGCTGTCTGGAAACAAGCTAGCTTTCCAGGGGAAACAAAGAATAGCTAGCAAACAGTTTAATGAGTGCCCAGTGTTCCATGGATCATTTAATTTGGGGTGACCAGATAGCAACTGTGAAAAAATGGTACAGGGGGTGGAGGGCAATAAGTGTCAATGTAAGAATAAGTCTCAAAAAACAGGACTTGTCCCTATAAAAATGGGACATCTGATCACTCTAATTTAATAAGTGATTTCAAGTAGCACCAGAAGCCTCTCTCAGGCCTGGGCTTCATGCTTTGCCTTGTACATCCAGTGGAAGACACCTGCTAAGATTTCCCAGGGTATTTAGACTCATAGATTTAAGGGTCCATTATGATCATGTAGTCTGACTTCCTGCACAATGCAGGCCACAGAATCTCACCCATCCACTCCTGTAACAAACCCCTAACCTATGTCTGAGTTACTGAAGTCCTCAAATTGTGCTTTGAAGACCTCAAGCTGCAGAGAATCCTCCAGCAACTGACCCATGCCCCACGCTGCAGAGGAAGGCAAAAATCCTCCAGGGCCTCAGCCAATCTGGCCTGGAGGAAAATTCGTTCCCGACCCCAAATATGGCGATCAGTTAAACTCTGAGCATGTGGGCAAGACTCACCAGCCACCATCCAGGAAAGAATTTCTGAAACTACTTCAGCAAAGGGGAAAAGTAAAGTAGATTCATTCATTTTGCTATGGAATCAGTCTCACTGGTGTAGGCAAAAACTGACTGACACCTGATATACAGGCATTGCTCCACTCAGCACTGCAGGGCATATCTCAAAAGCGACATATGCACTTGGTAGCCTACAGCCCATTGATTGGCACTAAAACATAGCCTCTACAGCCTAGATCCTGAAAGGTATGTGGCAATGTGACAGCCCTCATCCAAGGTTGGTTGGGAAGGTGGCATCACCTAGTGGTCAGGGCTTAGGCCAGTGACATGCAGTGGGGTTGTTGGTAGGGGAGCCTGATCTCATCCCATTTCCTACCACATCCCTGAAATTGTCCCAAGGTTGCCATCTGGGTAATGCAGCATGAGTGCAACTGCCTTCTCAAGTGGTATGGCCCAGCTCTGCCCAAGGCTTTCCCCTACTGTGGTAGTCCAAACAAAAATAAAGTGGATCAACCCAGTCCAGAGTTCATAGGCATGGGCAGCAGGGAGAGTAGGCCAGGAGATACTCTGACTCCATTAGTACTGCCAGATGCCCAGTTCTGGGATTGGTGGGGTGTCTGTGTGTGTGTGTGGGGGGGGCTTATTATGCCCAATGCAGGTTCCCAGAGAGCTGAGGCAGCGATATGTGCTATTCAGCTTCCTGGGTTCATCAGTAATCTCCCTGGAGCGCAGAGAGATTACTAATGAACCCAGGAAGCTGAGTAGCAAACACCAGTTCCTCAGCCACCCCAGAACCTGCATGGGGTATCTAAAGAGGAACCTGAGTTTTTTATAAGAGATGCTCTGGCTTTTCCTGGGCAGCTTGCAGGGGTACGAGCCCAGCACTCCTCCAAGCAGGTGGGCCTCCAGGCTTCAACCAGCCTGGGGCTCCTCCAGCCAAGGGGGGTCCACTTCAGGGCTCCTCCAGGAGTAGGGCTCATTGTTCCAGCCACCACAAGGGGGCTTAATCAGGGACTAGCCTCCTCAAAGGGGGGGACTCTACACACATCCATAGGCAAGAGGAATGCTTCCCACACAGGATGTGTCTGCAGCAAGCCTTTCCTTCAGGGAGGGACCTATGAACAGGTACTTAGGAAGAGACATGGCCTTGCCTCTTCTCTGCTAGGGGTATAGGTCTACTTCCTTCTCTGGCTTGCCCCCAAATGAGTGGTTCTCCTGCCTTTTAACTCCTCCTCCAGTTGGTGCATTTCCTACAGATGTGGCAGAGTGGAGCTGGCTGAGCTCAGAGCAGTTCCTTAACCCCTTGTTCCCTAGTGTGGGGCAACGTAACTATCTTTTAGGTACTGAGCCCAAGTCACTTAGGCCTTGCAATGCTGAGTGGAGCAATAGCTAAATACCTTTACAATTCTGTGCCATGTTCTCTTCCCTGGACAATGCTACTAACAGGAAAGCTATAAATGAACCGAGGAAGCAGCTTGTGCCAACGGGGCCAGAGAAACTGCCTCAGCCTTTTCTGGAGTGGGCACAAAAGCAAAACAATGCATCAGCTATCAGCACTCTCCTCTCTTAGACCATTTTACTGACAAAAACCTTCTACAATGAAAATGTTACCAGGGAGATGGAGTGTAAAAGCGCTCTCCTGAGAGAACAACGGGAGCACTATAAGAATATGAAGCATTATTATTATTATTTGTATTACAGGAGCATTTAGAAGCCAAAATAAGAACTGGAATCCCATCGTGCTACGTACTGCCTTAACACAGAGTGAAAGCCCTGCCCCAAACAGCTCATAATCTGAAGCTAGGTTTGCAAGCCCTCCAAGATTGTCCTGGAGTCTCTAGAAATTAAAGATTAATCTTTAATTAAAGATTATCATGTCATGAGACCTGCAGAAATACATCCAACCAAAACTGGCAATTTAGAAACCCTGTAAACTTTCAGGAGGCTCAGAGCCCTTACTGGGCAAAGTAGAGAATGCAGCTGTGTGATTGGTCTCCTGAGCTGTCTGTCAAATGTGTCCCGCCCCATCATGACATCATCACAGGAATATAATGGCTGGGAGAGGGTAGGTTCCAGTATTGCTGAAGAATTAGTAGTGTGGACATTTGGTAAGATTTGTAGCTAAGTGCTATACTGTATCTCTTGTTCCTAGGTTCTGAGGATGTTTAGGTGAGGGCTCTTTTCTTACACAGAGTATGACCTGATGTCTTGCTTGATTGAAAGTAGTAGCTTGGATTGAATGATCAGAATTTCTTAGCCCCTTTCAGTGCTTGGTAGTTTTACTTGTGTAAAGTATCTCTAGGTAATAGCTGAGTCACCTGAGCAACCAGTCCAGGGAAAGAAACTATCTATCTTCCAAACCAGGAGGCCTGGATTAATGGTATGTTCTAGGAGATAGAGGCTTCCCTAGAGGAGAATGGAATATTTAACAAAGGGAACTAAAGGAGAGCCTGGACTATAGGAAAAAGTGTCCCCTTACCTCTCTACCTGAGTGAAGCTGTGCTATTCCCATTCATGGATGGGGATTGGGGCTTCTGGCTGTAGTCTGAGTTCTGGCTTGTCATAATGATCTGCAGGTGGGAACACTTGGCTGAGGTGGCTGAATCAGCTGAGACTGGGGTGTTGGGTAACTGATATGTATCTCAAACAGATGATGTAGGAAACACTAAAGGAAAACCAGCCTGGTGCCTTCCCATAATGGAAATACTTTCTGGCTAGTGGTCTCACTCTCACCTCTAGGGGTGATGGTATCAATTTATTTGAACTGGAATCTGTTTCTTTACCAGATCAGTCTCTAACTGATAATAGAAAATACTTGTATTTTACCAGCTAAATTAGCTTTAAAATAACCAGTCTGCCCTAGTGGAGATCTCTCATGTAATTAAATATCCACGGAGACTGAAACACTACTTACTCTAGCTGTTCTAGAGGTCCCAGCATTCACCAGTGAGACTCCCAATTCAGTGTTCTCTGTGTGTAGTCAAAGACTGCTACCTTCAGCAGGATAACTTCTGTCAGTAATTGTACTCTGGTACAAATGGAATTAACCCCGGCATTATCTGGGAAAAGACTGAACTAGGAGGGTGCCCGTGATGAACTGTGTGGCAGTCCCGGTGTTCCCCTTGGGTGGCATTGTTGGGTCTCTAAGTCTGAATAGAAGCTTTGGGAATGTGTAACACTGACAGACCCTGGTTGTTGGTGGGCAGGATTGAACCTTGGACCTCTGGAGCTAAATGCATGAGCTAAAAGCCAAGGCTACTAGCTACAGCTGTAGAGCAGACTCATTAATCTCTCTAACTGGTCTTGGTGCCACTAGATGGGACAGAACACCACACCCAGAAGGTGTGGGTTACAAGTGCATCCCTGGGCTTGAGGAACTGTCTGTCTCTGGGCCTGCCTTGGATCAAAGGTTTAACACAAGGGCCTGCCCTGCCTGTAGGTAGTATGTTACCACAGGGGCACAACCTGGTCTGGCTTTTAGAGAAAACAGAACTGGAGCAGCTCTCCTGGTGTCCTTACACAATATTGATTTGAGTGTTTCCTGTTATAGCCCCTCAATATTCCTTTTCGGGTCTTGCAGGAACATCTCACTCCACCATGTCTGCTAACGAAAATGAAACACAGGTAGAGATCCAGGCACAGGAGCAACAGGTGGGTCCCTCCTGGGGAGGCAGGTGTGCTTGGCAGCGAGAGTCACTGTTCTGGCTTGAATGTGCCTATTGCTGGAGATGGGGACTCGTAACCACAATACTAGCCGATGCTTCAAGTTCCAGTTCTCAGAATGCTGGAGTCACTGCCAAGAAGTGCCTCCTGAATCCAGGATGAGCACTAGCACTGGTGACCCTGTGAATGCTGTCTGCACTAACACTGGCAAATCCCTTTTTTCTAGTAGTGCCCAAGGGCTCCAAAAAGGAGGGGGGCATTGTACCAGGTGCTGGACAGAGACATGGCTCCTGATTGGGAGAGACTGCACTTGGAAAGACAAAGTTGCTCTGTTCCCATTCTCGCTGACAGAATGAGATTGTGACACAGTTCTGTTTTGTTGGTGGGCATGCCAGGATGCAAACAGAGTTCCTGAGATCTTGCTTGAATATAAGCAGCTATTCTAATGGAACCAGGCTTCTGGGTGGGTAACTAATGTCTTGGGCAAGCCACTGAAACCCTGCTGACAGGGCCAGGAGGCTGCCTAGCTCTGAGGACAGTCTCCTACAGAATCAGTGGTTGCAGAAGGAAAGAGACAGGGGCACCTTGACAAGCCAGGAGCACTTCCCCAACTGACTCCCCTTTTCCCTCCCTCAGACTGCAGTAGGCAGGGTGGCTGGCCTGCCCTTGGTCAGCTCTGCCTGTGAGATGGCCTCTGCCAGCTATGCAGCCACCAAAGAGACCCACCCAGCCATCAAAGCTGTATGTGAGGTGGCAGAGACTGGGGTGATGGCCATCACCTCTGCTGCCATCATCGGGGCACAGCCCATCCTGGACCATCTGGAGCCACAACGTGAGTAAGAGAAGGGACGCAGGAACTCTCCTATGTGCATGGCAGGGGAGGTGAATCTGACTGCAGGCTCAGCCTACAGGGCTCTAGGCCCATTACTGAACTCTACCTCCAACTGGCAGCAAACTGAATCTGCAGACTCCCGTCTCCTGTGCCACTGACCTCTGCTAGCTCCTAGAGTGATCTGGCCAAGGCACTGGCCTTGTCCGGAGCAGCTCGGATGGCTGCAGCAGCTTCTCTTGGTTACTCTTGCTCAGGTACCAGTGCTGAGCTGGGCCAGCCTAGAGGGAGGCAGTGCCCAGGCACAATCCCTGGTGTGTGTGGCTGGCCCAGTGGCACACAGCCACATGCACTGAGTATGGCACCTAATGCCATTGAGCAATACTTGCTAGAGGGCACTGGCTGCAGCTTCAGTGCTAAAGGGATCTGAGCCCATTGCAGGCACTGGAGACTCCTGAAACCCTCTAGGAGAAGCTGGGAGTGGCAGCTGGGATCTCCTGAATGCTATGACTGGCTCCATAGCCTTGGGCAATTTACCCAAACCCTCTTCCTTCCCCATCAGTAACCTGGGGACACTTGCTTAGGAACACCAGTCCCTCCATGTACACAGATTAGCAGCCCCACAAGATCGGTGCACATGAAGGAATTAAAGGAACTAGTTCTGTGGTTGTGTTACAGTTGCAGCAGCCAATGAATATGCCTGTAGAGGTCTGGACAGACTGGAGGAGCAGCTGCCCATCCTGCAGCAGCCGATTGAGAAGGTAACCACACTAGTCTCCAGGCTGGTCCTGGCGCAGGCTGAGGCTGTGGGCCCTTCACTTCTGCCAGGTGTTCAGTGGCCTCTCTTCTGACCCCTTTTTCCCTAGGTGGCTTTGGATGCCCAAGACCTAGTGTGTGCCACAATGGTGGGTGCCAAGGATGCAGTCTGCAGCACGGCCACTGAGGCAAAGGATGCAGTGACCAGCATGGTGGGTGTGGCCAAGGGGGCTGTCCAGGAGAGCGTGGAGGTGACCAAATCTGCGGTGACCAGCAGCATGAGCACAGTGATGGGCTCCAGCATGGGGCAGATGGCTGCAAGTGGCATTGACATGGCATTGGCAAAATCTGAGCAGTTGGTGGACCACTACCTCCCCATGACAGAGGAGGAGCTTGGTAAGAACCCCTTTGCTGAATACAAACCAATGGGACCCTGATGTCTTGGGACATGGCTTGGACTCCCAGTATTCATAGCTGAGATGCCAAAGAAACCATCTCTCCTTGTGGTTCCCTTGCAGCATAGCTTGGCTTCTAGGCCTCCCCTTGTTCCTTCATGTTGGGCCCTCTTCTAGCTGATGGAAGGAGGCTGGTCTAATGGCTTTGACACTGCTCCCTGTGCAGCTACCAGCTCCCTGGCTGGTCAGTGCCGCAAGACATCCAAACCTGCCCTGAGAGAGATTCTGTAGGCCACAAGCTTTGGGAGGTCTGAATGCAGCTGCCTTGTATCCTGCCTGCCAACCAGTGGTGCAAGTAGATTTTAACTCTTACCAGTACAGTGTTTCATGGGAGTGACCCAAAGGTGGAGACATGTGACCCCACATACACAACCCCACTCCTAGACAGGAGATGCAGCTGCATGGAAGGGATGGTGGAGCAGCTGTGGGTGGTACAGCCACACTGAAGAAGCTGCTGCTGTTCTGCTCCTTTTGCCATTGTGTTTCCCGGGAGAGACCTGCAGTGTTCAGCAGATACCAAATGTCTTGCTGGTACAGCATACCAGCAATAAATGTCTTAATGGTACAGCGTACCTGACCATACTGGCTTACTTGCACTACTGCTGCCAGCTGATCCCTCTTCCCCCTTGCAGCTGAGCTTGCAACAACTCCAGTGGAAGGAGCAGGAGAGGCTCCTGGAGAGCAGCAGAGTTACTACGTGCGTCTGGGTTCCCTTTCGAGTACGCTGCGCCAGCGAGCCTACCAGCACACCCTGGGCAAGATGAGACAAGCCAGGCAGTGCACCCTGGAGGCCCTCTCCCAGCTCCAGCAAACCATTGACCTGGTAGGAACATGACCCTCTCCTCTTCCCTGTAAATGCTATGGGCCACGGTCTCTGCAGCCTCCTGTGCTCAGTGCCATTGGCACTGTTTGTTCCTAGGCCCCGCAGTGTCACTGCAGTAGTGCTGCCTGCCTGCTACCCACAGTTAGCTGTGAGGGAGGTTCCCTGGCCAGCCGCTTCCTGCTGTTTCCAGCTAACTGCACTCTCCTCCTGCAGATCAACAATGCCAAACAGGCTGTAGATCAGAAGCTTCACAATGGCCAGGACCGTCTGCACCAGATGTGGCTCCAATGCTGCAGGGGGAAGTTTGAAGGGCAGGAGGGCCCAGACTCAGCAGAGGTATTCTCCTTCTCGCCCTGACAGCCTTGCTCTAGCAAACTCCCCTTATCTGTAAGGGTGACTTGCAGATACTCCAGTCTGTCTTGCTTTCTTCCTCCAGCAGGTTGAAGCTCAGGCTCTAGCCATGTCCCAGAGCCTCACCCAGCAACTGAAAACCACCTGCCTTACACTCCTGGGCAGCATCCAAGGCCTTCCCCACTCTATCCAGGACAGGGCCCAGCAGGTCTTCAGCAGTATAGAAGAGCTCCAGGCTTCCTTCTCCAGTGCCAGCTGTTTCCAGGATCTGTCCAGCAGTGCCCTTGCCCAGAGTCGGGAGAAGGTGGCCAAGGCCCGGGAGTCCCTGGATGAGCTGCAGGAATATGTGACGCAGAATATTCCCCTGGACTGGATCGTGGGACCCTTCACTCCCACTGGAGACTCCACACCATGTCCTGATGAGCTGGTGGAGGAAGGAAAGAAGGTGGAGGCCTGAATGGTTCCATTCCCCCTGCTGCTGGAAGGAATCCAGCTGAATTGCCTGCATAGTTAGTGTGGGCTCTCCTTGCTGAGGCCATGGTTCTGCTTTGGCAGATGGTGCACTGATTTCAGTTCTTCCTTATTCAGGTTCTTTAATTCTGCAGGTCATTTCCCGCGGCACACTTCCCCGGAACCGTTTATTACCAGTTACAGGGTGGCATTGCTAATCATGCAGGACTGCACCCCTTACAGGGCTAGTCTGCTTCTCTGAGGACATGGCTTGTGACCGACACACAGCTGTCTTCCTCTGTACATACGAAATGCTGCTGAGCTTGGTTTTTTCCTAGCTCTTTGTATTGTATAAAACTAGGGTTTAACTTGAGAATAAATCTCAACTGCATTAAAATTGCTGTCTGCTTAATGCACGAGCTGGGAAGGGATCACATTATGTACAGTACATGTGACCCTGCTTGTATATCTGCCTCCTTCACACCCATTCACCCTCCTTTTCTCTGGCAGGGCCCTAGAGTGGCTGAGCTCATCTCCTGGGTGAAGGCATCTCTTCAGGTGCCTCCATTTGACATGCTTCCTTTGAGACTCTTCTCAAATAGGAGGCAACAGCCCATTGGAAACACTCATCTGGCTTTCAGTGTGTAGCAAGTCAACACTACAGCCTCTGAGATCAAATAACAGACGGAAAGACCCAGGGTGTTAGAGCACTATGGCCTTGAGAGGAAATTGGGGTGGAGAACTGAGAACCTACTATTGGTAATGAGCACAGTTAAAAGGGTAACATACAGTGATGTGAGACTGCCAGGCCTTGCCTCTCAGGGCCAGCTTTAGGCCACTTCAACCAATTCCCCTGAATCAGGTGCTGCCCCTGAGAGGGCCCCATGCCCAAGCCCCAGTACGGCATACAGGCAAGAGCCAGTGTGCTGTACTGGGGTGGCCTGGCTTCCCCAGGGGGCAATTTAAAGGGCCTGGGGAAGTGGTGGGGCTCTGTTGGCTGTTTAAAGGGCTGGGGCAATAGAAGCAGGGGAGCTCCAGGCCCTTTAAATTGCCACCAGAGCCCCAGGCAGCTGCTGCTGCTACCCTGGTGGGAGAGGGAGGAGGGGGCACTCACTATACAGGGTGGGCTGTACCCCTTTGTACCTTCACCCCTACCTGCAGCTAGCCAGGCTCCAGCCAGCCCTGCCCCACCAGCCTGTGGCTCCAGCCAGCCCCTGCCGTACCCTCCTGCCTGAAGCCAGCCAGTCGCACACCCCCTTGCCCTTCCTGCAGCCAGACCCTACCTCCAGTCAGCCCCTGCCCTGCCTCCAGCTAGCCCCATGTCCACTGGTGCTCTGCAGTTCCCAGGGCAGTAACCCTGCACACCTCCTTCAATGAGGGAGGGAAGAGAGCAGCTGGGACCCACACATGTGCACACCCTAGGGTGACACAACAGCAAGTGTGAAAAATTGGGATGGGGTGGGGGGGTAATAGGATCCTATATAAGAAAAAGACCCCAAAATTGGGACTGTCCCTATAAAATCAGGACATTTGGTCACCCTAGCACACCCCCAGGAAGTGGTGGGGACCCACACATGTGAAACAGAGCTCATTTCTAGTTCAGGCCCATCTTTTTAAAAAAAAACTTTAGGTAGGGTTAACATACATCTGTATTTTCCCAGATATGTCAGGCTTTTTGGTTCATAAATTGCAATCGGGCAGGAAAATACGGATGTATGGTAACCCTACTGATACAAAAAATACATACTATGGTACATCCCTTAAATCAGAACTTTTTATAGGGAACTGGTTGCCAAAAAATGAAAGGCTTTTTTTAACATGGGTTGTGGTTTTTCTGGTCTTTTGTTTTTTAAGTTATCCCTGCAGGGGTCCTGCTGAAAATGTTCAAAGTGGGCCCCGCACTTCCTAAAGTCAGCCTTGTTGTCTCTAGTCCAGTGCAATGACTCTAAGTAGAGCAGCTACTTCAACCTAGATCAGAAGCATCACAATGGCCAGGACCATCTCATGACAGCTGAACAGGTTGGAAGTGTCTAGGAAAAGAGTTGGTGATTTGACCACTCCAGGCAACTGGCATTTAACAAAACACACACAGGGGGACTAGCTGCAAGAAACAGAGCAGCAGATAGTCTTGCTGAAGCATGGACGTCAGCCCTCCTGCATCCTCTCCTCCCTGCCATTAGCCAAGAACCTGTCTAACATTTCCTAGTGCAAACCTAGCCAGGCCAATAACAGTACAGGTACATGGCTCATGGTTGTGGGAGATGCATAATAGGACCAGCACTGGGCTTTTAATGCATTTTCCTGAGAGCTTGTGTCTACACTTGAAGCCACTTGTTTAGTATTATCTAGGCAGCTCCATCACTGTTGCTTATCCTAACTAGGGCTTGAGCTATTAAAAAGCTTCAGGCAAGGACATGTCTCCTGGCTTCAGCGCTGCAGCAGCACCATGACCAGGAATGGCTTAAAGATGCCACTATTCTCAAAGATGGAGAATAGTAACCAAAGTGGTGATGTAGGCAGCTCACATGGCTGGTTACTCCTGACCTCATTGGACAAGGCCTCTCTTGTACACCAGTGGACTGGGGATGTCAAGCTCCCTAACTGACAGGGTGCTATCACTGAGGCTACTCTGCCTGTGTAACTGGAGGTGTGTTATAAACCCTACTGTGCTCTGGATTAACAGAGGTCCCTCCAACACACTCATGGGGAAGAGTGAGAGTAAAAGCACTAGCTAGGTGGAGCCCTGCTTGTGTGAGTAAAGGTCCTAGCCAGCTCCTTTTAGGGATATAGAAGCATAACTAACTACAGATTTTTAGTAGTCCTGGTCAGCTAATCTGACGTCTGTGTTCAAGCCTTTTGCTATTTAGTCCAAGTCTAATAAAATGTGTAAAGTCAATGAGTGAATTTCACATCAGCAGATCTTAGCTTCAAACTTGGATAGAAACAGCTACTGGATTTTCTTTACACCATGACGAACGTTGTAGCCTGCATTTCCCCAGCACGGCCCCTACAGCTAATCTTTTCATAGAGAAGGAGTGGTTCTAACACATCCCCAAGCCAGGGTCAGACCTAAGATACCCCATAGAAACTGTTGCTGGACCAGTCTTAAGTTACAGAAAGCAAACTGACCAATCCCTGGATGCAGTGTTTATGGCACATGGAACAATGAGTTAGTTCAACAGGCCCCAGCATGATACACCAACTGGCTCAAGTGTTTAATTTAATGGCCTATTAGAGGATCCAAGGTATGAGCAGAGAGATCACAACAGCTCCATCCCAGTGGTCTGAATATTAGGAGGAGAAATGGGAAAAGGAAAGAGATGCTTGCTGCTGCAGCTGGCTCTCCCTCCTGGGTGGTACCCCCTGGATTATTAGCAATTGTAGCTGCAGATACTGCATAGGAAGACTTGCATACCTATACATAGGTATAACAAGTGGGGTTCCGCAGGGGTCTGTTTTGGGACTGGCTCTGTTCAATATCTTCATCAACGACTTAGATGTTGGCATAGAAAGTACGCTTATTAAGTTTGCAGATGATACCAAACTGGGAGGGATTGCAACTGCGTTGGAGGACAGGGTCAAAATTCAAAATGATCTGGACAAATTGGAGAAGTGGTCTGAGGTAAACTGGATGAAGTTCAATAAAGACAAATGCAAAGTGCTCCACTTAGGAAAGAACAATCAGTTTCACACATACAGAATGGGAATAGGCTGTCTAGGAAGGACTATGGCAGAAAGAGATCTAGGGGTCATAGTGGACCACAAGCTAAATATGAGTCAACAGTGTGATACTGTTGCAAAAAAAGCAAACGTGATTCTGGGATGCATTAACAGGTGTGTTGTAAACAAGACACGAGAAGTCATTCTTCCGCTCTACTCTGTGCTGGTTAGGCCTCAACTGGAGTATTGTGTCCAGTTCTGGGCACCGCATTTCAAGAAAGATGTGGAGAAATTGGGGAGGGTCCAGAGAAGAGCAACAAGAATGATTAAAGGTCTAGAGAACATGACCTATGAAGGAAGGCTGAAAGAATTGGGTTTATTTAGTTTGGAAAAGAGAAGACTGAGAGGGGACATGATAGCAGTTTTCAGGTATCTAAAAGGGTGTCATCAGGAGGAGGGAGAAAACTTGTTCACCTTAGCCTCTAATGATAGAACAAAAAGCAATGGGCTTAAACTGCAGCAAGGGAGATTTAGGTTGGACATTAGGAAAAAGTTCCTAACTGTCAGGGTGGTTAAACACTGGAATAAATTGCCTAGGGAGGTTGTGGAATCTCCATCTCTGGAGATATTTAAGAGTAGGTTAGATAAATGTCTATCAGGGATGGTCTAGACAGTATTTTGTCCTGCCATGAGGACAGGGGACTGGACTCGATGACCTCTCGAGGTCCCTTCCAGTCCTAGAGTCTATGAATCTATGAATCTATGTGCTCTGAACACATTTGGGCCTCTTCTGCTATGCGCATGTACATGTGGTGGGGGGGGCTATGGATGGAAAGTTGGTTTCTATGCCCTGAGTATGCAATGGTCTCTGTGTGCTGGGGATCCTTGCTCCTGTGCAGAGCCCTTGGGAACTCAACTACTCTTCCCAACTGCCTGTGAAGTTAATGGGGGTCTGAATAAATGCAGGGGCTGGTTTGTGCAGGGCTCACTGTAGGATCAGGACCTAACACTGCCCTACTCTGGCACTTGCAGCCACTGAAGCTGAGGATCATGTTTTTGGATGGAGGCCCACTCACAACCCTCTGTGGGACAGAACCATGGATATGAAAACCTAGGCTTGCTTTAAAGGAGTGACATGAGCACCAGCCTACGCCCCAGGCCTCTGTCACTCTCCCCAACTGCTCCAGCCACTTGCACTCCCTGCTTTGACCTTACTGCATGTGTGAAGGGAAATGGAGAGGTTATGGAAAGAAGTTATCCATGGTGTGATCTGCTGTCACTCCAGCTGGGAAGGGCTGTGGCACTGGAGTAACTAGGCCAGGAATGATAATGGGGAGAGGGCAGAATTGAGTATAGTGGCTATATCGGACACACACCCCCCAAGCTTTTCCCTGAGTTTGTCTCCACACTTAGTCCTGCCCTATGGCTGTCATCCCCAGCATCTCCCCAAAGACTCCTCTGGTACCACCTGAGCCTGTGGGTTCCACGTATTGAACTGATACTTATATTAGACTGAGTGCAGTTAGTGGAGATGGGAAACGCTATCAACAGCAAAGGTAAAAGGCACCCTGGAGAGTCTGCTGAGGAAATGCCTGTTCTTGGGACAGTGCTCCTGACGGCATCAACTCGTACACGGGCCAGACACCAAACCATGGCAGAGAGATTGTCAAACATTTATCAGGGCTCCCAGGAGAGAGCAAGACTCAGGTAATGATACTGGATGGAGTTCTTAGTTCGATTCACTACGTATGAATAGTACTGGGGTAAGGGCCAAAGGCCTCACCCGGGAATGGAGCCCCATCTGCTGAACGCTACACAAAGAGGTCATCTGCCAGGAGAAATACCACCCAGCATGAGCCAGCCCTGGGACACACCCAGCCTCTGCCTAAGTGGATGGGGAAGCAAACAGCTGCAGCAACCACCCTGCTGCCCACTGACCTGAATGCCTAGATTGAAACACACCAATGAGCCAGTGTGGAATTCCCTGGCTGATGGGCACTTCCAAAATGAGGGCTAAATTCATTGGCAGTGTGGTGGGCCTGATGCAGGCATATCACCTAGTCTATGCTGGGAGGATGCTTAAGACTTTAGCCCCCATCCTGCGCCAGGAGCAGCCTGGGTCCTCTCTCGGCTGAGTGCACAGGCGTATTACGCTGCTCGGCAGGCACCAGGAGCTGGAGGGTTGCCTGAGGAGAAGCATCCACATGCAATGTGTGAGGAGGTCCCTTGTGATATACACATACCGTCCCAGGGGAAAACCCTGCAGTCCCGATCCTACACTAGCTCTCTGCTGCTGTGAGTAGAGTTGCCCTGAAGCCCACCCTCAGCTCGTTTCCTGAGGTCAGCAGAGCTGCACAACAGCAGGGCCTGCCCATGGGCAGTCAGGTGCTGGATGTGGCCTACCCTAGGAAATGTCCCCTCAGCACTCCACAGGCATCCCACCACCTTCTACATGAACCAAGGAGAACTCAGAGCCGTGAAAACAGCTTCCACGGTCTCGTATAGCATCACAGTGGTCAACGCTCCTATCTGGAACAGCTGGGACTCTATATAGGCAAACAACCCTCCTAACGCTGCTATTTTCCAGGCTCCACCCCAATTCCAGACCTCAGTGATCAGGGTAGAGAGTGCACCTTCCTGATTGCTTTGTTGAGCTGTCTGTCAAGTGGCCCCTGCCCTCTGCTGACATCATCACTGGGCTATAAAAGCTGTGCAGGGGCTGGTTTGTGTACTGTTGAGGGAGCTTCAGAGTGCAGGCTTGGTGCGAGGTGGGCTGAGAGCTGGAGTTACACTGTGGCTTTGGGGTTCCAGGGTCTGGAGTGTTGAGGTCTGGGGGGATTGTTTTGTTTGAGCTTGACTGTTGTTGGAATGGATCTTAAAGCTGTGCTTGGCTTGCTGTGTTTGGCTTTCAGTTGGGAGAGCTGAAGAGTTTGAACCTCTTTCAGTGCTTTTCATCCTTCAGGGGCACTGAGCTTGGCAAAGAGGCTCCAGCCTGGGGTGTGTCTATGGTCAGGGTGTGGTAGACATCTTCTCTCCCACCCCAGTGTCCAAGGAGTTGGTGCCCAGAAGTGGTTGGTCTGCTTGTGGGAAAGGAGAGAGGGCCAAACACTAGAAACTCCCAGGGCTGCTCTGTTCTTCCCCCCACCCCCCCTCAGCCTAGCCTTTGTTGCTGCAGGGGCCCTGCCAGCCCCTTCCTACTGCTCTGCTGGGGTTTGGTTCCTGGCATGTTGAGTGTGAGAGGGAGAAGCTGATTCCTCCCTTAGTGCAGTTATTGCCCTCACCCTGCAGCTCCCTGTCATGGCTCTGACTCCTGCTGGCAGGAGGCATTTCCCCTGCCTCTGCCTGACCCTGTGTCCTGCTCACTGAGGTTTCCAGGGCCTGGGACAGGTTTCCTTGGTCCCAGCTATCAGTGTAGCTAGGACAAGTCAGAAGAGAGAGTTGCAAAGGGCAATGGCTCTCCTGCATTACCTGGTCTTGCAGTGTGGCTTCCCTCCTTGGGGAAGCCTATAGTGCCTACCACAGTAGGGCACCTGACTGGCCAAGGGACTGCAGCAGCTGTTAGAAATGAGTGTGAGGCTGCAACCTGAGGCCTTCTGATCCCTTAATGGTCCCTCCTGCTTCTTGCAGTGACAACTCCCTTCTGCATGTCTGGTAACAGGAGTGAAATCCAGGCTGCCTGCCCTGAGCCCCACGGACAGGAGCATCAGGTAGGTCCATGCTGGGGAGCTGGCATCCCCCTGGCCTTCTGACAGAACTTCATTGTGGCAGAAAATGCTGGAGTGAAATGTTGTAGCAAATCTACTGCAGAGTCAACAAAACTCTTGATAAAAGCCAGTCTCTGAAGGGGAGTCCTGGGCAGCCTATCTGGAGCAGGGTCTCTCAGGTTTTCGAGGCTCCCACTCCACAGAGCAGCTAAGTGAAATCAATGTTCTTGTCACTCTTGCAGTTGCTATAACTGAAAAGGTCAATTTCCCAAATCTTGTTTCAAAACATCTTGGTGTTTCTGATTTTTAACTGTTTGGTGCTCTCTGGTTTGCAGAGAAGTTTATTTGTTTGGAAGAATAGCCAAATGGCTCTGGCAAGTGCTAACTAGAACAGTTCTAGAGCAGCCCAGCCCTAGTCACTGCTGCACTGGTTGCAGCTGATAACCCTAGAGCACAGTGGGATTCAGGCAGGACTCTTTCCGTCAACTAATTCTTGTGAAAGGAAGCCCAGGACTAGCTGTATTAATCCTGGTGGCAGCAGCAAGGATGAGGTTAGTGCTTAGCTGTGGGATCCCAGCCAGGGTATAATAGATAAATATAGCCCCCTATGCTGCTGGAAGCAGAGCTCTGCTATGCTGTACATGTGCAGAAGAACGCAAGGAACATTCTGGGGATGTCACTAGCTGCTATTGCTGTGGGGGTGGGGGGCAGAAATCCCCTGGGATGGGGGAGCCCTGTAGCTAGCTGGGTGCAGAGTTCACTTGGTCCAGATGGTGGATGTTCCCCAGCTGACTCCCCTTTTCCCTCCCTCAGACTGCAGTGGGTAGGGTGGCTGGCCTGCCCTTGGTGAGCTCTGCCTGTGAGATGGCCTCTGCCAGTTATGAAGCCACCAAAGAGACCCATCCAGCTGTGAAAGCTGTCTGTGAGGTGGCAGAGACTGGGGTGAGGGCCATCACCTCTGCTGCCATCACTGGGGCACAGCCCATCCTGGACCAGCTGGACTCGCAGAGTGAGTAAGGGAGGGGAGGCAGGAATACTCCTGTATGAACAGCCTGGGGTGGGTACTGGGCTTGACAAAGAGGCTCCAGCCTGGGGCATGTCTACGTGACAGATCCTGCCTTAGTTCAAATGAGCATTTGTAGACAATACCTCTCTCCTGGTTCACTGTCTCCTTGCAGCTGGACATAGGTCCTAGGACAAGACACTGGGCAGGCAGGTAACACTCCATGGGGACTAGTGCTGCTCTGCAGGGATTGCTATGGGGCAGGGCATGGTTTCCCCTGTCCATGGGCTGAGAAGCCAGCTGAGAGCGAGCAACATCCAGCCCTGATCTCTCCATAGCCATAAAGCCAATGGGACACTAACCAGTCCACAAAATGCTGGAGTGATGCTTGCAGGAGCCCATGGGAATCCCTGACGAGCTAGAGTGCAACAGAACATTAATCTCCAAGAGATTCTGGTTGCTTAAGGGAGCTGTCTTGTTCTCCTGAGGGATCTTGGGGCTAGTGCTCTGAACCCAGAACTGGCAGCCAGGACCTGACTTCTAATCCTGACTCTCATGTGACTTTGTTGGCCAAGTTGCATAACCTCTTCCTGAGCCCCACATGAGGAGGCTATTTACAACAAAGGGACATTGGGGTAAGGGGTTCCCCTGCCCAAATGCTTGCTGTGATTGAGCACATAGGAAGGAGTTGAGGGAAACAACTCTGATCCTCTTCTAGTTGCAGCAGCAAATGAATATGCCTATAAGGGACTAGGCACCCTGGAGGGGAAGCTGCCAGTGCTGCAGCAGACTGTGCAGAAGGTAAGAACCCTTCATCTTGGTTACAAAACACACATTATGGTTTGTGGGCAGACCACAATTACTGCCATGTCTACTCCATTGATGCTCCTAAGTAGCAACCAACACTTTCTTGAAATCCAGGTTCTGTTGGGAGCTTCCCACAGCTGTAACACCTCCACAAAGAGGCCACAGTCAGCTCAATGTGGGGGGAGGTGTGTGAATGCTGGTTAGTATGCTAGAAAACTTGCACAGATGAGCATTAACCACTTGGAGGGAGAGATCCTGCCCCGCTTCCAGGCTTCTCTTGCTGTGCTTTTCTCTTCTCATTCCCCCTCCCCTGCCCCCAAAACCCATCTCTTAGCTCTAATGTAAGAGTGCCACAACCTCCCCTTTGACACCTGCCTCTAGGTGGCTTCAGATGCCCAAGACCTTGTGCATGCTGCAGTGGCAGAGGCCAGGGATGCAGTCTGCAGCATGGCTGGTGAGACAAAAGACACAGTGACCCGCATGGTGGGTGTGGCCAAAGGGGCTGTCCAGGAGAGCATGGAGATGACCAAATCTGCAGTGACCAGCAGCATGAACAGAGTGCTAGGGAAATCTGAGCAACTGATTGACCACTACCTCCCCATGACAGAGGAGGAGCTCGGTAAGAATACTGGTGCTGGATCTCCAGGGCCCAATAGCAAAATGGGGCTTTGTTAACCTCTGTATCCTACTCCTCTGCTCCCTCATGCTCTGTGAGGTAACAAGGGCAATGCAACCCACCCTGATCACATGGGCCTGCTGTCTCTCTTGCAACTTGAGACTCTGACTTATTTTCTGCCCATTAAGTGGCAGCTAGTGGACATCCTGCAGCAAATATTGGCAGCTGGAATCAGTTGACCAGAGATCCTTTCTTTACAGAAAATATGGTATTGGTGGGTGAAGGCAAATCCCCAGTCTCATCCAGGAGGCAGGGCTTGGAATGAATCCTGATGTCCACATCTCTGTCTGCTCCCTCATTGTAGTGATCCTCACCTTGTGTGTTTGACACATCAGTGCCTGTAGCTAGGCCTCCATAGCCTGGAACAGGATACCACATGCTTGGGTCTGGCTCTGCAGTTCATCTCATCGCAACTGACCACTTCTCTTGCTGTATTCTAGCTGAGCTGGGAACCACTATGGAGGGGTCTGGAGAGCAGAAGAGTTACTTTGTGCGTCTGGGTTCCCTTTCTACCAAACTCCGCCAGCGAGCCTACCAGCATGCCCTGGGCAAGATGAGACAAGCCAGGCAGCACACCCTGCAGGCCCTCTCCCAGCTCCAGCAAACCATCAACCTGGTAGGGCCTTTACTCTTATTGTGCTTTCCCCTGTAGCTGCTCTAATCACTGAAGCTCAAACTGGTGCTTGCCAAGCTCTGGATGTCCCTGAATGATCATATGAGCAGGTGTGTGTGTGTGGGTCATGTAGTGTCTGCACACAACTACAGTTCAAAGCCCAGCTGGGTGCCATGTAGTGCTGGGTGCATGATATAGGACACCCACTCCCATGGATGCAGGTGGCACTGGTCTTTGGTGGCTGCAGAAGTCAATAGCTCCCTTCCAGGTGGAGGGTCTCTAGCCTAGTGGTATCACAGGTGTGGGACTGTCCCCTTCACTCAGCTTCTGCTGCTCCCCTGTACACAAGACATACTGGGAGTCACTCTTGTTCTCCACTGTCCTGCATAGTGACTGAACCCCTGTGTCCTTCTAGATGGAACATGCCAAGCAGGCTGTGAGTCAGAAGGTTCATGATGGGCAGGAGAAGCTGCAGCAGATGTGGCTGGAGTGGCACAAGGGCCAGCTGGGAGGCAGTGAGGATGACAGCTCACCACAGCCAGAGGTATCTGATGGGTTGTACCCCTGGGGTTCAATCTAGGAGCAGTTGGAACCACTGAGCCCCCTAACAACTCATCTGGGTTGGCCTTTCTCATGTTGCTCTGCTGACAACAGTCCTTGGAGAGGCTGGCTGTGAATCACCCACCACAACAGCAGGTGGCTCCACACACCCAGCTGAGTTACCTGAGTGCTTTACCTAAGCCATTCATGGACAAACAGGAGGCCCTCCAGCCAATTTCCCAGGTCCCCTGCCATGCACCACTACTAGAACAAAAACCTAGAATTATGCTGTCTTGTACAGATCCCTGTGCAGCACAACGTATGCTCATTAATATAGTTTGCTTTTCCCTTGATGTGGGGAAGATATGCAACAGCCTCTGATCAGAGAGGATTCCCAAACACTTCACTTTAAGACATACACACTGTTAAGATAAAACAAGTTTAACTACAGAAAGATAAGACTTTAAGCAATTAAGTGAAAGCAAGCACATTACTTAGGCTTAGTTAGCATTTATTTGCTAATATACTTGATATGGTTTGAATTAGCAATTTCTCACCCTGGCTGATATGAGCAGTCCACCAAGTTTCTATAGCTAGGCTAGAAATCCCTTTTAGCCTCGGACTAGCACTTTCCCTAGCCTGCCTCTCAGGGATTTCCAAAAGTCTCCTTGTGTGGGGAGGAAGGCCAAGAGATCTCTCCACATGACAGGAACCCTTTGTTCCCAGCCCAGTTTGTGGGGGGGGGGGGGTACCAAATAGGAGTTCAGTGTCATGTGGTCTAGTCACATGCCCTTGCCTGCCTTGCTGAGTAATAGCAGCCATTACTCGTAGGCTGGCTGAAACCTTCACAGGAAGGCTAAGCTCTTCCATAGGCCACTGTCTTGGTGGATGGGCCATCAGCACTGTATAGCTGCTTCATTGTTGTGTCTCAAAGGCTGCTTGTGGGTGTCTTCAATTACATAGCAAAACTTTGTAACTTCACATACACTAGCATATACAATCTGAGATCTTAATGTTCAACAGATGAAGACTTTCAGAATGATACCTTACAAGGCATACTCTGTACAAAATGCCACAATCATATTACTATGGTGAATGTGGGGTGCAGAGTGTCAGTGTCACTGTCCTCTTGCTAAGATGCAGTGTGACAGGAGTGAGCTTCACACACACCTGGTCACACTCCCTCCTATCTCTCCACAGGAGATGGGGTCCCAGGCTCTAGCCACTTCCCATAACCTCATCCTGCAGGTGCAGACTGCCTGCCATAGCCTCCTGCCCAACATCCAGGGTCTCCCTGCCTCTCTCCAGGAGAAGGTTCAGCAAGCCTATGAGAACATGGGAGAGCTCCAGATTTCCTTCTCCAATGTCCAGTCCTTCCAGGAGCTGTCTGAGGGTATCCTGACCCAGACCCAGGAGAAGGTGACCAAAACCCAGGAATCCCTGGATGAGCTGCTGGAATATGTGGTGCAGAACGCTCCCCTCACATGGATCGTGGGACCCTTTGCTCCTGCTGGAGACTCTGCAGAGCCGGTGGGGGAACCAGCAGAGGAGAAGATCACAGCCTGAAGGTTTCATATCCATGTCTCCTCTGCCACCATGCTGCAGATGTTTGTGGTGAAGAGCATGTCGCACTCTTCAGTTATTGCAGCAACTCTCTCACAGAATGCAGGCAAATCTCATCACCTTGAGCCTAGTTGCACTGGGTCTGCTATTCTAATCCTTTGTTTCCTCACCTCCCCACTAGTTAGTGACTGACAGGATAACATCCCATGAGTACCCAACTGTCTAGAACATCCACCTATTACATGGGCCTTAGCTGGAAGGCATGTGTGTCATGGTGACTTGGTTTCTGACAGCTGTTGATGGGTTTGCAGGAAGGGAGAACCAGCTCAGTAGGACCTAACTTCCAGGCTGGAGAAGGGTGGGTCAGAGATGAGAACCCCACTACCATGGGAATCCTGGGGTGTTGAGCACATGCTGATTACAGGGGGCTGACTCCAGTCCACCTAGAGGTTCTAAGGTATCATTTGTTCAGCATGAGGGCTCCACCTTGCCTTCCTCCAAACAGCATTTAACCAATGCTGCTAGTTCAGTTATGAGTGTTCCTCCCACCTCTCATTCCTGTGCTGGGTTTCTCTAAGGTAACTGTAACAAGCCTTGTTTATGGAACTGCATATGGGCTAGTGGATAAAAAAGGTCTGTTTGTGACCAAACATTTCTGTAAGTTTACACAACTAGCCTCTTCCACAATAAACACAAGCTGCTTTCAACAAAGGTCTCATTCTTTTGTTCATCTGAATCATTTGCAGACTTCTCCACATGGTTCCCTGTCCTGCTATCCCATCTCAAATGGACCCTCTGGCTGAGCCAGCAGGTCCTGGACTCCAGCTCTCTGAGTAGAGCAGCCTGACTCTGGACCCTTTGCTGGTCTAGGCCTTCCCAACTCCCTGGAACAGGCTCTGAGTGCTAACAATGCCAGGAAAAGGTCTCTCAGGGGTGCTCTTCTGCTGGTCCACCACTCTGAAGACAATGCAGGAGCAGAGTATTGCTCAGACCCTGGCCATGGGAATGATGCTCTTGCATGCCTCCGAAATCTGAGTGATCCAAGGCACTCTGCCTTCCCTTCCCCATTTCTTAGCCTGACTAGTCACATGTTGCCTTCCCTGAGTCCTGCCACTCAAACTCTTTCAGTGACTTTATCATCTAACAAAGATACTTCAAGCCTTCATCAGAGAAACTAGTTTGGCACTGGTAAGTGTTTCTAGTCAGGTAGGGTTGGGGGAAATTCATCTCAGGCAGGATGATGCTAAAGCATCCTCACTGCTACAAGTACTGGTGTAAAATGCTCCCCTGAAAGGTGACTGTTGTCTCACCCTTAACAGTCAGCACCTGCCTGGGAACCAGGCCACCTTGAAGACAAGGCTCAGATAACTTGCTCCTCCCTTTGGTTTCTACTGCACTCAACATGCCTGCATGGATTTCAAAGAAGCAGAACTTAGCCCAGTATTCTAACACAGGGAGAAAACACACTTGAGAAGTGACCCAAAGGAATTTGAGAGAACTCTTCCCTCTTCTTCTTCCCCCCTCTGTGCATGCCCCCCAGTTGTCACTCTGGGTCCCCTGGAGATGCCAAGCCCTTCTGTCAGCCATTGCGCTGAGTGCTGTGGGGCAGGATGAGCGAGGGAAATGGCCGAGCAAGAGCTGCTCCCTCCCCCATGCTGGCCTGAGCTGCCCAACTGTCACTCCCAACTGCCACAGAACCTTCCCATGCCAGCATTCTAAAATGGGGGCCCTCTCCATGGTGGCTGGGTGCATTCAGTCAGTGGGCAGCAACACTGCTAGGCACTGCATATTATCTCTTCACTGTAACCATGCTACAAAACAGGGTAATTTGCTGGCTGCTACACCTTAACAATCCCCCTCTGCCCTTTCAGTGCCTGTCAACTTCACCATGGTTCTGAGAAAGTAACAAAAACATCTTGCATCATGGCCTGTTCTAGGTGTCCAACTAACCGATGGCAACTGTTAAGACAACCATTGTCTTGTTTTCCAGAACTAGTTGGTGTAACTACAGTCCAACAGCCTTTGCTTCAGTGATCTAGAAAAGAATGAATGTGAAGGTGATGCCACCCAGGGGAGGGCAGTATCATCGGGTGCAGGGTGGAACAGCATTGTAAATTAAGAAGCAAAATTGCTGGCTCGTTCCAGTCCTGTATGCTTGTAACTCCAGAGTCTTTCTTCTCTTCTGTCCCTGTCTAACTCTCCCCCACAACCTCTGAAGGAATCTGACTGAATTAATACTGGACTGGAAATCTTGAGAGCCCAGCATGATCTGATCTACTGGCTAACAAGCCATCCACCAGGTGATGTGGCAACAAATCATCACACTAATACAAAGTAGGGGTGAAAAGTAATGAACTTTTGGTACCTAGCCTCTCCTGGTACTCATTAAACTAATTTAAAGCAACAGATTTTTCCCCACTTCTGGGACTCCTCCTACTTAGGAGACCACAAATGTGAGAGACTGTTAGTTTGGAACAGTTGAATGTCTAATTCCATTTAGGCTATTTCACTGAGATTCATTCGATGTCTCTCCTTCCCACCAGAATGTAGCAA
Organism: Gopherus evgoodei; assembly: GCF_007399415.2. NCBI lineage: Eukaryota > Metazoa > Chordata > Testudines > Testudinidae > Gopherus > Gopherus evgoodei. The sequence continues at coordinate 12,569,511 of NC_044327.1, read as the reverse complement.
GCTGGGTGGCCAGGCCATCTCTAGTCAGTGCTGTCCATGCTGTGGCTTCTACTACCTACACTTCTACCCAGAGGAGTTACCTGCCTATCTGGGAGGCAGAGAAAAGAGTGAAGACCAGTGGTGAACAGCCACTTCTGTCTGAACTTGATGCCCAGAGTGGGTAAATGATTGCATACCAAAATTAATCTGCACCCTGTATGGTGCTCCCCAGGGGTATGCATGGTTGAAGCATCTCACTGCCACCTGCCCTTAGCATGAGGAGATCTTGTCTCTGCCTGATGTGGATCAGTTCCCTGAAGCCACAACCCTCTGGAAGCACAAGCACAACCTTCCAGGTCCCTGCAGATCTTACTGTCTCTGTACAGGAAGTGATAGGCACACACCAAATTCGGAGCAGCAAAGTGACATGAGCAATGAACCCCACTTTTGTACTAGCACTCTGTTAAGACTATTGAAATAATCTCACCCAGCCTTATGCCACATTTACTTTCTCATCTCTAATTTAAGATGACATAAACAAGATACTTGTCTGTTAGATGAGCAGCTTGCTAGAGTCATTTCTTCTACTTGCTCCCTTCTCTGAACAGGGTTCAGGCCTAACACTTGTCACAAGACTCTAAGCTTCTGTGTTGAACTCTCTCTCTGCAGGAACCAATTTCCTCATTCAATGGCCCCTGCAAAGCAGCTTCTTTCCTGCAGCCCGTTACCAATCCCAGCCTTTTCCTGATATTCCAAGCATTGACCCTCCAGGTGCCTCTCAGCACGTAGCTATCATCACCAGTCCTATGCTGCACTAGATCACAGCCAGTTCTACTGATAACTTTCTAAAGCAAGAAAGCTTTTTAAAAAATCCCTAGTAGGTGGTGTGGGATGGTGGTGGCCTATAAATACGTGCAGTGGTTGCCTTTTAATGAGAGTCCATGACTATTGTTCAGATAAGTGGGATAGGTACAGAATGAGCTCTGGCATGTGAAACAATCTAACACCAACAATTTAGCAGAGAGTTTACAAGATCTCAGTGGCTTCTCAAGTGCACTTGGTATCTTCCATGGTACTGTTCCACAACAAAATAGCAGCAGGCCTCAAACATTAAAAGCACGGCATGAGAAGATGTTAGTTTTAATTGCTAGGTATAAAATCTAAGGAGTTTTACTATAAAATGGAAGCACATTACACAGTGGGGGGACTCATGCCCAGATACCCTCAATTTCCTGTAATGTGACCAAACCAACTGCAGCTGATTTCCCTTCCCCCCCTCCTTTTCTGTGCAACTTAGGTAGCTTTCCACAAGCCTGTTCAAAGGCACCAATTCTTTTCCTTCCAGGGCCAGCAAAAAGCAGCCAAAGGTATTATAGTATCTCCCTCCCACAACATGAACAGTGTAATCTCTGAACAACAGAAACCATTCATGTAGTGCTAGGGCTGCAGCAGGACACACCTGATCTACTTCTAACCTAAGCAGCAAATAAAGAAGGGGAAAGCCTGCTTTTTCTGTGGGGGGCAGGCATTCCCCAGTGTTCACATTATTTAGAATGCTGGTGAGAACACTCCATAAGGCCTTCACTTGTTTCTACTAGACACCCCTAGACCTCATTTTCAGACTGGCAATGTCATGCCCAACCTTAACAGTGACTTCATAGGCTCTTGTAGCACTGGATTAGCAGTGCTGACTGTTATACAATCCATGGTCTGGAAACTTAATATGCTTTAACATTGCTGGGGTCACTTTATGAGATCATATTTTATCCACCATAATATCAGCCATTACTCTTCCTTAGCATCTGAGCCTTCGCACTTCCATTATCAGAACGGATCTAGCTCCCAGTGAAACACACCTAGGCCACCCAGAAATCTCCATGCCTTCCTGATTCCCTTCTTTCTGGGGACCCACCACACTACTACAGCCAGCCTAGCTTCCCACTGCTGTTACCTGCTTCTGTCACTGACCTCGGTGGATATGTTCCTGATTAACCCATCTGTTCTCAGTTAGACCATCTGTCAGATGGAGGGGAAAGTCTTGTCTCACTACTGTGAATTGGCTTCACAGTTTGGAGAGCGGAAAAAACCTTACAGATCCTGCTTGCAAAGACCTTAACAATAGCCTGATTCAAGATCATGCTGTCTGGAAACAAGCTAGCTTTCCAGAGGAAACAAAGAATAGCTAGCAAAAAGTTTAATGAGTGCCCAGTGTTCCATGGATCATTTAATTTGGGGTGACCAGATAGCAACTGTGAAAAAATGGTACAGGGAGTGGAGGGCAATAAGTGTCTATATAAGAAAAAGTCTCAAAAAATAGGACTTGTCCCTATAAAAATGGGACATCTGATCACCCTAATTTAATCCAAAGTGATTCGTCTAATTTGCAGGGTGCAGAGCTGCAAATTGAAAATATAGTCCCTCAATCCTGAAAGCACTTATGCATATCCTTAACTTTATAAGCATATGAGCAGTCCCACTGATTTCAGTTGAACTACTTGCACCTGAAGTTAAACCCATACCTAGTTGCAGGATTGGGGCTGTAACAAGTGCAGCTGGGAAATGCTATGACAAGCAAAGGAGGAACCTAACACACTGTATGTGGTAGATTCTCCCTGCGAAATCTCCGTGACTGAGACAATGCTCTTCTTGGGCAGCATAATAATGGCTCTAACTTAACATGGAAAATTAATTTCAGCACCAACAGCACCCAGACCACCAAACAGCAGCCAAGAGACTGTCAAATACATGTAAAGGTGCTCAGAGAGTGCATCCGGGGAGCACTACATTCAGGGACAAAGGGAGTGATTTCAAGTAGCACCAGAAGCCTCTCTCAGGCCTGGACCTCATGCTTTGCCTTGTACATGCAGTGGAAGACACCCGCTAAGATTTCCCAGGGTATTTAGACTCACAGACTTTAAGGTCAGAAGGGAGCATTATGATCATGTTGTCTGACCTCCTGCACAATGCAGGCCACAGAATCTCACCCATCCACTCCTGTAACAAACCCCTAACCTATGTCTGAGTTATTGAAGTCCTCAAATTGTGCTTTGAAGACCTCAAGCTGCAGAGAATCCTCCAGCAACTGACCCGTGCCCCACGCTGTAGAGGAAGGCAAAAATTCTCCAGGGCCTGAGCTAATCTACCCTGGAGGAAAATTCCTTCCCAACCCCAAATATGATGATCAGTTAAACGCTGAGCATGTGGGCAAGACTCACCAGCCAGCACCCAGGAAAGAATTTCTGAAACTACTTCAGCAAAGGGGAAAAGTAAAGTAGATTCATTCATTTCACTATGGAATCAGTCTCACTGGTGTAGGCAAAAACTGACTGACACCTGATATACAGGCATTGCTCCACTCAGCACTGCAGGGCATATCTCATTTTCAAAAGTGATGTATGCACTTGGTAGTCTACATCCCATTGATTGGCACTAAAACATAACCTCTACAGCCTAGATCCTGAAAGGTATGTGGCAATGTGACAGCCCTCATCCAAGGTTGGTTGGGAGGGCGGCATCACCTAGTGGTCAGGGCTTAGGCCAGTGACATGCAGTGGGGTTGTTGGTAGGGGAGCCTGATCTCACCCCACTTCCTACCACATCCCTGAAATTGTCCCAAGGTTGCCATCTGGGTAATGCAGCATGAGGGCAACTGCCTTCTCAAGTGGTATGGCGCAGTTCAGCCCAAGGCTGTCCCCTACTGTGGTAGTCCAAACAAAAATAAAGGGGATCAATCCAGTCCAGAGTTCAGAGGCACGGGTGGCAGGAAGAGTAGGCCAGGAGAGACTCTGATTCCTTTGGTGCTGCCAGATGCCCAGGGTTTGTTGGGATCTGTGTGGGTTATTATGCCCCATGCAGGTTCCCGGGCAGCTGAGGCAGTGATATATGCTATTCAACTTCCTGGGTTCATCAGTAATCTCTCTGGACTGCAGAGAGATTACTAATGAACCCAGGGAGCTAAGTAACAAACACCATTTCATCAGCCACCCCAGAACCTGCATGGGGTATCTAAAGAGGAACCTGATCCCTTTATAAGAGATGCTGTGGCTTTTCCTGGGCAGCTTGCAGGGGTATGAGCCCAGCGCTCCTCCAAGCAGGTGGGCCTCCAGGCTTCAACCAGCCTGGGGCTCCTCCAGCCAAGGGGGGGTCCACTTCAGGGCTCCTCCAGGAGTAGGGCTTATTGTTCCAGCCACAGTGAGGGGGCAGAACCAAGGACTAGCCTCCTCAGAGGGGGGACTCCACACACATCCATAGGCAAGAGAAATGCTTCCCACACAGGATGTGTCTGCAGCAGGTCCTTCCTTCCCTCAGGGAGGGACCTATGGACAGTTACTCTAGGAAGAGGCATGGCCTTGCCTCTTCTCTCCTAGAGGTATAGGTCTACTTTCTTCTCTGGCTTGCCCCCAAATGAGTGGCTCTCCTGCCTTTTAACTCCTCCTCCAGTTGGTGCATTGCCTGCAGATGTGGCAGAGCAGAACTGGCAGAGCTCAGAGCAGTTCCCTAACCCCTTGTTGCCCAGTGTGGGGCAACCTAACTATATTTGAGGTTCTCGGCCCAAGTCACTTAGGCCTTGCAATGCTGAGTGGAGCAATAGCTAAATACCTTTACAAATCTGTGCCATGTTCTCTACCCTGGACAATGCCACTAACAGGAAAGCTATAAATGAACCGAGGAAGCAGCTTGCGCCATTGGGGCCTTTTCTGGAGTGGGCACAAAAGCAAAACAATGCATCAGCTATCAGCACTCAGTCCTCTCTTAGACCATTTTACTGACAAAAACCTTCTACGCTGAAAATGTTACCAGGGAGATGGACTGTAAAGGCGCTCTCCTGAGAGAACAACGGGAGCACTATAAAAATATGAAGCATTATTATTATTATTTGTATTACAGGAACATTTAGAAGCCAAAATAAGAACTGGAACCACATCATGCTAGGTACTGTCTAAACACAGAGTAAAAGGCCTGCCCCAAACAGCTTATAATCTGAAGCTAGGTTTGCGAGCCCTCCAAGATTGTCCTGGAGTCTCCAGGAATTAAAGATTAATCTTTAATTAAAGATTATCATGTCATGAGACCTCCAGGAATACATCCAACCAAAACTGGCAATTCTGAAACCCTGCAGCTTTTCAGGGTGCTCACAGCCCTTACTGGGTAAAGTAGAGAATGCAGCTGTGTGATTGGTCTCCTGAGCTGTCTGTCAAGTGTGTGCCGCCCCATGATGACATCATCACAAGAATATAATGGCTGAGAGAGGAGACGGTCCTAGTATTGCTGAAGGATTAGTAGTGTAGACATTTGGTAAGATTTGTAGCTAAGTGCTATACTGGGTCTCTGGTTCCTAGGTTCTGAGGATGTTTAGGTGGGGGCTCTTTTCTTACACAGAGTGTGACGTGATGTCTTGCTTGATTGACAGTAGTAGTTAGGATTGAGTGATCAGAATTTCTTAGCCCCTTTCAATGCTTGGTAGTTGTACTTGTGTAAGCTATGTCTAGCTAATAGCTGAGTCTCCTGAGCCAACAGTCCAGGGAAGGAAACTATCTGTCTTCCAAACCAGGAGGCCTGGATTAATGGTAGCTTCTAGGAGATAGAAGCTTCTCTAGAGGAGAAGGGAATCTTTAACAAAGAGAACTAAATTAGAGCCTAGTCTATAGGAAAAACTGTCCCCTTACCTCTCTACCTGAGTGAAGCCATGCTATTCCCATTCATGGATGGGATTTGGGGCTTCTGGCTGAGGTCTGAGTTCTAGCTTGTCATAATGATCTGCAGGTGGAAACACTTGGCTGAGGTGACTGAGTCAGCTGAGACTGAGGTGCTGGGTAACCAATACGTATCTCCTACAGATGATGTAGGAAACACTAAAGGAAAACCGTACTGGTGCCTTCCCATAATGGAAATACTTTCTGGCTAGTGGTCTCACTCTCACCTTTAGGGGTGATGGTGTCAATTTATCTGAACTGGAAACTGTTTCTTTACCAGATCAGTCTTTAACTGATAATAGAAAATACTTGTATTTTACCAGCTAAATTGGCTTTAAAATAACCAGTCTGCCCTAGTGGAGATCTCTATGTAATTAAATATCCAGGGAGATTGAAACACTACTTACTCAAGCTGTTCTAAAGGTCCCAACGCTCACCAGTGAGACCGTCTCAATTCAGTGTTCTCTGTGTGTAGTCAATGACTGCTACCTTCAGCAGGAAAACATCTGTCAGTAATTGTACTCTGGTACAAATGGAATTAATCCCTGGCACTATCTGGGAAAAGACTGAACTAGGAGGGTGCCTGTGATGAACTGTGTGGCTGTCCTGGTGCTCTCCTTGGGAGGCATTTTTGGGTCCGTAAGTCTGAATAGAAGCTTTGGGAATGTGTAACACCGACAGACCCTGGTTGTTGGTGGGTGGGATTGAACCTGGTACCTTTAGAGCTAAATGCATGAGTCTCTACTGCATGAGCAAAAAGCCAAGGCCTGCTAGCTACGACTGCAGAGCAGACTCATTAATTTCTCTAACTGGTCTTGGTCCCACTAGATGGGACAGAATACCACACCCAGAAGGTGTGGGTTACAAGTGCATCCCTGGGCTTGAGGAACTGTCTCTGGGCCTGCCTTGGATCAAGTTTAACGCAATGGACTGCTCTCTCTGTAGAGAGAGAGTTACTACAGGGGCACAACCTGGTCTGGCTTTTAGAGAAAACAGAACTGGAGCAGCTCTCCTGGTGTCCTTATACAACATTGATTTGAGTGTTTCCTGTTATAGCCCCTCAATATTCCTTTTTGGGTCTTGCAGGGACATCTCACTCCACCATGTCTGCAAACGAAAATGAAACACAGGTAGAGATCCAGGCACAGGAGCAACAGGTGAGTCCCTCCTGGGGAGGCAGGTGTGCTTGGCAGCTGGAGTCGCTGTTCTGGCTTGAATGTGCCTATTGCTGGAGAAGAGGACTCGTAACCACAATACTAGCCGATGCTTCAAGTTCCAGTTCTCAGAATGCTGGAGTCACTGCCAAGAAGTGCCTCCTGAAGCCAGGATGAGCACTGGCACTCGTGACCCTGTGAATGCTGTCTACACTAACACTGGCAAATCCGTTTTTCTAATAGTGCCCAAGGGCTCCAAAAAGGAGGGGGGCATTGTACCGGGTACTGGACAGAGACATGGCTCCTGATCGGGAGAGAGTGCACTGGGAAAGACAAAGTCACTCTGTTCCCACTCTCGCTGACAGAATGAGCTTGTGACACAGTTCTGTTTTGTTGTTTGCATCCTGGAATGCCCACCAGCATTCCTGAGATCTTGCTGAATATAGGCAGCTATTCTAATGGAACCAGGCTTCTGGGTGGGTGACTAATGTCTTAGGCAGGCCACTGAAACCCTGCTGACAGGGCCAGGAGACTGCCTAGCTCTGAGGACAGTCCCCTACAGAATCAGTGGTTGCAGAAGGAAAGAGACCGGGGGGGGGGGGGACACACCTTGACAAGCCAGGAGCTCTTTCCCAGCTGACTCCCCTTTTCCCTCCCTCAGACTGCAGTAGGCAGGGTGGCTGGCCTGCCCTTGGTCAGCTCTGCCTGTGAGATGGCCTCTGCCAGCTATGCAGCCACCAAAGAGACCTACCCAGCCATCAAAGCTGTCTGTGACGTGGCAGAGATTGGGGTGAGGGCCATCACCTCTGCTTCCATCATCAGGGCACAGCCCATCCTGGACCATCTGGAGCCACAACGTGAGTAAGCGAAGGGAGGCAGGAACACTCCAGTGTGCGTGGCAGGGGAGGTGAGGCTGGCTGCAGGCTCAGCCTACAGGGCTCTAGGCCCACTACTGAACTCTACTTCCAACTGGCGGCAAACTGAATCTGCAGACTCCCGTCTCCTGTGCCACTGACCTCTGCTAGCTCCTAGAGTGACCTGGCCAAGGCACTGGCCTTGTCCAGAGTGGCTTGGATGGCTGCAGCAGCTTCTGTTGGTGACTCTTGCTTAGGTACCAGTGCTGAGCTGGGCCAGCCTACAGGGAGGCAGTGCCCAGGCACAATCCCTGGTGTGCGTGGCTGGCCCAGTGGCACACAGCCACATGCACTGAGTATGGCACCTAATGCCTTGGAGCAATACTTGCTAGAGAGTACTGGCTGCAGCTTCAGTGCTAAAGGGATCTGAGCCCATTGCAGGCACTGGAGACTCCTGAAACCCTCTAGGAGAAGCTGGGAGTGGCAACTGGGATCTCCTGAATGCTAAACCTGGCTCTGACAGACTGGCTCCATAGCCTTGGGCAACTTACCCAACCCCTCTTCCTTGGCTTCCCCATCAGTAACCTGGGGACACTTGCTTAGGACCACCAGTCCCTCCATGTACACAGATTAGCAGCCCCACAAGATCGGTGCACATGAAGGAATTAAGGGAACTAGTTCTGTGGTTGTGTTACAGTTGCAGCAGCCAATGAATATGCCTGTAGGGGTCTGGACAGACTGGAGAAGCAGCTGCCCATCCTGCAGCAGCCAATTGAGAAGGTAACCACACTAGTGTCAAGGCTGGTCCTGGCCCAGGCTGAGCCTGTGGGCCCTTCACTTCTGCCAGGTGTTCAGTGGCCTCTCTTCTGACCCCTTTTTCCCTAGGTGGCTTTGGATGCCCAAGACCTAGTGTGTGCCACAATGGTGGGTGCCAAGGATGCAGTCTGCAGCACGGCCACTGAGGCAAAGGATGCAGTGACCAGCATGGGGGTTGTGGCCAAGGGGGCTGTCCAGGAAAGCATGGAGGTGACCAAATCTGCAGTGACCAGCAGCATGAGCACAGTGATGGCTCCAGCATGGGGCAGATGGCTGCAAGTGGCATTGACATGGCATTAGCAAAATCTGAGCAGTTGGTGGACCACTACCTCCCCATGACAGAGTAGGAGCTTGGTAAGAACCCCTTTGCTGAATACAAACCAATGAGACCCTGATGTCTTGTGAATGGGAGTCCAAGCCATGCCCCAGCTGAGCTGCCAAAGGAGCCACTTCTCCTTGAGGTTCCCTTGCAGCATAGCTTGGCTTCTAGGCCTCCCTTTGTTCCTTCATGTTGGACCCCCTTCTAGCTGATAGAAGGAGGCAGGTCTAATGGGTTTGACACTGCTCCCTGTGCAGCTACCAGCTCCCTGGCTGGTCAGTGCTGCAGGACATCCAAACCTGCCCTGAGAGAGATTCTGTAGGCCACAAGCCTTGGGAGGTCTGAATGCAGCTGCCTTGTATCCTGGCCCTGCCAACCAGTGGTGCAAGTAGATTTTAACTGTTACCCCCAGTACAGTGATTCATGGGAGGGACCCAAAGGTGGAGACATGTGACCCCACATACACAACCCCACTCCTAGACAGGAGATGCAACTGTGTGGAAGGGATGGTGGGGCAGCTGTGGGTGGTACAGCCACACTGAAGGAGCTGCTGCTGTTCTGCTCCTTTCACCACTGTGGTTCCCAGGAGAGCCCTGCAGTGTTCAGCAGATAGCAAGACATTTGGTGGTACAACATACCAGCAATAAGTGTCTTAATGGTACAGCGTACCTGACCATATTGGCTTACTTGCACTACTGCTGCCAGCTGACCTCTCTTCCCCCTTGCAGCTGAGCTTGCAACAACTCCAGTGGAAGGACTAGGAGAGGCTCCTGCAGAGCAGCAGAGTTACTACGTGCGTCTGGGTTCCCTTTCAAGCACGCTGCACCAGCGAGCCTACCAGCACACCCTGGGCAAGATGAGACAAGCCAGGCAGTGCACCCTGGAGGCCCTCTCCCAGCTCCAGCAAACCATTGACCTGGTAGGAACATGACCCTCTCCTCTTCCCTGTAGATGCTATGGGCCACGGTCTGTGCAGCCTCCTGTGCTCAGTGCCATTGGCACTGTTTGTTCCTAGGTCCAGCAGTGTTACTGCAGTAGTGCTGCCTGCCTGCTACCCACAAGTAACTGTGGGGGAGGATCCCTGGCCAGCCGCTTCCTGCTGTTTCCAGCTAACTGCACTCTCCTCCTGCAGATTGTTGATTACTGATTACTCTCGCCCCTTGCTCCACCGATATGGTCACAAGGTACCAGTTATCTACCGGGTAATGAGCATTGGGATAGGGTGGAGGTTCGATCACTGGATGTCCTCGGGAGGGGTGACAAGTGCCCCGAAGGTAGCAGTGGGGATAACGCAAACAATCAGTCGTGGGGTTAAAATTGAGGGTTTATTGAATGGGTCACAAGTGAGGATGAGGAACAACTTAATACTAGTTACAACTTGGGCTTACAATATAATACCCGAACAAATAACAAAAAATACTGCAATTACAAACAGAAGCTGACCCTGGTACTGCTCTAGGTCCCAGTAGTTATTCAGGTCCTTCCAAGGGTTAGTAAGGGTGCTATTGGTACTATTATTAAGCATAAATGCAATTACTCGTCTAAATAAAAACAAAATGCAATAAGACAACTAAAGCTTGCCATGAGACTCCGGCTTACAACACGATTACAGGCTCAGTTAGCTAGCAAAAATAGCAGAAGTAACAAAATCAGCAGTTAGACATACTCACACACACAAACCACAAAAGTTTCATCATCACCGGCAGACGGGTAGGCTTCTGAGGACACGGAGCCGAGGGAGACTTCGAGTTGATCAGGCTCGGTTGCAAGGTCCAGCTTTTTGCATTTTCTCCCTGTCCACTCTTGCACAGTGGGCAATTTATAAGGGTAATGACGTGTTTAGTTTTTTGGCCAAGTTTCTCCTAATTAGGAGATTTACAGGTGCCTCGTTACCACCCTCAGGGAGGGGGGGGTTTCCTGGAAATGGCTGACCACAAAATTTGCCTAGCCCCAACGGTAACTTTCGGAAATGTTTCTCGCTTGAGAGTACGTGCAGGCTCGTTTCCTGAACATGGAGGCCAGGGCAAAAGCTGCTTAGGTCTGTGACACTAACATGCCCCCGTGCCCTGGGCTCCATGTGAACGTTATGCCTGTACCTCAGATTCATCGTCCGACTCGCCGTCCCCTTCTACAAGAGGGCGTGTGTCGGGGGAAGAGGCAATGTAGGCCGACCCGATAACACGATGGACACAGGCTTTTAAGCAGGCACAGCCAAGGCAGAGCAGGATACACCCGACCAGGAGGGAGATAAGGAGAGATTGGAAATAAGCCTTGTAGGTTCTGAGACCCAACCAATCGAGCCAGGACCAAAATCAGAAGGTCTCCCTGGACTCACGCACAGCGGTTCCTAAAGCCCTGAGGTTATTAATTACTTCCGTTAAATTTCCAGATACAGAAGAAACAGAGACACAACACTTATCCTTAAACTGTGGGTACAAGGATATGAGGGTCTCACAAAAATCCCGTGATTGCAGCAGAAATTGTATCATTAATCGGTTCTGAAAAGAATAATCTGATAATTCCGTTAGCTGCTGATTAACTAAATTAAAACCTTTTGCGGTGGTATTTGCCAGCGTTTCAATAGCCAGTGATTGGAATAATACTTGCTCACGTAACAACGTATATCCAACGGGGTTAAACGAGACCACTGAAGACACTACAGAGGACAGCGCACCCTTTGCCCTTTCCCACCAACCCCAGGAACGTCGAACCCGTCCGGCTGAGTTGGGATGCCAGGTCTTAACATAAATACCACCCCCTTTTATCAGGATAGAGCCAATGGTACATATACCTCTAGGGTTAGGGGGGAGCACCATATAGGCTGCCTCGCCACACAGCCAAAAGTGACCGGGTCTGGGGGACCAAGGGGAAAAGGCAGAGTTTTGGCATGCCGAGCCTCCCTTAAAAACTAACTTCTTAATGTGGCTGTGGGATAGATATGTGTGTTTAAGGGGCTGATAGAATTTTTTGCCACTATAAGTGATGCCGCCGGACCCAATTTTCCGGCCGCGGCTACCGCATAAAACGGGGGGTGGGGACGTACGATTGAAAATAGGGCTGCTGGCCGTCTCATTTCCGTCTACAAGCTGCCACTGGGAACAATTGGGGTAGGCCCCAACCCAAATGGTTTCTGTTCGATTATTTCCCAAAAAGGCCCAACAGTGGGATGCCATGGGCCTTTCCCCTGGTGACAAGGGGAGTGGGCTCATACAACGTACCCTAGTTTCATTAAAAATAGAAAAAACAAGGGGGGAAATGGGGTTGAAAAGATCGTTTGTGCAACCTGTCCATTGTACCATGGGGAGCCACTGAGCAAAGGGGGAAGAGCAATTAAGGGGACCATTAATGCTACTAAAATTAAACACTAAAGGCAATAAATCAAACAAAGGCCTATTTACAGACAGCCTATTGGAACATGCAAGGCAGTTATCAGGGGTCAGTGAGGATAAGTCGATGTTTCCTCCCAGGACTTCCTGGATCCAATAGGCTGCGAACATAAGCTGATGGGTATTTTCGCCCACGGGATACGGATGTCTCAGGTTCAGCAGATCTGGGCCCTTCTGGTTGTCGTCCCGGCTTCCCGCCGCTATGGCGAGCTGCAAGACAAAGCAGAAGGCGGCCTTATTGGCCCCCGTTAGTTCGCTCCTGATTCGGAACGTTTGCTTATCCAGTTATGGTGGACCAAGGTGTGATTGCCCTGGACATCTACAACCGTATAGGTATTGGGATATTTACCTGCAGTTACAATTTGTGCAGCGTAGGGTTCTCGGTGACCTGAGGCCTGTGGCTCAGCCACCCAGACAAGTTGGTCAGGGTGATATACGGAAGTCCAGGGGCCTCTAGGCCTGGGGCTGATTTCAGGCCAACGAGAATAGTTTGCATTGAGAGAGATAAGAACCTGTGGTAATAGCGCACTCCAACCCTTATAGTCAACGTTGGGATTGATTGAACGTATCATGGTTTTCAGAACCCTGATTTTCCGCTCTACAACGCCATTACTTTCGGGGTGATATTTTAAGTGAATATGGAGGGAGGCCCCCCATCCCAACACCAATGCTTCGAAACGCTTGCTGGTAAAAGGGGGTCCCCCATCTGCTTGAACTTCGGAGGGCACACCCCATGCCGCGGCCACCTGTTGCAGCGCCCCAGCCACGGCCGCAGCCGTGGTGGTATTCAGGGGGATGCAATGAGTTTGACGGGAGCCCAAATCCACCACTACGAGAGCCTTTGGGTGGCAACGGGCTCCAGGTAGGGGTCCCATTAAATCTATTTGCCACACCGCGCTGGGAGGAAAGTACTCTGCAGCGTACGCCCACCGCTCGTAACGCGGGCGGTTTTGGGACTTGATTTGTGCACACTTAAGGCAGGACTGCACTATTCTTTCGCAGTCCTGCCGCCGTACCTCAGGTTTTCCCTGAGCACCTAGGGCTAACTGATTGTATAGGCGGCCGCTAGGCAAATGCCCCCAATCCTCATGAAGCCATCGGAGGAATGGATCGGTTTTGAGCTGGAGCTGTTGCCCCAAGCACACTTGGGACGCTTGAATTTCCCTTATTTTTTGGTCCAATTTGGAGTGGAGGGGGTTAGAATCAGGACGATGCGACGGGCAATGGGTTATAAACCAGGGCCGGGAGAACTTACGTACAAGGTTGAAAATAGTGTCCCACAGGGGCGTAAATGCTGTGGGGTTAGCCTCTCCCGTGAGAATGCTGAGACAAAATTGTGAGTCTATGCCCAACACGACTTGAATAGAAACGGAATGGGCTTGGGCAGCGAGAAGGACCCCATGGACTTCGTTATGCTGGGCCGATGAACCCGGGGGAAGGAGATCAACCTGGAAGTGGTCGCATTTAGCACAGAGGACTCCTGCCCGGGGGGTCGGGGAAGTGCCCCCATCGGACACAATCCAGGGGTCATATTTTGTTTCTATACACAAGGGCTCCGAGGCTGCTGGGAATCGGACATCGTTTGGCAGCGATTTAAGCGTCCATTCCTGCCACGTGATTTCCCCCAAATAACACAGCTGTTGCCAAGTTAGGCTGGTCCCGTGAAAACTGGGGGGGGGCAGCCACGTGAGCCAAGGAATGAGGTGTACCTCTGGGCCGATCAGGGTTCCTTTACTAGATAGCGGAGCCCAAATGCGTGCCTCGCCTGCGGCTAGCAACATAAGTCCTATGGGTCCATATCGATACTGAGGGCCCTTGAGCCGTCGGGCCCAGTTATAGATCAGTTGCCCGTCTTGTGATACTGAGTACCCATAGTGATGTTGTGTAAAGAAAAGGGTAATGGTAAAAGGTGAGTCCCTTTTATATCGCGCCAGCCGTGGGTTAGAGGCAAACCAGGCGCCTATTCGTTCCAGGCTTTTTGGGGCCTCAGGACTCCATATTTCCCGTTTCCGTTTGGACGAAAGGGGTTCCTGGATCGTTTCAAGGTCTACGAGGTGTTTATCCGGGATGAAGTGTCGGTGATAATTAATTAGGCCTAAAAGTCTCTGTAGTTGCTTTTTATTTTCGGGAGGGTCTTTTACCCAAGGGTCTAGAATTCCCGAGGTGGGTTGGCTACAATTGTAGGGGTCATAATGTTGGCCTAAGAAGGAAAAGCTTTGAGAGGGCACGAGGTGGCTTTTTGTCTCATTAATTCACCATCCATTGGCCTTTAGCTCGGCTACCACGGTATTAGTTACGTGTGTTGGACTATGTGTTCGTTGGGCCCAATTATGATTATGTCGTCCACATAGGCTAAAATGGTGGTGCCCCCAGTGGCTTCTACCCCTTTTAAGGTTTTTGCAAGAGTGGACGTGGCCAAGGCGGGGGAATTACAGAACCCTTGAGGGCACACCTTCCACTGGTACTGTGCGCCTTGGAACGCGAAGTTTAGGATTTGGGGTTTGTCCTCTAATGGGATTTGATAGAACATATCCTTTAAATCCAGGGTGCAGGCCCACCTCCCACTGGCATCGCTTAGCTGCTGCCGTATTTCTGGAATGGTGGCTGGGCCCGCAAATGGAAGGTGTCGGACTCGACTGTTTGCTTGTCTATAGTCGATGACCAATCGAAATTCAGAGGGGTTGCCGGGCTTGGGGATACTACAGCCGGGAGATAGATAGTTTGACGCGGTTGCCTGTGCTATCCGTCCCTCCTTTAATAATTGGTTGAGCAGTTGCTTAATGAGGGGGATGCCTTCAGGCTTCGTGGGAATAGGGGAAAATTTCCATGAACTGTTATTAACAAGCTCGGGGCTATAAGGGGGGGGGGGCATCGGGCGACAGGGTGACAGGCAGGGCCTGACAGACCTGTTTTTGTAATCGTAGTCGTTTTATATCCCCAACCCCCAGCAAATTTGTTCCTCCCAACAAAGTCTTAACTTTCCGCTTATACCCTTTGTGAATCAGAGTAAAGCAGACTATGGGTTTTTCTTCAATGCTGTTAAGACCCAGAATAAACATAGTAGAACTTGTGGGTACATGCGGTACATCGGGTTTAATAACGGAGATTTGAGCTCCGGTGTCCAACAGGAAAGATACAGAGGTGTGAAGGGGTTTGGGACCGGCTACCAATAGGGTGTAATATGGTCGCTCATCCCATGTCTCTGTGGAGGCCGGGGCGCACCCGGCCTCTACTCGTTTTTTTGTTCTCAAATAATTGTCCCAGTCCTTCCATCCTAACTGTTTCCCCAGGTCTTGTTGTTGGGAGTTAGACACCTTCCGCAATGCTTTCTTGGGCATCCCCTTATGTAATAGGAACCCAAAAAGCGCCCTTTCAGCCTTGGAACGTTCAGGGTTCTTAGGTTGACCCTTATTAACAGGGTTCTCAGCTGGAAGGGCTGAGATGGGGCTCTTGGGGGCTTGTGGCATTCGAAGACGGGACATGGCCTCATATAAAGTAATAAGAGGTTGCCCAACCCAACCATGCAGTAATAGGGTTCCCCCTGTGTCAATCGGTGGGGCGCCGTCTATGGCTAAGTCCACTGCATCCCTGTTGACCGGGATTTGGGTGGGGTCCCCGACATAAATGAGCGGCGTGTTGGATTGGGTTTGCTGCGGATTCAAGTTCAAGGGCACCGTCTGTGGGTCCCACATTACGATGGATGCCCCGGCAATAGCCCATATGATCTCATGGGGCGTCTTTATGCTGCCGGGAGGTATATACATGCCCTTAAAACTGCCCTTCATGGCTAAAGAGGCTGCGGCTGGTGTAGTAAGTGGCCAGACCCCGTTTCTTAAGAGGTTATGGCCTGAAAATCCTCCCGACCAGGTGGACGTTTTGGCCAAGAGACTAGCCTCCTCCCTGTCCAATATCTCTGCCCCGTGATCCAGGGCCAGACGGCCCAGCCAAACGAGGACGGCCTCACTCTCCCCACGTCTAGTGTCAACCATAAACTCCTTCAATTCTGCCTTAGTGCGGGTACGATATTCGGTGGTAGTAGTAATTTGGCCTGTATTAGAGTCCACCTTGCTTTTTGTAATAGCAACAGGCGTTGCCTCTATCCACATCTCCTTCTCAGGCGCAGGTGGGGCTGAGGGGAGAGCGGGATAGATCGAAGGGGGAGGGGGGGCTTCATAGGGGGGTGGGTTTCTACCAGCCTGACTCCCATCCTCCTCCTCCTTGTCACTCATCTCGCTTTCTGCGCTATCGGTGCCGTTCGCGGCGGCCTGTTTAGCGGCAAACATAGTGCTTCCATGAAGGACCGCACAGAGGTCCAGCGCTTTGTTTAGTGTGCTGAACAAGACTGTGGACACGTCTTCCGACTTATACTCATCCGGTCTAAGTTTCTTTGACCGCTTGGTCTGTTCTAATTCCTCCATTAATTGGGTTAGCAACCCATGGGCTGGGTCACCCAGCTGTACCCGGGGCAGGGGTATGAGTTTAGAAATGGTGGCCCCGGATTTTTTAATGATACGGCTACACTCCTTCCAAATGCCGGACGGTATCTCGGTCTGACTAGTATCTGCGACCCCCGTGCACTGGGGTTGCAGGGAACTATCAGCCGGCTGACATTTAAACGTGGGATGGCAATGGAGGAGACACCCTACGGCGGTCAGGGTTAATGAGGTCGTATAGCTTTTTGACCCTGACCCTGACTCTATAACGCAAACCCAATCTAGGGTGGGCCTCTCAGATTGTCTGCTGTCCACTTGGTGAAATTGTAGGTGTTGAAATTGCTCGAGCTCAGACTGTTCACGGTCCCCACTACGCCACGGGCACTGACCCTCCCGAAGGCATCCTGTTCGTGACGCCATGTTGATTACTGATTACTCTCGCCCCTCGCTCCACCGATATGGTCACAAGGTGCCCGTTATCTACCGGGTAATGAGCGTTGGGATAGGGCGGAGGTTCGATCACTGGATGTCCTCGGGAGGGGTGACAAGTGCCCCGAAGGTAGCAGTGGGGATAACGCAAACAATCAGTCGTGGGGTTAAAATTGAGGATTTATTGAATGGGTCACAAGTGAGGATGAGGAACAACTTAATACTAGTTACAACTTGGGCTTACAATATAATACCAGAACAAATAACAAAAATACTGCAATTACAAACAGAAGCTGACCCTGGTACTGCTCTAGGTCCCAGTAGTTATTCAGGTCCTTCCAAGGGTTAGTAAGGGTGCTATTGGTGCTATTATTAAGCATAAATGCAATTACTCATCTAAATAAAAACAAAATGCAATAAGACAACTAAAGCTTGCCATGAGACTCCAGCTTACAACACGATTACAGGCTCAGTTAGCTAGCAAAAATAGCAGAAGTAACAAAATCAGCAGTTAGACATACTCACACACACAAACCACAAAAGTTTCATCATCACCGGCAGACGGGTAGGCTTCTGAGGACACGGAGCCGAGGGAGACTTCGAGTTGATCAGGCTCGGTTGCAAGGTCCAGCTTTTTGCGTTTTTGCCCTGTCCACTCTTGCACAGTGGGCAATTTATAAGGGTAATGACGTGTTTAGTTTTTTGGCCAGCTTTCTCCTAATTAGGAGATTTACAGGTGCCTCGTTACCACCCTCGGGGGGGGGGGTTTCCTGGAAATGGCTGACCACAAAATTTGCCTAGCCCCAACGGTAACTTTCGGAAATGTTTCTCGCTTGAGAGTACGTGCAGGCTCGTTTCCTGAACATGGAGGCCAGGGCAAAAGCTGCTTAGGTCTGTGACACTAACACAGATCAACAATGCCAAGCAGGCTGTAGATCAGAAGCTTCACAATGGCCAGGACCGTCTGCACCAGATGTGGCTCCAGTGCTGCAGGGGGAAGTTTGAAGGGCAGGAGGACCCAGACTCAGCAGAGGTCTTCTCCTTCTCCTTCTCGCCCTGACAGCCTTGCTCTAGCAAACTCCCCCATCTGTAAGGGTGACTTGCAGATACTCCAGTCTCTCTTGCTTTCTTCCTCCAGCAGTTGAAGCTCAGGCTCTAGCCATGTCCCAGAGCCTCACCCAGCAACTGAAAACCACCTGCCTTACACTCCTGGGCAGCGTCCAAGGCCTTCCCCACTCTATCCAGGACAGGGCCCAGCAGGTCTCCAGCAGTATAGAAGAGCTCCAGGCTTCCTTCTCCAGTGCCAGCTGTTTCCAGGATCTATCCAGCAGTGCCCTTGCTCAGAGTCGGGAGAAGGTGTCCAAGGCCCAGGAGTCCCTGGATGAGCTGCTGGAATATGTGATGCAGAATGTTCCCCTGGACTGGATCGTGGGACCCTACACTCCTGCTAGAGTCTCCACACAATGTCCTGATGACACTCCTGCTAGAGTCTCCACACAATGTCCTGATGAGCTGGTGGAGGAAGGAAAGAAGGTGGAGGCCTGAAGGGTTCCATTCCCCCTGCTGCTGGAAGGAATCCAGCTGAATTGCCTGCATAGTTAGTGTGGGCTCTCCTTGCTGAGACTGTGGTTCTCCTTTGGCAGATGGTGGACGGATTTCAGCTCTCTTTATTCAGGTTCTTTAATTCTCCAGGTCACTTCCCCAAGCACACTTCCCTGGAACTGTTTATTAGCAGTCACAGGGTGACATCACTAATCATGCAGGACTCCACCCCTTACAGGGCTAATCTGCTTCTCTGAGGACATGGCTTGTGACCGACATACAGCTGTCTTCCTCTGTACATACGAAATGCTGCTGAGCTTGGTTTTTTCCTAGCTCTTTGTATTGCATAAAACTAGGGTTTAACTGCACAATAAACCTCAACTGCATTCAAATTTCAGTCTGCTTAATGTGATCCCTTCCCAGCTTGTGCGCTATATAAACATGTACAGTACAGGTGACCCATCTGCTTCCTTCAGACCCATCCACCCTCCCTTTCTCTGGCAGGGCTCCAGAATGGCTGAGCTTATTTCCTGGGCGAAGGCATCTCTTCAGGAGCCTCCTATTTGAGAAAAGTCTCAAAAGAAGCATGTGAAATGGAGGCAACAATCCACTGGAAACACTCATCTGACTTCCAGTGGGTAGCAAGGCAACACTACAGCCTCTGGGATCAACTAAGAGGGAAAGACCCAGGGTGTTAGGGCACTATCACCTTGAGAGGAAATGGGAGTGGAGAACTGAGAACCTGCTATTGGTAACAAGCACAGTTAAAAGGGTAACATACAGTGATGTGAGACTGCCAGGCCTTGCCTCTCAGGGCCAGCTTTAGGCCAATTCAACCAATTCCCCTGAATCAGACCCTGCCCCTGAGAGGGGCCTATGCCCAAGTCTCAGTACAGCAGACGGGCAAGAGCTGGTGCGCTGTACTAGTGTGGCCTGCCTTCCCTAGGGGCAATTTAAAGGGCCTGGGGAAGTGGTGGGGCTCTGGTGGCTATTTAAAGGGCCGGGGTGGTAGAAGCAGGGGACCCCCAGGCCCTTTAAATTGCCAGCAGGGCCCCAGGCAGTTGCTGCTGCTACCCTGGTGGGAGAGGGAGGAGGAGGGGGCACTCACCATACAGGGTGGGCTGTACCCCCCCTGTACCTTCACCCCTACATCCAGCCAGCCCTGCAACAGCCTGTGTCTCCAGCCAGCGCAACCCTCTCTCCAGCCAACCCCTGCTGTACCCCCCTGCCTGAAGCCAGCCAGTCGCACACCCCCTTGCCCTGCCTCCAGCTAACCCCATGTCCACTGGTGCCCTGCAGTAACCCTGCATACCTGCTTCAAAGAGGGAGGGAAGGGAGCAGCTGGGACCCACACATGTGCACACCCTAGGGTGACCCAACAGCAAGTGTGAAAAATTGGGATGGGGGTGGGGGGTAATAAGATCATATAATTAAAAGACAAAAAAAATGGGACTGTCCCTATAAAATCAGGACTTTTGTTCACCCCAGCACACCCCAAGGGAGTGATGGGGACCCACACATGTGAAACAGAGCTCATTTCTAGATCAGGCCCATTCTTTTTTTTTTTTTTTTTTTTTAAACAGAACTTTAGGTAGGGTTAACATACATCTGTATTTTCCCAGACATGTCAGGCTTTTTGGTTCTTAAATTGCCATCCAGCAGGAAAAATATGGATGTATGATAACCCTATTTATACAAAAAATACAGACTGTGGCACATCCCTTAAATCAGAACTTTGTATAGGGAACAGGTTGCCAAGAAATGAAAGGGGTTTTTTTAGGTCATCCCTGCCAGGGCCCTGCTGAAAATGTTCGAATTGGGCCCCGCACTTTCTAAAGCTGGCCCTGTTGCTTCTAGTCCAGTGCAATGAGACTAAGTAGTGCAGCTACTTCAACCTAGATCAGAAGCATCACAATGGCCAGGACCATCTCATGACAGCTGAACAGGTTGGAAGTGTCTAGGAAAAGAGTTGGTGATTTGACCACTCCAGGCAACTGGCATTTAACAACACACACACAGGGAGACTAGCTGCAAGAAACAGAGCAGCAGATAGTCTTGCTGAAGCATGGACGTCAGCCCTCCTGCATCCTCTCCTCCCTGCCATTAGCCAAGAACCTGTCTAACATTTCCTAGTGCAAACCTAGCCAGGCCAATAACAGTACAGGTACATGGCTCATGGTTGTGGGAGATGCATAATAGGACCAGCACTGGGCTTTTAATGCATTTTCCTGAGAGCTTGTGTCTACACTTGAAGCCACTTATTTAGTATTATCTAGGCAGCTCCATCACTGTTGCTTATCCTAACTAGGGCTTGAGCTATTAAAAAGCTTCAGGCAAGGACATGTCTCCTGGCTTCAGCGCCGCAGCAGCACCATGACCAGGAATGGCTTAAAGATGCCACTACTCTCAAAGATGGAGAATAGTAACCAAAGTGGTGATGTAGGCAGCTCACATGGCTGGTTACTCCTGACCTCATTGGACAAGGCCTGTCTTGTACACCAATGGACTGGGGATGTCAAGCTCCCTAACTGACAGGGAGCTATCACTGAGGCTACTCTGCCTGTGTAACTGGAGGTGTGTTATAAACCCTACTGTTCTCTGGATTAACAGAGGTCCCTCCAACACACTCATGGGGAAGAGTGAGAGTAAAAGCACTAGCTAGGTGGAGCCCTGCTTGTGTGAGTAAAGGTCCTAGCCAGCTCCTTTTAGGGATATGGAAGCATAACTAACTACAGATTTTTAGTAGTTCTGGTCAGCTAATCTGACGTCTGTGTTCAAGCCCTTTGCTATTTAGTCCAAGTCTAATAAAATGTGTGAGGTCAATGAGTGGATTTCACATCAGCAGATCTTAGCTTCAAAGTTGGATAGAAACAGCAGCTGGATTTTCTTTACACCATGGCAAACATTGTAGCCTGCATTTCCCCAGCACAGTCCCTACAGCTAATCTTTACATAGAGTAGGAGTGGTTCTAACACATCCCCAAGCCAGGGTCAGACCTAAGATACCCCATAGAAACTGATGCTGGACCAGGCTTAAGTTACAGAAAGTGAACTGACCAACCCCTGGATGCAGTGTTTATGGCACATGGAACAATGAGTTAGTTCAACAGGCCCCAGCATGATTCACCAACTGGCTCAAGTGTTTAATCCAATGGCCTGTTAGAGGATCCAAGATATGAGCAGAGAGATCACACCAGCTCCATCCCAATGGTCTGAATATTAGAAGGAGGAATGAAAAAAGGAAAGAGATGCTTCCTGCCCCCAGCTCTCTCTCTCTCCTGGGCGGTACCTCCTGAATAATTAGCACCTGTAGCTGCAGATAAGATAGGAAGACTTGCACTGTGCTCTGAACACGTTTGGGCTTGTTCTGCTGCCTGCATGTACATGTGGTGGGGGGCTACGGAGGGAAAGGTGGTTTCTATGACCTGAATATGCAATGGTCTCTGTGTACTGGGGATCCTTGCACCTGTGCAGAGCCCTTGAGAACTCAACTACTCTTCCCAACTGGCTGTGAAGTTAATGGGGGTCTGAGTAAATGCAGGGCTCACTGTAGGATCAGGGCCTAACACTGCCCCACTCCAGCACTTGCAGCCACTGAAGCGGAGGATCGTGTTTTTGGATGGAAGCCCACTCACATCCCTCTGTGGGACAGAACCATGGATATGAAAACCTAGGCTTGCTTTAAAGGAGTGACGTGAGCACCAGCCTCCGCCCCAGGCCTCTGTCACTCTCCCCAGCTGCTCCAGCCACTTGCACTCCCCTCTTTGACCTTACTGCATGTGTGAAGGGAAATGGAGAGGTTATGGAAAGAAGCTATCCATGGTGTGATCTGCTGTCGCTCCAGTTGGGAAGGGCTGTGGCACTGGAGTAACTAGGCCAGGAATGATCATGGGGAGAGGGCAGAGCCGAGCATAGTGGCTTTGACTGACCCACCCCGCCCCCAAGCTTTTCCCTGAGTTTGTCTCCACACTTAGTCCTGCCCTGTGGCTGTCATCCCCAGCATCTCCCCAAAGGCTCCTCTGGTACCACCTGAGCCTGTGGGTTCCACGTATTGAACTGATACTTATATTAGACTGAGTGCAGTTAGTGGAGATGGGAAATGCTATCAACAGCAAAGGTAAAAGGCACCCAGGAGACTCTGCTGAGAAAATGCCTGTTGCTGGGACAGTGCTCCTGACGGCATCGACTCGTACACGGGCCAGACACCATACCATGGCAGAGAGATTGTCAAACATTTAACAGGGCTCCCAGGAGAGAGCAAGACTCGGGTAATGATACTGGATGGAGTTCTTAGTTCGATTCACTACATATGAATAGTACTGGGGTAAGGGCCAAAGGCCTCCCCCCGGAATGGAGCCCCATCTGCTGAACGCTACACAAAGAGGTCATCTGCCGGGAGAAATACCACCCAGCATGAGCCAGCCCTGGGACAGAGAACGCACCCAGCCTCTGCCAAAGTGGATGGGGAAGCAAACAGCTGCAGCAACCACCCTGCTGCCCACTGACCTGAACACCTGGATTGAAACATGCCAATGAGCTGGTGTGGAATTCCCTGGCTGATGAGCACTTCCAAAATGAGGGCTATATTCATTGGCAGCTTGGTGGGCCTGATGCAGGCATATCACCTAGTCTATGCTGGGGTGATGCTAAAGAAAGATTTTAGCCCCCATCTTGCTCCAGGAGCAGCCTGGGTCCTCTCTCGGCTGAGTGCACAGGCGTGTTACGCTGCTCAGTGGGCACCAGGAGCTGGAGGGTTGCCTGAGGAGAAGCATCCACATGCAATGTGTGAGGAGGTCCCTTGTGATATACACATACCGTCCAGGGGAAAACCCTGCACTCCCGATCCTACACTAGCTCTCTGCTGCTGTGAGTAGAGTTGCCCTGAAGCCCACCCTCAGCTCCTTTCCTGAGGTCAGCAGAGCTGCACAACAGCAAGGCTGGCCCATGGGCAGTCAGGTGCTGGATGTGGCCTACCCTAGGAAATATCCCCTCAGCACTCCACAGGCATCCCACCACCCTCTACATGAACTGAGTTGAACTCAGAGCCCTGGAAACAGCTTCCCCAGTCTCATATATGATCACAGTGGTCAACGCTCCCATCTGGAACAGCTGGGACTCTATATAGGCAAACAACCCTCCTAACGCTGCTATTTTCCAGGCTCCACCCCAATTCCAGACCTCAGCGGTTAGGGTAGAGAGTGCACCTTCCTGATTGCTTTGCTGAGCTGTCTGTCAAGTGGCCCCTGCCCTCTGCTGACATCATCACTGGGCTATAAAAGCTGTGCAGGGGCTGGTTTGTGTACTGTTGAGGGAGCTTCAGGGTGCAGGTTTGGTGAGAGGTGGGCTGAGAGCTGGAGTTACACTGTGGCTTTGGGGTTCCAGGGTCTGGTGTGTTGAGGTCTGGGGGGATTGTTTTGTTTGAGCTTGTCTGTTGTTGGAATGGACTTTAAAGCTGTGCTTGCCTGCAGTTAGGAGAGCTGAAGAGTTTGAACCTCTTTCAGTTCTCTCCATCCATCAGGGGCACTGGGCTTGGCAAAGAGGCTCTGGCCTGGCCTGGGGTGTGTCCATGGTTGGGGTGTGGTAGACATCTTCTCTCCTGCCCCCATGTCCAAGGAGGTGGTGCCCAGAAATGGTTGGTCTGCTTGTGGGAAAGGAGAGGGAGCCAGACACTAGAAACACCCAGGGCTGCTCTGTTCTTCCCCCCCTCTCAGCTGAGCCTGTGTTGCTTCAGGGGCACTGCCACCCAATTCCTACTGCTCTGCTGGGGCTGATTTATTGAGTATGTGGGGGAGAAGGAAAAGCTGACTCCTCCCTTAGTGCAGTTACTGCCCTCACCCTGCAGCCTGGCTGCAGCTCTCTGTCATGGCTCTGACTCCTGCTGGCAGGAGGAATTTCCCCTGCCTCTGCCTGACCCTGTGTCCTACTCACTGAGGTCTCCAGGGCCTGGGACAGGTTTCCTTGGTCCCAGCCATCCTTGTAGCTAGGACAAGCCAGAAGAGAGAGCTGCAAAGGGCAATGGCTCTCTTGCAGTGTGGCTTCCCTCCTTGGGGAAGCACATGGGTGCCCTACTGTGGTAGGCACTGACTGGGCAAGGGACTGCAGCAGCTGTTAGAAATGAGTGTCAGGCTGCAACCTGAGGCCTTCTGATCCCTTAATGGTCCCTCCTGCTTCTTGCAGTGACAACTCCCTTCTGTATGTCTGGTAACAAGAGTGAAATCTGGTCTGCCTGCCCTGAGCCCCAGGGACAGGAGCAACAGGTAGGTCCATGCTGGGGAGCTGGCATCCCCCTGGCCTTCTGACAGAACAGCAAAATCAGCATTTTCTGCCACAATGAAGGAGTGAAATGTTGTAGCAAATCTACTGCAGAGTCAACAAAACTCTTGATAAAATCCAGTCTCTGAAGGGGAGTCCCGGGCAGCCTATCTGGAGCAGGGTCTCTCAGGTTTTCGAGGCTCCCACTCCACAGAGCAGCTAAGTGAAATCAATGTTCTTGTCACTCTTGCAGTTGCTATAACTGAAAAGGTCAATTTCCCAAATCTTGTTTCAAAACATCTTGCTGTTTCTGATTTTGACTGTTTGACACTCTCTGGTTTGCAGAGATGTTTGCTTTTCTTCCAGACTGGCTCTGGCAAGTGCTAACTAGAACAGTTCTAGAGCAGCCCAGCCCTAGTCACCTCTGCACTGGTTGCAGCTGATGACCCTGGAGCCCAGTGGGATTTGTGCAGAGGCACTCCTCAGGCAGGACTCTTTCTGTCAACTAGTTCCTGTGAAAGGAAGCCCAGGACTAGCTGTATTAATCCTGGCAGAAGCAGCAATGATGGGGTTAGCGCTCTAGCTGTGGGATCCCAGCCAGGATATAATAGATAAATATAGCCCCTTATGCTGCTGGGAGCAGACCACTGCCATGCTGTATGTGTGCAGAAGAAAACAAGGATCATTCTGCGGATGTCACTAGCTGCTATTGCTGAGCCAGCTGAGGTTATGGTGTGTAGGAGCAGAAATCCCCTGGGATGGGGAGCACTGTGGCTAGCTGGGTGCAGAGTTCACTTGGTCCAGATGGTGGATGTTCCCCAGCTGACTCCTTTCCCTCCCTCAGAGTGCAGTGGGCCGGGTGGCTGGCCTGCCCTTGGTTAGCTCTGCCTGTGAGATGGCCTCTGCCAGCTATGCAGCAACCAAAGAGACCCACCCAGCTGTGAAAGCTGTCTGTGAGGTGGCAGAGACTGGGGTGAGGGCCATCACCTCTGCTGCCGTCACCAGGGCACAGCCTATCCTGGACCAGCTGGAGTCACAGAGTGAGTAATGGAGGGGAGGCAGGAATATTCCTGTATGAACAGCCTAGGGTGGGTACCTGACAGATCCTGCCTCAGTTCACTCTAATGTCCTGGCAAATGAGTGTTTGTAGACAGTACCTCTCTCCTGGTGCGCTGTCTCCCTGCAGCTGGACACAGATCCTGAGAAAAGACACTGGGCAGGTACCACTCCATGGGGACTAGTGCTGTTCTGCAGGGATTGCTGTGGGGCAGGGCATGGTTTTCCCCCTGTCCATGGGCTGAGAAGCCAGCTGAGAGCGAGCAGTATCCAGCATCCAGCCCTGATCTCTCCATGGCCATAAAGCCAATGGGGCACTAACCAGTCCACAAAATGCTGGAGTGATGCTTGCAGGAGCCCATGGGAATCCCTGACAAGAGCTAGAGTGAAACAGAACATTAATCTCCAAGAGGTTCTGGTTGCTTAAGGGAGCTGTCTTGTTCTCCTGAGGGATCTTGGGGCTAGTGCTCTGAACCCAGAACTGGCAGCTAGAACCTGAGTTCTAATTCTGACTCTCGTGACTTTGTTGGCCAAGTTGCATAACCTCTTCCTGAGCCCCACATGACACATAGGGAGGCTATTTACAACAAAGGGACATTGGGGTAAGGGGTCCCCCTGTCCAAATGCTTGCTGTGATTGAGCACATAGGAAGGAGTTGAGGGAAACAACTCTGATCCTCTTCTAGTTGCAGCAGCAAATGAATATGCCTATAAGGGACTAGGCACCCTGGAGGGGAAGCTGCCAGTGCTGCAGCAGACTGTGCAGAAGGTAAGAACCCTTCATCTTGGTTACAAAACACACATTATGGTTTGTGGGCAGACCACAATTACTGCCATGTCTACTCCATTGATGCTCCTAAGTAGCAACCAACACTTTCTTGCAGGGGCAGCTCTAAGCATTTTGCTGCCCCAAGCACGGCAGGCAGGCTGCCTTTGAGGCGTGCCTGCGGAGGGTCTGCTGGTCCCACGGCTTTTGCAGACCTCTTGCAGGCACGCCTGCAGGTAGTCGGCCGAAGCCATGGGACCAGTGTACCCTCTGCAGGCAAGCTGCCGAAGGCAGCCTGCCTGCTGCTTTCGTGGCGATGGGGCAGCAAGTCACTGGGGGCGCTCTGCCAAAGCATGTGCTGGTGCCTGGAGCCACCCTGCTTTCTTAAAATCCAGGTTCTGTTGGGAGCTTCCCACAGCTGTAACACCTCCACAAGGAGGTCACAGTCAGCTCAATGTGGGGGGATGTGAATGCTGGTTAGTATGCTAGAAAACTTCCACAGATGAGCATTAACCACTTGGAGGGAGAGATCCTGCCCCACTTCCAGGCTTCTCTTGCTGTGCTTCGGTCTTCTCCTCTGCCCCCAAAACCCATCTCTTAGCTCTAGTGTAAGAGTGCCACAACCTCTCCTTTGACACCTGTTTCTAGGTGGCTTCAGATGCCCAAGACCTTGTGCATGCTGCAGTGGCAGAGGCCAGGGATGCAGTCTGCAGCATGGCTGGTGAGACAAAAGACGCAGTGACCAGCATGGTGGGTGTGGCCAAAGGAGCTGTCCAGGAGAGCATGGAGATGACCAAATCTGCAGTGACCAGCAGCATGAACACAGTGCTAGGGAAATCTGAGCAACTGATTGACTACTACCTCCCCATGACAGAGGAGGAGCTCGGTAAGAATACTGGTGCTGGATCTCCAGGGCCCAACAGCAGAATGGGGCTTTGTTAACCTCTGTATCCTATTCCTCTGCTCCCTCATGCTCTGTGGGGTAACAAGGACCATGCAACCCACCCTGATCACATGGGCCTGCTGTCTCTCTTGCAACTTGAGACTCTGACTTATTTTCTGCCCATTAAGTGGCAGCTAGTGGACATCCTGCAGCAAATATTGGCAGCTGGAAACAATTGACTAGAGATCCTTTCTTTACAGAAAATATGGTATTGGTGGGTGGCAGCAAATCCCCAGTCTCATCCAGGAGGCAGGGCTTGGAATGAATCCTAGTGTCCCTGTCTCTACTTGCTCCCTCATTGTTGTGATCCTCATCTTGTCTGTTTGATATATCAGTGCCTGTAGCTAGGCCTCCATAGCCTGGAACAGGATACCACATGCTGGGGTCTGACTCTGCAGTTCATCTCATCACAACTGACCATTTCTCCCTTGCTGTATTCCAGCTGAGCTGGCAACCCCTATGAAGGGGTCTGGAGAGCAGAAGAGTTACTTTGTGCGTCTGGGTTCCCTTTCTACCAAACTCCGCCAGCGAGCCTACCAGCATGCCCTGGGCAAGATGAGACAAGCCAGGCAGCACACCCTGCAGGCCCTCTCCCAGCTCCAGCAAACCATCGACCTGGTAGGGCCTTTACTCTTATTGTGCTTTCCCCTGTAGCTGCTCTAATCACTGAAGCTCAGACTGGTGCTTGCCAAGCTCTGCATGTCCCTGAACGATCATGTGAGCAGGTGTGTGTGTGGGTCGTGTAGTGTCCGCGCACAACTACAGTCCAAAGCCCAGCTGGGTGCCATGTACTGCTGGGTGCATGATACAGGACACCCACTCCCATGGATGCAGGTGACACTGGTCTTTGGTGGCTGCAGAAGTCAACAGCTCCCTTCCAGGTGGAGGGTCTCTAGCCTAGTGGTATCACAGGTGTGGCACTGTCTGCTTCTCTCAGCTTCTGCTGCTCCTCTGTACAGAAGACACACTGGGAACAATACTGGGAGTCACTCTTGTTCTCTGCTGTCCTGCATAGTGACTGAACCCCTGTGTCCTCCTAGATGGAACATGCCAAGCAGGCTGTGAGTCAGAAGGTTCATGATGGGCAGGAGAAGCTGCAGCAGATGTGGCTGGAGTGGCACAAGGGCCAGCTGGGTGGCAGTGAGGATGACAGCTCACCACAGCCAGAGGTATCTGATGAGTTGTACCCCTGGGGTTCAATCTAGGAGCTGTTGGAACCACTGAGCCCCCTAACAACTCATCTGGGTTGGCCTTTCTCATGTTGCTCTGCTGGTAACAGTCCTTGGAGAGGCTGGCTGTGAATCACCCACCACAACAGCAGGTGGCTCCACACACCCAACTGGGTTACCCGAGTGCTTTACCTAAGCCACTCATGCAATTTCCCAGCTCCCCTGCCATGCACCACTACCAGAGCAAAAACCTAGAATTATACTGTCTTGTGCTGCACAGGGATCTGTACAACATATGCTCATTAATATAGTTTGCTTCCCCCCTTGATGTGGGGAGGATATGCAACAGCCTCTGAGCAGAGGCAGGATTCCCAAACACTTCACTTTAAGACACACTGTTAAGATAAAACAATAACTACAGAAAGATAGACTTTAAGCAATTAAGTGATAGCAAGCACATTACTTAGGCTTAGTTAGCATTTATATGCTAATATACTTGATATGGTTTGAATTAGCAGTTTCCCACCCTGGTTGATATGAGCAGTCCACCAAGTTTCTATACCTAGGCTAGAAATCCCTTTAGCCTGGGACCAGCACTTCCCCTACCCTGCCTCTCAGGGATTTCCAAAAGCCCTCTTGTGTGGGGAGCAAGGCCAAGAGACATCTCTCCACATGGCGGGAACCCTTTGTTCCCAGCGCAGTTTGGGGTGGGCGGGGGAATAGATACCAAAATAGAGTTCAGTGTTATGTGGTCTAGTCACATGCCCTTGCATGCCTTGCTAAGTAATGGCTGCTATTACTCAGCAGGCTGGCTGAAACCTTCACAGGAAGGCTAAGCTCTTCCATAGGCCACTGTCTTGGATGGGCCATCAGCACTGTATAGCTGCTTCATTGTTGTGCCTCAAAGGCTGCTTGTGGGTGTCTTCAATTACATAGCAAAACTTTGTAACTTCACATACACTGATAGCATATACAATCTGAGATCTTAATGTTCAACAGATGAAGACTTTCAGAATGATACCTTACAAGGCATACTCTGTACAAAATGCCACAATCATATTACTATGGTGAATGTGGGCTGCAGAGTGTCAGTGTCACTGTCCTCTTGCTAAGATGCAGTGTGACAGGAGTGAGTTTCACACACACCTGGTCACACTCCCTCCTGTCTCTCCACAGGAGATGGGGTCCCAGGCTCTAGCCACTTCCCATAACCTCATCCTGCAGGTGCAGACTACCTGCCATAGCCTCCTGCCCAACATCCAGGGTCTCCCTGCCTCTCTCCAGGAGAAGGTTCAGCAAGCCTATGAGAACATGGGAGAGCTCCAGATTTCCTTCTCCAATGTCCAGTCCTTCCAGGAGCTGTCTGAGGGTATCCTGACCCAGACCCGGGAGAAGGTGATCAAAGCCCAGGAATCCCTGGATGAGCTGCTGGAATATGTGGTGCAGAACGCTCCCCTCACATGGATTGTGGGACCCTTTGTTCCTGCTGGAGACTCTTCAGAGCCGGTGGGGGAACCAGCAGAGGAGAAGGTCACAGCCTGAAGGTTTCATATCCATGTGTCTTCTACCACCATGCTGCAGATGTTTGTGGTGAAGAGCATATTGCACTCTTCAGTTATTGCAGCAACTCTCTCACAGAATGCAGGCAAATCTCATCACCTTGAGTCTAGTTGCACTGGGTCTGCTATTCTAATCCTTGGTTTCCTCACCTCCCCACTAGTTAGTGACTGACAGGATAACATCCCATGAGTACCCAACTGTCTAGAACATCCACCTATTAAATGGGCCTTAGCTGGAAGCCCTCAAAGGCATGTGTGTCATGGTGACTTGGTTTCTGACAGCTGTTGATGGGTTTGCAGGAAGGGAGAACCAGCTCAGTAGGACCTAACTTCCAGGCTGGAGAAGGGTGGGTCAGAGATGAGAACCCCACTACCATGGGAATCCTGGGGTGTTGAGCACATGCTGGTTACAGGGGGCTGACTCAGTCCACCTAGAGGTTCTAAGGTATCATTTGTTCAGCATGAGGGCTCTACCTTGCCTTCCTCCAAACAGCATTTAACCAATGCTGCTAGTTCAGTTATGGGTGTTCCTCCCACCTCTCATTCCTGTGCTGGGTTTCTCTAAGGTAACTGTAACAAGCCTTGTTAATGGAACTGCATATGGGCCAGTGGATAAAGGCTTCTCTGTTTGTTTGTGACCAAACATTTCTGTAAGTTTACACAACTAGCCTCTTCCACAATAAACACGAGCTGCTTTCAAGAAAGGTCTCTTGTCCATCTGAACCATCTGCAGATTTCTCCACATGGCTCCCTGTCTTGCTACCCCAATTCAAATGGACCCTCTGACTGAGCCAGGTCCTGGAGATCAGCTCTCTGAGTAGGGCAGTCTGACTTTTTGGTTCCTTTGCTGGCCTGGGCTTTCCCAACTCCCTGGAACAGGCTTTGAGTGCTAACAATGCCAGGAAAAGGTCTCTCATGGGTGCTGTTCCACCACTCTGTAGACAATGCAGGTCCAGAGTATTGCACAGACCCTGGCCATGGGGATGATGCTCTGCCTTGGATCACTGAGATTCCTGAGGCTTGCCACTCTGCCTTCCCTTCCCCATTTCTTAGCCTGACAGCATGTGTTGCCTTCCAAGTCCTGCCACTCAAACTCTCTGTGGCTTTATGCTCTAACAAAGATGCTTAAAGCCTTCATCAGAGAAGCTAGTTTAGCACTAACTATTTCTAGTCAGGCACAGTTGGGGGAAATTGGTCTCAGGCAGGATGATGCTAAAGCATCCTCACTGCTACAAGTACTGGTGTAAAATGCTCCCCTGAAAGGTGACTGTAGTCTCACCCTTAATAGTCCCCACCTACTTGGGAACCAGGCCAGCTTGAAGACAAGGCTCAGATAATTTGCTCCTCCCTTTGGTTTCTACTGCCCTCAACCTGCCTGCATGGATTTCAAAGAAGCAGAACTTAGCCCAGTATTCTAACACAGGTAGAAAACACACCTGAGAAATTACCCAAAAGAATTTGAAGGAATGCTTCTTCCCTCTCTCTTCTCCCCTACCCCCAATTGTCACTCTGATCAAAGCTACTTACAGCATTTCCCTAGCTCAAGTATTAAGTGTCTTTGCTGTGGACAGTGTGGTTCCACATGAATGGTTCTTTTTCAGATTACTAGAATGCTAGTAAGGCTGCAGTGTTTATAGAACTTCCTGGGCTTCAAAAAAACCAAATCAGTCTGGCCTCAGTTAGTATAAACCATTTGTGAATATTTGCTATGGCCTCCTTTAGCTCAAGATGTAGCAGCTTGTACTTGAGTGGCCCTGGTTCAGCTGCCAGGGTTTCACTGAAATTCAATTAGCCCCAAGTTGGTTGCTTGCAAAATCCCATGCAATTAACTAGTGAAACACTTCCAGGAAGTTTTGTGACAATGTCTCTCCTGCTCCCACCACTCATCTGCGTGAGAATGGAAAAGACACCACATGCATAAGCAAATGAGACCTTTTATGTCCTATGCAGCTGTTTCTCCTCAGCAAAGGTGCATGTGTGCTTCCTGGCCCATGTGACACAAGGCACTTGTGTAGCTCTCAATTTTAATCAAAGTGATGAAAATTGTCACTGCAGTACCAGAAGGTAGCTAACCTGCCAAGGAGTAGCAGAGAGACCTGTAGAACACATTTAAGAGTATTCCTAGACAAGCTGGGGCTAGTGAAAATTAGGCTAAAATCATAAATGGAATCCACAAGGATAGCCAGAAATTAACTAAGGAGGCAGCTTGCCTGGTCCTGGACCAAAGAAAACATCTCAGCCTTTCCCAAAATAGACAGTGAGGCAAAGAACCACAGAAAATGCTCAATTGCACGGAACAACAGGGTCAGCACCCTAGTGTGGAATGGGGCTACAGACTCCAGGAAGCATATTTTGGGGCCTCCTATGGGAGCTTGGGAGACCTGAAATGGGCTGATTACTTTGTCCAAGTGCCATCTTTTAGCTACGCTGCCCTCTAGGAGCCAAGTCCTGCTGTCCTGAAGTGGTCAGCTCTTCTGGGCAGGAATCATGAGCCCTAAGCATTCCCTGAGAGGCATTGTCTCACTCAGTGGTTGTACTTCTCAGCCAATCATGCTGATAAAACATCTAAAATTATGGCTCTCACTATTCCCCTGAGAGCCCTGCTGCCTGCACTCCAGAGAAATCTGATTTATTTTAATATCCCTGTTAAAATGAGCTAGCTGATGGCATATGATTAAAAACTGGCTAACTGATAGGTCTCAAAATGTAACTGTAAATAGGGAATCACCATGGAGTTGATGTATTTCTAGTGGGGTCCCATGGGGATCAGTTCTTGGCCCAATATTATTTTAACATTTTTATCAATGACCTGGAAGAAAAAAAATAAAATCATCACTGATAAAATTTGCACATGGCAAAAAAAATCGGGGAAGTGGTAACTTATAAAGAGGACAGGTCACTTGGTACAAGCAAACAATGTGCATTTTAACATGGCTAAATGTATATGCCTAGGAAGAAAGAATGTAGGTCATGCTTACAGGATTGGAGTGGGAGCAGAATCTACCCTGGGAAGCAGTGACTCTGAAAAAGATTTGGGGGATAAGCAGCTGAACATGAGCTCCCAGCATGATGTTATGGCAAAAAGAGCTAATGTGATCCTGGGATGCATAAACAGGGGAATCTCGACAAGGAGTAGAGAGGTTATTTTTTCTCTATTTGGCACTGATGCAACCACTGCTGGAACGCTGTGTCCAGTTCTGGTGTCCACAATTCAAGAAGGATGTTGATCAATTCAGGAGGGTTCTGAGAAGAGCCAGAGAATGATTGAAAACCTGCCTTATAGTGATATACTCAAAGAGGTCAATTTATTTATCTCAACAAAGAGAAGGCCAAGGGATGAGTTGATCCAGTTTGGAAGTACCTACATAGGGAACAAATATTTGAGAATAGGCTCTTCAATATAGTAGTCAAGGTGTAACACCATCCAATGGTTGGAAGTTGACGCTAGATGAATTCAGATTGGAAATAAGGCATACATTTTTAATAGTGATGGTAATTAAGCATTGGAACACTTAACCAAAGGGTCATGGTGGATTCTCCATCACAGACCATTTTTAAATCAAGATGGGATGTGTTTCAAAAAGCTCTGCACTGGGAATTACTGTGGGGCAGGTCTCTGGCCTGTGCTACACAGGAGATCAGACTAGATGGTCACAATGGTCCTTTCTGCCTTGGAACCTATGAATCTATAAAATCAGGGCTCCACTAATGCCTGTTGTTTCTGTTAAGATGACTGAAGAGGAAAAGGCATTTCCTACAAGGTAACTCATTGGTCAGGGTGGAGAGTTCTGATTTCTTTCTGGTGCTGTCTGTCTAGGCCTGTCCTCTGATGACATCAGCACAGGTATATAAAAGCTGAGCAGCACTTGTGTTCTGTACCATTGCAGACTCTGAGAACTGACTGGAGAACCTTTCTGAGGTAGGCTGTGGTTTTTACTGAAATAGCTTTGTTTACCTGTCTGTTGGGCAGAGGGGTCATTTGGTCTGTTCTGAAGTGTTTGGTGATTTATTTATTTATTTATTTTGAGCTGTGAAATATGTGGTTTTGATTTAACCTATTACAGTGTATGGCATCTGCACTACTAAGAAACCAACTTCAGTCTTTTTAGTACAGGCCTTAGAGAAGAAGGCTCTTGAGTTTGTTTTAGGATCTGTGAAACTTGGATTAGTGAAGAGGAAGGAAGTGGAAGTCATGAGACTTTTCAATCCAGAGTGTCAGGCTAGTCCTAATACTGCCTAGTCACCCTTCCTGGGTGAAACTCAAGAGTGTGTGTGTGTGTGTGTGTGTGTGGAGTGGGGGTTGATTTTTGTTTTTGTGTATTCAAGGTTTATGGCTTTGTGAGATTTTGATTGATCACCTGCAGATAAGAACTACCTGCCTTGAGACATTGAGTCATTAACCAGTGTTAATCAATGAGCTTAGTAAGGCAGGGCTAATGAGAAACAAGTGGAATATGATCATAGAAAAGACAAATTTGCTGCTTCAGGTGAAATTTTGATGGGGCTTTAAATCTCTGCCTCAAGTGGTCATACTCTCTAATTTCTGGTCACTAACTCTGGTGCCTCTAGCTAGGGGAGTTCTCACACTGAGGATGGGAGTCCTTAACCTCTTAGAAATGGTCCTGTGGTGATGGTCACAGTGTTGCTGTCTACAGGTGGATGTTTACCTTCCATTAGGCTTGTTTTCAAGCTTAGTAGCTGGTATCTCAATGTACTTGGGATAACTCCTCCCTTCAGGCTTGTCTTCCAACTCCAAACCTGTCTTTCCTTGTGAACCCCACATGAGGGGAAATGCTATAAACAAGGCAAACTGCTTTTGGTCCCCATTTTGACCATATTTCTGTATGCAGTGTAAGAATGAAATCCTATCTCTTGCTCTCCTAGCTGCCTGATGGCTGGTAGGTGAGCTTGGTTGGCTGTATAATCTTGTTTCAACCTTTTTAATGATGCTGGAGTTTATTAGCACCTGCTGAGGGAACCAGGGGAAGGAACTGTGGGCTTCTTGCTGGTTGTGTGCTGCAGAAATTCAATCCAGCAACTGCTAGTGAGTGACAGTGCTGTTGCCACTATAACCTACACAGCCTTCATAGACTTGCCTGTGCCACCAACCCATTATAACAGGAGAGTGGCATGACTGAGCTGCTGCATTGGTTGACCGGCTTTAGTCTTTTGGTGTAAACTAGAGTGGCTGAAAAGATAACTGGTAAGATCTCTTCAATAGCTCTTCCAGGATGACTGTCTCCTAGAGTGCCCAAGGCACTTCTAGGTGATGATCAGAAGCACTGTCTGCATTTAAGCTGTTAGTTTGGGCACTGCTTGCCTCTCTTATCGGTAGGCTAACCTCTGACGTTCTCTCCCCTGCAGCATTCTGCTTCACCATGTCTTCTAATGAGAATGATGTTAAGGATGCTCCCTCAAAGAGTGGAGAGCAGGAGCAACAGGTGAGTGTGTGCTGGAAATCTGGCCAGGGAGAGCATGGTTCTAGCTGCTCTGACTTCTAGCCAGTTGTAATTCTATAGTGACTGCTGTAGTGGTTCTAGCACCAGCATATGACTGGTTCGCCACCACTTATGTAGCAAACAAGAAGCATTATCAGCCCTCCTGAGAAGTCCAGGTTCCAACTTGGCTGGTAAATCCAGATAGCGGATGTGACCCACAGTAGTAGCTAACCATTGCTGTGTCTGGGATGGGAACACAGTGCTGCCCCTCAACATGACTGAGCCCGGTTGCACTGAGGCCTGCCCCATCCTAGGAAGTCGCTACACCATTAAAGGGCTCTCCAAGCATTGGCTGAGAGACTTAATGCTTTGGCGGTGCTGTGTCTGGCTTCCATTTCCCAGGAGGCTACAGCCCTTCACATCTGAAGGGGGTGATGGAGAGGAAATGGAGCTGACCTACCCATAGTCCTCCAACTAACCAGCAAGCAATGGTGGTCATGACTCTCCCTTTCATTCTCCTGTTAGAACTTGGTGAACAGAGTGGCCAGCCTGCCCTTGGTCAGTGCTGCTTATGACATGGTTTCCACCACTTACACGTCCATCAAAGAGACCCACCCTGTCATCAGATCCATCTGTGATGTGGCAGAGACTGGAGTGAGGACCATCACCTCTGCTACAGTCAGTGGGGCCCTGCCTGTCCTGGACCAGCAGGAGCCTCTGGGTGAATGAAGGAGGGAATGATGCTCCTATATTCAGGAGATGGGGAGTGAATTGCCAGGTGAGTCCCAAGACTGAACTGTCCTGTCCAGAATGAGAAATGGGGTCACTTTCCCTTGTGTAGGTGCATAACACTCCTTCATCCTGGGAGAAGGGCTCCCTGCTTCACTAGGTATCCCTACTAAATCCATCTTGGGTATTCTGCAGCACCCATCAACCTCGCACAAATACCAAACACCCCTCTGAACCATGGTCAGTGAGGAAAGTCGGCACTACTCAGTTACATGGGGTCTGCCGTTTTATATGCCAAATACAAAGAACTGTGAATGAAGCTCCTGATTGCTGGCGGTAGCACAGTCTGACACCACCAGGCCAAAGCAGTTACATGTCTTGGGCTTGTAACCAGCTTTGTACACAACCTTGTGATACTGCTATTGGCTCCTCCTTAAGGCACAGCCCAGAGGCAGCAGTGGAACTGTCTCCTATACCCCTTATGTTCAGCATGTTCTCACTGAGGTGTAACTCTGTCCATGCTACTGGCTTTAGTTTAAAATCCTGTTGTCCTGGCTCAGTGTCTGTGCCCTGAAGAGCTCCCATCATCAACCTACCATGCAGCCTTCCCACTCAGTGCTGGTCACAATCTATAAGAAACAAACAACACATCTGCAGCTCCTTTAATTAATGGTGCAGAAACATCTCTACCAGGCCCCATAAGTGCCGGGGGTGCTGTCACATCCCCTGGCTTAAAGTGGTTTCCATCATATGCAGGGTTTACAGTTCAATGGCTCTCAGCACCTGCACTATAAAAACTGTTCCAGCACCCCTGCTATAACCTCTGGTAGCAGCCACCAGAGAAGTGTCCAGAAAAGCTTAGTGTCAAGCACTGTTTGGCTGGAGCCTCCTACACAACTCCCTATGCCTGCCTCAGTCAGCTGACTCCATTCTCACAATCCCAACTCTCTCCAGGTAGTGTACCAGATGCCTTTTGTCTTATTCCACCCCAGCCCGCTGGTGAGCCACACAATGTAACTCCCACAAAGCTTCCTGTGCTGTAAGGCTGAGCATTGCCAGCCAAAAAAGGCTTTCTCCAACAATCCACCCCTGGCCAGCAGCATAACCCCACTGGGGTGCAAACAGCCCCATGTCCTGGAGCAGTGCTAGCTGCCAAGCTAGCACTGCTCAGTGAGGTGCTGGAATGAACTGTCTGGAGAGGTTCTTTTCCCGAAGGGTCTTTCTCCCACCTGAGGGCCTTTCCCAGTGGAGGTAAATCACTCTTCACATGGGCAGCGTGGCCTAGTGATTTGCTCACAAATAGGAGCAAGGATACTTCCTGAGGTCTTGTCTGGCTCCGACACAAACTTACTCTAACCTAACTAGTTCACCTCTGCCCTCTTAAAGAGGAAAAGGAGGTGCATAGAGGGTACAATGAACTTGGGAACTCCCCTGGATGTACACATCCTACTGAAATGGAAAGGTTTTTGGTAACTAATCCTAGAACAGTTAATCTTGACAGCCAGTGACTATACCTGCAAGAGCCTAGACAAACTGGAAGAGAAGCTGCCTCTCCTCCAACAGCCAGGTGACCAGGTAACTTGAGCCTTTGTTTCAGGGCTCCCTGTGGAGGGGAAGGGCTAGGATGTGCAGGGGTTTGAGACCTGGTACTGCCCTAGCCGAGGAAGGCTCTGACAGAGCACAGCTGCTGGATTGCAGAAGCAAGCTGTTCCCAGGGGGCATTCCATGCATCTCCACTAGGAGCATTGCATCAGCCAACAGAAGGCTCTGTCGGGCAGAGGCAGAAATGAGCTGAGAAGTGGAGTTTCAGGCTGGCCAATGCTTGAGTTATTGGTGGGGTGGGGGTGGGGGATTTTTCCTCACCAATTTGGTGCCCAAGTGTAAGTGTCTATAGCTTTTTGAGCAGACATAAACTGACCTTTCTTCTGCCTTCAGGTGGCCTCTGATGCCAAAGAGCTAGTATCATCAACACTGACAGATGCCAAGGATGTTGTCTGCAGCACGGACACTGGAGTGAAGGATCCAGTGACCAGCATGGTGGGTGTGACGAAGGGGGCTGTCCAGGAGAGCATGGAGGTGACCAAATCAGCAGTGACCAGCAGCATGAGCACAGTGTTGGGCTCCAGCATGGGACAGATGATCATGAGCAGTGTTGACTTGTTACCTGACACATCTGAGTCGCTGGCAGATCACTACCTCCCAATGACAGATGAGGAACTTGGTTAGAATGCTCCTACGTTCTTCATAAACCTAAAGAAATGTGACCTCTGGCTCTGATACCCTTAGGACCACACCAAAAACCTATGTAGGGATAACTAGGATAACAAGAAGCTTCATCTCCCCATCCCACAGATCAGTGGTGGGG
Source organism: Gopherus evgoodei (assembly GCF_007399415.2). NCBI lineage: Eukaryota > Metazoa > Chordata > Testudines > Testudinidae > Gopherus > Gopherus evgoodei. The sequence goes on along the minus strand of NC_044327.1, from coordinate 12,530,631 downwards.
CTCATACTGTACCCATTGCTGTGATACAGGAGTTCAGTGCATTAAATAACATAACTATGCTTGTCACATGGGGTTACTTTTGTGGTCCCTCTGATGTAGATTTGTAATACTAACACTAAGCATAGCTCTGTCTCTGTTAAAAGTAAGGCTGTAGGTGCATCATCTGCTCAAAACCCAAGTGGTGGCTTTCAGATTCTGCTTAGGGCCAGCCTTGTGAGTTTGTGCAGGAGCAACTTTAAACTTGCTGTAGGTGGTTCCATAAAGCCAGGGAGCAGAGTGGTCAACTGTGACCCCCATTCTGGAGTCTTAAGTATCCCAGATCAGCTCATGTGGTGCTTGTGAGATCCCCTGCTTGTTGGCACTGTAGTGAGTGGAGTGGACAAGACTTCTGCTTGTGGTAGGCTGGTGCTGAAATTATGCCTGGGTTGCATTTTGTAGCTTGGTGAGGCTTGCCTCTTGCTCATAGACAGTACAGCTGTTCAGTTGAGAGGCAATGCAGGCCAGGTCACTGTGTTCACAGGAGACAGTGCTACACAAGAACTCAGCGTAAACCCAAATTGGGAACTCTTCTAGACTGTGGACTGACTTCATCAATTGTAGAAGTTCTAGTTACCTTCAGTTAACTTCCCCTATGGCAGATGTTTGAACTCCAATAAAGTCTGAAGGCAGAGCTAATATTGTGTTGGCTCCCTTTCTCCAGCTCTCTGCTCTAGTACAGCCCAAACTAAAATAACACAAGAGTGGCTTGCTGGCACCAGGGCTGAAAGCATCCTGTGCATGTCAGCACACTGCTCTCCTGTTCCTTTCCAGCTAAACTTGCAGTATCCCTGGAGGGGTCCGGAGAGGCTCCTGCAGAGCAGCAGAGTTACTACGTGCGTCTGGGTTCCCTTTCGAGCACGCTGCACCAGCGGGCCTACCAGCATGCCCTAGGCAAGATGAGACAAGCCAGGCAGCGCACCCTGGAGGCCCTCTTCCCAGCTCCAGCAAACCATTGACCTGGTAGGAACACTACCCAAAACAGACGTAGGAGGGATGGGTTTAAAGCCCTCTGTCTTGCTAACTACATAGCTTGCTGTATGTCTAAGAAGGCTTTTCCTTCACTCCCTCCCCTGGTTCTTGTCATGCAGACAGAAAGCCAAAGTGCAGGCAATGCGATGTTTGGGATTAGTTCCAAGCAAACGTATTTATAGCTCTACACGCTGGCAGTGTCTGTTCTCCAGTGTCCTGTTCTCAGCTCTGATACCAGAGCCTTACCCCATGTTCCCTTCTCAGCTTTGATGCTGCAGAACCCTTTTTTGTCCCCATTCCCTCCACTACAGGTCTATTTGGGCCTGCTTAGAAGGACACCCCTAGTCCCACCTCTTGCACATCATGGTTGTGCTCTGTTTTGGAGGGTCATAAGTCTAGAGTCTTCGTCCCACCTCCCTTGTATCCCATGGGTAAGGAGTGAGGCTGTGCTCTGGCCAAGTCCAGGCTTTTCTTTGGCTTTCAGGGTTTTTTATATGCCTCCACCTCATTTTTCTCCCTTCCCCTTTGTCCCACCTAACTGCTTGACCTTGGCTTAAACTAGGAACCAGGCAGCCTTTCAGTGTATGCTCCTATTACACTCCCACCATACCTGGTAACACTTGAACTGTTTTTGTTCCCATAATACTAACATCTGGCCAGGCAAAAGCAACACGGTGTCTTTGTCCTTTGTTCACACATTAGTATAGAACAAGAGTATCAAAGCCAAACCCAAAATTCTATCCCAGAATAACAGGCCTATATACCAACGGTGCCTGCCTGGCACAAGCAGCCCCACTGTAATGGTAGGTGATGAATTGAGTCCTGTGAACAAGCAGTTCCTCCCCCCTCCCCCCCGCTACTAACTATGTAAGTGTGACGTGTTGCTGTGGAATTGAATGTTCCCTCTCCTAGATGGAACGTGCCAAGCAGGCTGTGGATCAGAAGGCTCATGATGGGCAGGAGAAGCTGCAGCAGATGTGGCTGGAGTGGCACAAGGGCCAGCCAGGATTCAATGAGGACAATGGTTCACTGCAGCCAGAGGTATCCTTGTTCTCTTGCAGTGGTGCACTGCACCTTGTGTCCACAGCATGTCATGACAGGAGTGAGCTACACACACCTAATCTATCTCTCTCTCTCTCTCTAGGAGATGGTGTCCCAGGCTCTAGCCACTTCCCATAACCTCATCCTGCAGGTGCAGGCCACCTGCCATAGCCTCCTGCCCAACATCCAAGGTCTCCCTGCTGCTCTCCAAGAGAAGGTCCAGCAAGCCTATGAGAACATGGGAGAGCTCCAGATTTCCTTCTCCAAGGAGCTGTCTGAGAGTATCCTGACCCAGACCCAGGAGCAGGTGACCAAAGCCCAGGAGTCCCTGGATGAGCTGCTGGAGTATGTGGTGCAGAACGCTCCCCTCACTTGGATTGTGGGACCCTTTGCTCCTGCTGGAGACTCTACTGAGAAAGCAGAAGTACCGGCAGAGGCTGAGAAGGCAGAGGCCTGAAGTGGTGGAGGCTATATAGTGATCTAATGCAATACACTTCACTACTGCTCAAATGGTGCTTTAATGTTCTCAGCCAGAATAGCCCAGCCATAGTTGTCTTTGGATTCTGAGTCTTTGTTACTTTGCACACTGATACTGTATGTCCAGTTGTATGCACATAATGACTCCCGGCAATGTATGTAAGGCTGTCTCTCTCTTGTGTTCAAGTCCCTACTTGCTAGAGCACCTCTGATGCTCTGAGTGGGAATACCACTCTTTTTGATGCAGGCCCTAAGCTTTATGGCCTTTAATGTCCCCTCCAAGAGAATGGGAACAGACCTCCAATCCCTCTATTTGGGAGACTCCTGTCTCTGATCTTTCAAAGTCCTGGCAGGGCTTCCTCTGGTCTGTCTGAGAGCCTGTCCCTTAGAGGTATAAAAGGAGTGAGGGTGGGGCCTGGTCTTCTTCCTGCCCCTGTTGTGAAAACAGCTGACAGGACAGGATATTGCAGACCCACACATGGGTTTTCCCCAAAGTCCCCTTCCCTTTGGAGTACAGCCCTAAGCATGGAAGTGCATGACAGTGCATAGTAACTGCCTGTTTTGCATGTAGCATCTCCTGCTCCACAGCACCTGCCCTTATTGTGTTGGTTGCTTGCTTTGTCCTCTTACTAGCATTGCACTGTTGGGGTACAGAGGCTGGTCTCCTACTGCTCCCCTAGAAAGACCCCACCCTTCCCTGTGACTGACTTTTGAGTAGAATGAAATGTAAAACTATCAGCTCTACCAAAATAAAGATTCTAACTGCATTCAGATAAGGGTCCTGGACTCATGGTTAGTTTATGAATGAAACTGAGTGAGCAGCAGGCAGGTCTCTCCTGCTGGAGAAGTATTGATTGACAGAAGCAGGAAGTGGAACATCAAGTGTCAAGTTCTGGAGTAAGGGGGTTATGACTTCTCCCCTAGCTGGGTGCTCAGCAGGGCATGCTCCTAGCAGAGATGGGGGCAGAAACACCAGGCTCTTTCAAACCCAACTCTCTTCTCATCTGCTTGCAGACTTCATTTCTGCTGCAGCACTGATAGGAGAACTCCTACTCCCCAAGCAATCTGGGAGAAGCAGATGGTCACAATAGCCTTCTTTCCCTGTTTGGAGGGAAGAGATTCTTGCCACCCATCTCCTCCGGCTAGTGCCCTTTTGCCTCTTAGAAAGGGAGGATCTGACTTAGCCAGAGCACGCCAAGTCAAATACAACCTAGTCTGAACCTTCAAACCTGCATCTGGCCCCTGCCCTGGGGCAATTAAGAGGCAGTACGGCATTAGAGGCTGAATTGCAATGCTGAAGCTTGTCCATAGGTGGGATGTTACAGGAATCATTCAGCTGAACTAAAACTCTACACTGCGAGCACTCCTATCTTGGGATACACTTCCTACACAAGCTGATGGCATCTCTTAAAGGCACAGCTCCCCAAACTGCTGGGAAGGGCCCTGAGAACCACAGAAGCTGGAGGTAGGTGTAGTGGGGAAAGGGGGGCTGGAGTTCCTGGTGCTAAGCCAGGAGTGGAGGCTAGGTTGCTGTCTGTAGGGCCATCTTGCATATATTTAAGGCTTGATTGCTGAAGGTGCTGTTAGAGGGGGAAAGATTCTGCTGCAGCTTGACTGAGAGGACACAGGTGGCCTGTCTGAGCAGGGCCTGATGCATGAAGTCTCTTCCCAACAAACTCTTGTTACAGCTTCTGGGGCCATTCCCTGGGGAGAAGGACGCAGCCCTCCAGCTGCTTTCAGCCTAGCAAGACTTATGCCATGCTACCCTCTGATCCATCAGCTGTCAATACTTCAGTGCAAAGTGTCCATCACTGGCAAACTCCTGCCCTTAACTGGGTCTGGCTGAGACCTTATGCTGTCAGGAGATGGGGTTGCAGTTGACCACTCAGGAGTTGGGTTATTGATCCTGTATCTATACGTGCAGGTCTCTTCCAAGCTTGCTGATCACTTTCCTACCCCTGCAGTTGGAGCAGAGTCAGAGACAAGTCAGGGTCTAGGCTGCCAAGGTAATTCAAGTTTGCAGTGCGGCTGTAGCAGTATCACTCCCAGGGGTGTAGAGAGCCAAGGTGGGAAAGGTAACATCTCTTATTGCACCAACTGCTGGGGGGTAGAGAAGGAGAGAACACACACTCACTACAGCTCCAAAGCTTGGTTTCAGGTGTGGGAAAGACGTGAACTGTCACTGAGTACTTTTCCCTAGTCCTGAAGAGCTAAAATGCCTGCCTCTAACAGAAGTTGGGCCGATAAAAGGAAAGCTGAAATTACAGCACATGCCAAGGGGCACACTGGGTTAGGGATTCAAATACATGGGTCCCTGGCTTCACTAAGAGGTGACTGCAGGTGAGTAATGTTGGTTTCCCAAGGTAGCACTGCCAAATGGGGTGAGGTATCTGTGCCTTGAAACCACCTTTCTGCTTGGGGGTAGGGGGCAGCATCTGCAGTGGCCCTGCATGAAGAACTAGTACCTGGAACACAGCTCTAGCGCATTGGTTGTGAGCAGGGAAAGCACTGAGGGAAGAACATTCTGACACTATAACCTTGGAGGCTCTACAGGCCCAGTGGGCAGCTTTGCCAAGGAGGCAACTCTCTGCTGTTGCACGTTGTAGTGACAAGGCCAGCCCAGAGGCCCTCTCCCACAGCAAAGCCCGACCATGCCATGCGCTGTGCGGACAGAGGAAAGTGGGTGCTTGCTCCAAAGCAGGGTAGATCTAAGTATGTCTACCACAATGGCTCCTTCCTTAGTGCCCATTCCCAGCCCCTTCTGCCCTGGAATAGAAATGGGGGATCCCCCCCCCAGCAAAAAGCCCAGCCTCTCAAAGGCCTCTTCCCTCCATTTCTGGCAAACTTTAAGACCAGTCACTTTTATGGCCTGGTGCTTGCTTCCTGGCAGCACCTCCAGCCTGTGAGCAAGATTGGGCCTCTTGTGCTTGGGGCTAGGCAACGTAGAAGCTTGTGTCCAGAGGAGATGCCTGTGACTGACTACACCCAGGACCACTGAGGCACTGTCTGTTTGGGCCTCACCTCTGGCCTGTAAGTGCTGTGGCGCAGGGCTCATGTCTGTTTTTTTTTTAAAAGAGGGTGAGGCCTGTGGGCTGTGCTGAGCAAATGATGAGCTGAGTACAGGGCTTAATTCATGCCAGGGCTGAGCTATCGCACCTCTGGGCCTGGCCGTTCAGAGCCCCAGCACCTCTGGGTTTGCAACATCCATTATGAATGTACAAAAATTGCCAGATCCCCAGCACCTCTTTCATTACAAATTATGCCCTGTCTGAGGCCCTAGTGCCAGAGCTGGGGTAGGGAGGGAGCATTGCGGTGAGGCAGCACTGGCTCACTCCCAGAACACAGGGATCCTGCTAGCAAAGTGGTCAGGGAAGTTTGCATCCAGCTGATCCCATAATTAGTGGCGAGCTGTGCAGAGACCAAGTGGAAGTGTCCTGAGTGGGGAAACCCTGGGGCCCATTCACAGTGTGGCCAGCACCCCCAGGGATGAGCCTCAAGTAACCTGCGTGCACCAAGCAGCCCAGTGAGTGTCACACACACACTCCCTGGCCGGCTGCTTCGGGGTGGGTGAGGTTTCAAGCAAGGGCCTGAGCAGCAATCCACAGGTTAACCGAGCCCCCACAAGGCTGTTGGAAACCGCTGGGCCTAGCCCTGCCTGGGCAGTGACACAAAACCCTGCAGTTAGCCCTGCCACTGCACAGTGCCCCAGCCCTGCCATCACAAGGCGGGTCAAACTCACAGCTGCTGTAAAGGGGCTCAGTGCTATTGGAGCCACACTGATTTACCCAACCAGGGGGCTTGGCCCAGTGCTGTTTGGAGCTTACCCCATGAGGCTCGGAGGAGCTGCACCCTCTGGTCACCCAAGGCCCGCTGGGGCAGCCAGGCATGCTTGGGGGAGCCATTTGCTGGCACAGGCCCAGGCTTGGCAAGAATGGGACGCCATAAGGAGGTGGGGTTGAGGGGTGGGTGTCTATGGAACTTCCCAGACCCACCCTTTCCTGTGTGCTCACAGCTGGGCTGCTGCTGCCACCCTGCTGGTTCCTGTAAACAACCCAAAGCGATGGGAGCCCCGAGGAAGTGTCACCCACTGGTCAGAGCCAGGGACTGGGACTCAAGGAATCAGGACTCTATCCCCAGCTCTGCTGCTGCCAGCTGGGCAACCTTGGCTGACTCATTTCCCTGCCCTGTGGCTCTGAGAAGGTATTTTCAGGGCTGGTGTCATAAACAGATAAGTAAGAGTTAATAGAACAGAAGTGCTTCATATCTCTTTTGCCTGTAAAGGGTTAACATGTTCAGTAAGCCAGGCTGTCACCTGACCAGAGGACCGATCAGGGGACAGGATACTTTCAAATCTTGAAGTTTGTGTGTGTGCTGTTAGATTTTGGTTGTTGTTCACTCTGGGGGCTCAGAGGGATCAGACGTGCAACCAGGTTTCTCTCCAATCTCTCCGGTACAAGCTCTTGAATAGTGAGTACTAGGTAGATAAGGCGAGTTAGGTTTACGGTTGTTTTCTTTATTTGCAAATGTGTATTTGGTTGGAAGGAGTTCAGATTGAAAAGATTTTAATTTGTACTTGTATACTTAGGCTGGGAGAGTATTCCCAGTGTCTATAGCTGAAAGACCCTGTACCTATTCCATCTTAAATTTACAAAGATAATTTTTACTGTTTTCTTTCTTTAATTAAAAGCTTTTCTTGTTTAAGAACCTGATTGTTTTTTTATTCTGGTGAGACTCCATGGGACTGGGTCTGGACTCACCAGGGAATTGGTGGGGAGAAAGGAGGGAAGGGGGGGAGAGAGGCTAATTTCTCTCTGTGTTAGGATTATTTCTCTCTCAGGGAGAATCTGGGAGGGGGAGAGAGAAGGAGGGGGGAACGTGAATTTCCCTCTCTGTTTAAAGATTCAAGGAGTTTGAATCACAGTGATCTTCCAGGGTAACCCAGGGAGGGGAAGCCTGGGAGAGGCAACGGTGAGGGAAAGGGTTTACTTTCCTTGTGTTAAGATTCAGAGGGTCTGGGTCTTGGGGGTCCCCGGGCAAGGTTTTGGGGGGACCAGAGTGTACCAGGCACTGCAATTCCTGGTTGGTGGCAGCGCTACAGGTTCTAAGCTGGTAATTAAGCTTAGAGGAATTCATGCTGGTACCCCATCTTTTGGACGCTAAGGTTCAGAGTGGGGAATTATACCATGACAGCTGGTCTGTCTGGCTCTTTTTCCCAGTAGCTCTTGCTGGGCAGAGCTCAGCATTCCCTGCCTGGTCATCACAGAGATGGAGCTATTTGTATTCTGACACTGTGACCGTCCAGGGGCCCTGGCCCTCTTCTCCACTCACCCTGCTCTTACTGGCCCGATAGGAGAGCGGCTCTGGCCAAGGGGCCCTACCCTGCCCTGACAGTGGCAGAGGCTGAACAACACTTCCCTGACCTAGATGACTGTAAGTGACTGGCTCTAACATTTACAACATCATTCTCAGCAAGTGGAGTTCTTCAGCCACGGAAGAGAGTGGCTGTTTTAACTGAGCTGAGCAGGATCACGTTTCTGATGCCAATTGAAAGCAGCAAGGCAGGCGATATGAGTTTTGCACAAGGGAAAACATCTGATTCTGTCTAGGAAGAGCTACACGAGGGGTGGGCCACAGCAGGCAGCTGGGGCTAGCGTTATGCTTGTCCTGCTGAAATGATGCTCCCCCTTCTCTCCCACCCCACTGCCACTCGCTACCTTGGCACGTCACACCACCTTGTAGCTTTGGAGTTGATGTCAAAGAACCAGCCCCAACCCTTTCCTGTGGGTGGTTTCTGGCCTCAAGGAGCTCATTTCTGCCACCGCCCCAGCCACCAAAGATGCACTTAGCAGCACCACCACCGTAGCAAAGGATGCAGCGACTGGCAAAGCGATTGGAATAGAGATGCTGCCCGGACCAGACCAACCTGCCAGTGAACAAAGGCAAAGCTAAACACCTGTCACAAATCCATCCAGTGCCACTCTCTCTCTCTCTCAGAACCCATCCCCGCTTTGCCTCATGCTTACGTCTGAGCAACATGCTCCTCGGCAAACCAGTCTCCCATCTCTAGCAGAGACTTTATAGCACCTCTGCTTGTTCCTACACCCAGCCACCAACCACTTTTACCTTCTCTCCATTCTCTGTCCACCACAGCTGGTTCAGCCATCATTCTGCATGCTCAGAGGCGCCGTGTGCCAAGGCTAGTGACCTCTCAGTTTAATCACCGCTTCCTGTTACAGCTGTCGCTTTCCAAATGGTTTTGTCGTTTTCTTTCCAGGGCAGGACATCTACATCCCCGAGTGACAAGGGGCTACCGGGGACTCATGGAACTGCTTGCAGGAGGATTAGTTCATCAATTCTAATTTGATGGCCTTGGAATAAAATGCCTAGAAGACTACAGAGAGGAGCTTTTGTGTCTTCAGCAGAAGGCTGAACATGCTCAGAAGGCCACCACAGCTGTTTGGTTTTCAAAGCTGCATCCTTGCCAATTCAGTATTTATACTTCCCTAGCTAGAGGTGTGTGAAACTAATCTGACATGGCTGCACATATCGAATATTTGCACACACACATTCGGCATGCAGACCTAGGCAGACAACCGCTGGGAAAACATTATTTACCAATTTATTGTGCGGAAGCCTTGAAAGCTCTCAACCCAGTGGTGCCTTATAGTAGATGACAGGCCAAAGGGCTGAGCCCCAAAGCCTCAAAGGTACTTGGGGGCCTCCCTCTAGTGCTGAAATACCTTTGAGGGGCTGGGCCTTGCAGCATTAAGAAAGACGCCCTTAACTTTACTTGGTTTAACTGACAGCCATTTGGCCACGGTCGTTACAAGAAAACCTTGGCTCACGACTGGCTAAAAAGCGCCATGGGAATCATTGTATTGTTACAAGAGGGTGATACTGGCCCATTGGAATGCAGAGCAGCAGCTGGCCCAGCATTAGCGTCTATTCCATCTCACATCACCATGAAGAGAAAGGGACCAAGTATTGTCAACCGCAGCCTCCCGGCTAAAAGGGAACTTAGTACAGAAGTTACTACTCTCAACCAGCTGCAGAAGTCAAGAGTTGACGCCTGGATGCCCTGCCCTATTGAATGGGGCAGGGCCCGTTTTTATGTTCTGTTTGTACAGCTCCGAGCACAGTGGAGGGCACAACTAGGGCTCCTTGGTGATACAACTCATAGTGTGATAAAGGTGCATAGCACAACCTCATCCTATTCCGGAGCGAGCCAGCTGTGTTGGGAAACAAAAACACAACAAACCGGTGATGTTTTCAGTAAGCAATTAGACCATCATTTCCCCCAGCTGAGTATGGGTCAGCTCACATACTTCCACGTGACTCAGGATGAACATTTATAGCTATAGCCACACTGGCTTAACCTGACCAACTACATCAAGGTTAAAAAACCACAGGGGCTTGTCGCTATTAGGGTTTTACATTGAGATTGGTATTGTGCCTTATCAATTTCAGTGCTAAACCACAGCTTCCTCTGCAGTGACCACGAAACCAGTGTGATCAAACGGCAGGGAAAAGGCCTTGGCCGGGAAGCCAGACGGGCTGGGCAAGGGCCAGACAAAGAAATGGGAAAGCATGGGGCAAGAGGCCACCCAGGGAGAGAAGTGGATGAAAGTAAGTCAACAGCAAGGGAGTGAATGGGGTGGGCAGAGCGAACCAGAGAGTCAGACACAGAAAATCCAGGAGCAACATAACAAGGGCGCAAAGCAGCGGCTGTTTATCATTTGGGAAGCAGGGATTTCCCCACGCCTCATTACCCCCCATAATGGTGTATTTGGGCAATGTGATCATCCCAAGGCTGACAGCCTCTGCAATAATAATGACCAGCGAGGCTAGTTTATGGGCGGAAAGCAGGCCGGCACTCACACGGGGTCACTACGCCCAGTGATCTCTGTGTACGCAGCTAATCGAGAGAAAAGCTCTCTCACCTGCCACGAGGTCTGTGTGTGAGAGACAGCAGGAGAGCAGAACACGGGTGGGAGCTCGACCTGATACGGACTGGTAGGAATTTAGAGTTTGAAGGGCTAAAATCACCCTTAGGAACAGAGGAAGTGCCAGTTGAACCCAGTCCTGCCACCCTCTTGCTCTGACAGTGGCTAGCACCAGCCGCTTCAAAGTAAGGTGCAGAAAACCCTGCAGCAGGCAGCCCTGGGCTAGTCTGTCACTGACTGTCCCCTTGCTTGCATATTGTGCCAGAGGGCAAATAGAAATGCCCATTCTACTCTCTCTCTCTCTAAACCATTCATATGGCACCTGTAAAATCCTGGAATTGTACCTGTCTGTTGCTGAGGCACGATAGTTTATAGCAAAAACCAGCCTGAACTCAAGTCCCTGAGTCGCTGTGTCATTCCTGTCCTGCCGTGCGCAGAGCTGAGGCATCACTTGCAAATAACGTCAGCTCCATGGTACAATGGCACTCAGTCAAAGCCCCCAGGAGGCTCGGCTGCGGGTAGGAAAGGTTCTGGCTTTTATCCTTCAGTCCCAGTTTTCCAGCCTTCTTCTGCCTTGTACTCTGCCTCCCTCTTCTGCTTTCATGGGGCCATGCAGTGTCTCTCTCCCCACCCAGCCCACCTCTGCCCTAACACACATGTTTGCATCTTTTATGCACCTCCGACACCCCAGCAGTGGGTTTGGCTGAGCTCTCTGGGGAAGCAGCCGTGTGCGCACTGCCCCAGCTCAGCACTGGGCACATAGTCACCTGGTGGGACGGATGATTTTGACAGACAAGGGGGCCTTGTGCTCCTGTTTATTTTCTGGTGTGCATCCAGCTCCAAAGCCAATGGCAGTGGCCCCCCCTCCTCAGGACGGGTTAGCTGGTGGCCTCCTGCTCCCACTAACCCAAACCTTTGTGAGCCTCCATGGGCTGGTAGGGTCCCATCAGCAACAGAACGGGGCAAGTCCCCACCCTCCAGCAGAACTCAGTTCTAGGGAAGGGGTGGAAGGCTTTGGCTGCAGAGCCAGTTTTAAGGGGATGTTGCATTTACATGTTTTCCTTAATTGTCCTGAGCCTGTGACAAGCTCTTTGTCTGAGCCCTGCCACTGAGGTAGATTTAACTACTTCAGTGCTGGGGCAGGCTGCAAAATGCGCTGCTGGTGCTGCTCCCTGGAGCCTCTGCAGCTGCTGACAGCATGTCAAAGAGCGCAGCTGTATTCCACTGCCACCCCCGGCTGCTTGACAGCCCGAGAGACCAGGCTAAGAATGCTCTCTGTGCTGAAATGCAGCCTGGCGGGGAGCGGGTTTTTACCATCTATTTGCAGGAGAGGTGGATGCGAGCTTGGAGTGGGATGAAGTGGCAGACGGCAGGTTTCTAAAAGTGCCAGCAATGCTCCCCTCACTGCTCAAACTGGGCTTTGCCTAGGACAGCCGGGTTAATGCCCTCGCCACAGCTCACTGCAGCCACAAGGTCACTTTTAAAGCCTCTCACTAATTTACTGGCTACGTCGAGCCCTAATTTGTGCCAAAGACTGGCATCCCCTGCCCCCACCATGGCTAAGAAAGACCTCGAGGGTTTATAAGAATTGTTACAACCGTTGCACGCCTGGACATTCTCCCTTTGAAACGCTCAAGGACTGATTTTTCCCCAGTGTAATTACATCTGGGGCCATATCTGCCCCTGGGGAGAGCCGAAGTCCCAGAGCTTAAGGCCAGAATCTGCCACCAGATCCTGTCAAAGGAGCGACACTGATCAGTAACAGAAACCCCAAAGGCAGTGTCTAGGGCATAGCCCTTGGTTCTCCAGCCCTCCAGGCCAGGTGCCTTTCACTAGTATAAACGGGCAGCCTCCTTCAATCTCTGGTGCTCTCGCTCAATACAGCACCGAACTAAGCAGTTCCTCCTGCCCCTAAAGACTGACACTATGGAGTTAGTGCTGAGACAACACAGGAGCTGATGCAAGCCACACCTCAAGGAAGGAATCATGCGGATAGAGTGCTAGGAGCCGGATTCCCGCTTTGGCTGCATCCCATTCACCCAATCCCGCTCTTCTTGCCAGCCAGGCTGGGTTTTTCTCTTTAGCGTTTGGATGAATCTGGTAAATTCTGGTCAGATGCCAGCCGAGGGCCATTCCCATCACACCACCTCTGAAACAAACTGAATAAGAGCAAGCAAACTGCTCTGGGTTTGTGGGTTCCCCACGCTGCCGTGTCGACCTCCCTGCAGCCACACCAGGCCTCGTCCAAGATCTAAAATAGCCACCAGCCAGCCATGCAGATGGCTCCGGCATCCGAGCGCCCCAATCTTTGCTTTGCAAGTGAAAGAAGCCCCCTGTGCAATGTGCACCCTGGAGCTGGCCCCCCTCTGGCTTCCCTTGTGAAACACTGTATTGGAGCCCTTTGGTAAATTAGCCCTTTAACAGAGCTGCCCAGTAGGTTCCCATTCCGAGGCGTGGCTTGCTCTGTGATCCCCAGACCCAGAGTCCCACCCCTCCCTCAGATCTAGCACCTTTCCCTCCAGAGATCTCCACACATTTTACAAAGGAGGTATCATTATGCTCACTTTACAGATGGGGAAACTGAGGCACAGAGCGAGGGCGTGACTTGCTCACAGTAACCTAGCAGGTAAGTCACAGAGCTGGGCCTAGAACCAGGGCTGCTGAGTTCCAGTCCCGTATTGGTAGCTAATGGACAAGATGGAATCACCCCCCATCTTACAGCCACGGAGTTGAATCACAGGGTGGGTTACCCAGCACCACACAAGAAGCCTGTAGCAGAGCTGGGAATAAACCCCAGCTCTCCTGAGGGCCAGGCCAGTGCCTTTACATTCAGCCCACCCTTCCTCTCCAGTACAGCTCACACCACCTTCCAGCGCCTCAGCCTGGGCATGCCACTGAATGAGCCTCCCTTACATTCCTAGAGCCTGGGGGGTCTCAATCTACCTATTTACCATTGTGGGTGCATATGCAGCTCGCTATGTGTTACATCAGCCGCATTCACACAATACACATACTACCTGTATGGCCCTGAGGACATCATATGGACCGCAGCTGTGTGCTGACTGGGCTGCAAGCTGCCCATGGGCTGAGAACCACTGACCCATACCCTGGCATGTCCTCACCCAGACAAGGAATGTGTAACTATGGCAACATCCTGTTCTCCTCCTCCTCCTCGGCTGCCTGCTGCTGCTGGAGAAGCCACGGTTGTAGCCACATCACTGGCTTCAGTTTTGGACTTCACTACAGAGCCACCTGGTGCCAAGTGCCCATATAAAGTACAAACAGCTTCCATGCATTGGCAGCTGCCAGCACAACGGTGCAGAGCTCTCTTATGCCCTGGCTGGCTGACAGGAGTTCCAAAGAGGTGCTAGAGAGGAAGCATGGGATGGAGAGAGCAGAATCCTGGGATCTTGGGAGTTTGACCCTGAATCCTTGAATTCCACTGGCTTCTGCTAGGCATCCCACACTGCACAGCAAGGGAAATCCCAGCATGCACACAGCTCAGCAGCAAAGCTAAGGACTATGGGATAGGACAAAGAAAAGTCCATCTAGCCCAGTGTCCTATCTTCCGACAGGCGCCAGTGCCAGGGGCCCCCTAGGGAACGAACAGAACAGGGAATCATCAAGTGATCCATCCCCTGCCGGCCATTGCCAGCTTCTGGCAAACAGAGGTTAGGGATAAACCTGGATAAACCAAGGTCTACCAAGAAATTCTAGCTCCCTCTGGTTTTGCCACTTTTAACTCAAGCCTTTGTGGGTCAGGTCAGTTAGCTGCTTTTACAGCTAGATGCAATTTATTCATGTGGGGCTAGATTGAAGCCATATTTCTAGCCTGCTAAGGAGCAGTGCATGGCTCAGCCATCCCCGGAGCAGCCAAGGGGAGAACTGTGGTCTGCCCACCTGCTTGCCAGCGGACGCTGGGGAGTGGCTCTGCAGAGCCTGCTTTGTCCCCCCGTCCCAGGAGCAGTGGGGTGCTGCGGGACTTGTGTCCTGAGAGCGGGTGTCACTGACAGCCCTGGCTGTGCTGCTTACGCATAGCTGGTGCGAGGTGATGACCCTTGCGTGCTCCTCCTCAGCTCACATGGACTTTTCCTTTTCTTTTGCATGTTACAAATCCCTGCGGTCTCTAGCCTAGGCTGAAAGCTCAGTGCAATCAATCACCGTACTGGCCATGGGCAGATCTGTGCTGCTTCAGTGCTAAACCCAGTCCTCTTCCTGCTGATTCCTTTCTGGGGCTGCTGAGGCATGTCCAGCCACTGTTAAGCAGAGCAGAGTTTAATTAGTGGTTTTAGATTTGATTTCAGACCCGCTCCAATGCAGACTGACAGGCAGATACCTCCACGGCACTGCTCCCTGAGGCACCCTTTCCACGGATTGAACTGTCTGCTCTTGCCGGGCTGGCTGGGAGGCAGTTGTGGAATTCGCCCCAATAGGTTTTCTCCCACAACACTCGAGCAACCAGCGGCAGCTCTGGGCACCAGCACTCCAAGCGAGGGTGGCAATTCGGCAGTGGGTACGCCGAAGCTGTGGGACCAGGGACCTCCTGCAGGCAAGCCACCGAAGGCAGCCTCCCTGCCGTGCTTGGGGTGGCAAAAAAGCTAGAGCCGCCCCTGCGAGCAACAGTGGCGGCCTCTGGTCACGTGTGGGACATGCCTGTGCATATCATGTAAAATGGTCAGTCGCGACTAAAATGTTCCCAATATTCCTCCTATCCACTTCTAAAGACAAGAAGTCAATGCACAGCAGCTCCAGAGGTTTGCTGCTGGCGATACTCTTCAGATATGCAGCTCCAGTGGGCAAAGTTTTCCTCTGAACACAACAAGTGCATGTCTCGCATTTCTTGCATACATCATTGGCCACCTGGGGCCAGGAGAACCTACTATGAATAAGTTCCAGGGTTCTCTCCAATCCTAAATGTCCAAAGTCATCATGCAGGGCCCTCGTGGCCAGGCTCTGCACTCTTTGGGTAGCACTAGTTGTGTTCGTTGATTTTGTAAAGGATCTACTGTGATTCGGTGCAGTATCAGTTTTAGTTTGCTTCATTCCCCCAACAGCAGTCTGCCCTCGCGGGTAGAAGGAATAATTGCAGCAGGGTTTCACCCCTCTCTTTCTGCAAGTCGTGTGCCACAAATGTCAGTATCTTACAATTGGGCTTTTTGCCAGTCAGCAGCATTGAGCATGGGCAATGGAGATTGGTCCAACACAATCTAGTTCACTGAGACAGGTAGCACGCTGTCCAGGGGCAGGCCCAGAGTTTCTGCAACACAACCATGAAGATTCTCACGGGCCTCCAACTCTTGATAATTTCCACTGCAAATGGCTCTCACTCCATCTATCAGACTCTCAGCAATTTCCAATGGCTGCAGACACCGGGGCAATGCATCCGTGCCTACATTGCTTCTCCCTGATCAGTACTGAATGCTGAATTCATAGCTCACCAAGGCGGCCACCCATCTCTGCCGCGTAGCATCCAGCTCAGCACTTGTCAACAGGTAAGTCCGGGGATTATTGTCTGTCCACACTTGAAACCTAGCACCATACAAAGCAGTCACAAAACTTCTCAGCGATGGCCCATTTCAAGGACAAGAACTCCAGCTTGGGGATGGAGTAGCGCGTTTCACTATCAGCCCTCGCTTGGCAAAGGCCACAGGTTTACATTTGCCTTCAACTTCCTGGCATAGGACTGCTCCTAAACCCTCCACACTGGCATTTGTATGTGGGATAAATGGCACCTGGTATCTTGTGGGGTTGGGTTTAGCACACAGCTTCAGGCCAGGGCAAAGGAAAAGCAAACTACTGGGATTTCTGTGCCCTGTCTGGCCTCGGCGTCAGGATGGATACTCTTCGCTGTGATCTGGAATTCTCCCACTTGGTGGCAGCAATGGCCCACCATTGTTCGTGCGTCACCTCCAATGGCAGCTGACCCCTGGCTCTCCCCGACCCAGGAGCGGTTCTGGCTGAACTCAGGGGCATGTCTTCTGCCCCCTAGCCCTCCTGCTCACCACTGGCTGTTCTCTTAGGAGCCAACACTCCACAGCCACACGCAGGGCTGGGCCATGCACGGCTCCTCGCCCAGATCTAGGGTGACCAGACAGCAAATGTGAAAAATCGGGACGGGGGTAATAGGAGCCTATATAAGAAAAAGACCCAAAAATCAGGGCAGTCCCTATAAAATCGGGACATCTGATCACCCTACCCAGATCACACAGCAGTGGGGGGAGGCTTGGAGCAGAGCCAAGAGTCTCAAGGCATCCCAGGGGATTTGGAAGCCCAGTTCCCATGGAACTGAAGTGGGAATTGGGTGCCCAAATCACTTTGGTAGCTCTCAGGCTGGACCCCCGTGGTGCTTGGGTGTCTGAGGGCAGGGAAATGGCTCGGCTGTTTGGAGGAGGTGGAGGAATGGCTGCTTGGGTTGTCTATCTTCTGATCCTGCAGCTGTGTTCAGGGCTGCCCGGAGCGAGGGCAAGTGGGGCAATATGCCCTGGGCCCCGCAGTGGCCCCCACGAGAGTTTTTCAGGGCCCCTGGAGCGAGGTCCTTCACTCACTTCAGGGGCCCCAGAAAACTCTCGAGGGGCCCGGGCCCCCGGAGCTTCTTCCGCTCTGGGTCTTCGGCGGCAATTTGGCGGGGGGGTGGTCCTTCCACTCCAGGACCCACTGCCGAAATGCCCAAAGACCTACGGTGGGTCTTCCACTCCTGAATCCTCTGGGCCCCCTGAATCCTCTGGGCAGCTCTGGCTGTGTTGGCCCACGCAGGGAGTGGCCTCGGCAGCTGCATTAGCTGTGACTACCCGGGACTGGCCAGACATGCCACGGATCTCACCGACGCCGGTGTAAATCTGGACTGTCTCCACTGGGCTCAGTGGTGTTAGCTGAGTGGAAATTGGTACCGGATTAAGTGCCCTCACAGTGCGGAGAGGCACAGCGAGGCGGGGGCCGGAGCGGGGAGCTTGAAATGTCTGAGACCCTGAGAGCAGCCACCGTCTCTCCCCCTTCAGGCACACTTCCATGAAAACAACCAGACACCGACATCACTTCGGGGTGGTACCTGCAGCCTGAGACAGAGCATGGGGACTGCAGCACTCATTGTGAGACCCCCCCTGAGCCTACCACAACTTGGGGTGCAAGCAGAGAGATCTTGGGGAGACAGGGAGCGCCCCCGGCTCCCTTCAGCTCCCCCTGGAGAGATCGGCACCATGGCTGCTCAGTTCTGGGCCCTTTGGGAGTGGACTAGACAGCAAGTTAGTGTAAGCAATGTGCCCGTCCCCAAACAGGCCCTTGGGCATTGTCCTTAAAAGACTTGGAAGAAAACACCACAGCAAGCTCCATGGGAGGGTAGGAGAACCTGACACAGTGGTGTGGACTTGTTTCTGGACAGAACAGCAGCAGAGGCTTTAATAACTCCTAAACCAATGAGTCATTGTTGGGAATGCTTTGGGTGTGGGTGTCAGCTGTTGTCTACCTGGGTGCGTGGCTTGGGATTCTGGCTGGCTGTTTCCCTGTGATGGGAACAGCTGACAAATGCTCCCATCCTAGTTCCTGCCCACCTAGGAGTTCTACCCGCTAGGGCTGCCCAAGCGTATCCCAGGAGAAACTTGACCCTTACCTTTTGGGTCAGTAACTAATAATGCTGGAGTTGAGATTGATCCTGGAATAAAAGTCAGTACAGGCAAAATCACCGTTCAACCCCCTCAGCAAGTGGATGAACTTCCAACCCATGAGCGGCGAGGCACATCAGCACAACCTGGGAAGACGCTGGGCTGAGGCCCATACCAGGAGAGCAGCGCTGCATTCACACCCTGTTTATGGAGTAACCACCCTGGGGGCTTACAGCTGTTCCTGAACACAGCCCTCCAGTGAGCATCCTGCAAACATGGGCGTGACATGGGCAGGGGGGCAGATGGGGCTATAGGAGAACTGAAGTGTGATGGCCCAGATTCTCAAAGGTATAGGGGCACCTAACTCCCAGGGGGCATATGTGCCTCCTATTTCTTGTGTTCAGGGGAAGGTGACCGAACGGATCCCAAGCCACACCCCATCCAGGGAATTTAGACATGATTCCTTGTAATAAGGAAATAAACATTGCAGTGAGTAAGCTTCATTTCTAACCTCCTCAGCTGACTGCAGATGCTGTAAAGTCAGTGGTTCTCAAGAAGGGGTCCGGGCCCCCTAGGGGTGGCGAGCAGGTTTCAGGGGATCTGCCAAGAAACACCAGACAGTAGGGATGGTGTTAGACTCACTGCGGCCAAAGGCAGAAAACTGAAGCCCAAGCAACTTAGCTCTGTGGGCCCCCTGTGGTGTGGGGTCCCGGGCAATTGTCCTACTTGCTTCCCCCTTATGCTGGCCCTGGCTTTTAATCTCCTGGCTATGCAGGAAAACAATTGCTGTTGCACAGGTGGGCTGTGGAGTTTTTATAGCATGGGAGGGTCAGACAGAAAAAGGTTGAGAACCCCTGTTGTAAGTGAAACAAGTACAGATGAAACACAGGAAATACACTTTCACATCATAACTATGACTAGTTTATGGTAACATTCATTACAGCCCTGCACTGGGTCTCTTGGGTGTGAATCAAGGAGAACATTACACGGGTGGGGGAAAGAAAAGTTCTCTAAATCTGACAGAAGATAAACCAGCATATCTGATTGAACGTTGCGAGGGCAGCAGGAAAGCACGTGCTGGGACCCCATCACCAGTGGGGTAAGGCTGGCCCACTCCAGTGCACTCAGTAGCATTGTGTCTACATAGGACAGCTATGAAATTGGCCCCTTCCGCCACCTGTGTGTATTTCATGTGACTCTGACCCCATTTTGTGAAGACCCCGGAGGGCCTCCACCTATCCTGATGGGCTGAGCTAATCAAAAAGCTAGCAGCATTTAACCCTGTGTTTAGGTTCTGTATTAAAAGCCGTAGGGTGACCAGATGTCCTGATTTTATAGGGACAGCCTCAATTTTGGGGGCTTTTTCTTATATAGGCGCCTATTACTCCCCACTCCTTGTCCCAATTTTTCACATTTGCTGTCTGGTCACCCTAAAAAGCCTAAGGAAGAGCCCCAGGTGTAGACACACCCAGGGACTCATTTGGGTATGCAGACACAGAAGCCAGCATCTGAAAATCTGGGGTTACATGTACAAAAACCAGGAACTTGAAATAATCTGTCTTCCTATTGGTAACTAGAACGCAAAGACTTTGTCGAAACGAGTCCAACTAAACCCAGGCAAACAGGTGCATCTTTGGTGCGTGGATCCCTGTTGGTTTAAGGCTGGTCATAGCAGTTTAGCTTGTGCCTGTGAGTTTGGAGGTAAGTTAAACCAAACTAACCGGCTTTAAACGGATCAAAGCTTCCATGCCCCAAGGGGTACTGGTCTGGCTCAACTGGTATAGAATCCAACCTTCAGTGATCGGAGTACCACTCCGTGGGCAGACTAGGCCTTAATAAAATGTGGTGGTTGGTCAGTTGTTTTAATAGACTTTAATGCCAGAAGGGACCATTGTGATCATCTGTCTGACCTCCGGTATAACATAGGCCAGGAATCTCACCCAGGGATTCCTGTATCCTGCCCAGAATGTCTGGCTGTGCTACAGCTGATCCCTTAGAAAGAAAGAACCAACTGAGTTCAAATGATGGGTCTTTCACTGGCTACTTCCCTTCCCTCTTACAAATCTGCCTCCACCTCCAGTTCAAATGAGACCTGTGTTCTCCTTTGCTCTTTCATCTTCCCCCCACACAAACTCATTGCAAACATTCACTTTCAATAGACAGCAACCCCAGCCCGCCGTCAGCCAACCCCCCAGGACCTGCTCTCCTGCTAGCCAGCGTCCAGCCCTGTGTGCTCACGTTTCACATGTTTCAGGAAGGCTCCCAGCTGAAAAGCAGGTTCCCTAAGCAGAGGTGTTTCCCCCCGCTCAGAGCAGAGAGCATGTCAGCGTTGGGTGTACCAGCCACAGGGCTGAGCGCGGGTGCTAGAGATCTCCAGCGCAGGGTAGATTTCACAGCCATTTCCAGGGTGAATCAGCCTGCAAAGGGCAGTTGAAATAAACGTTGCTCACAACCATCACATATTACTACCCGGAACTCTCCCCTTCTCTGCAGGTGTGGCAGGCCCACTCCACGGCTTATCTGCTAGGGGAGGCGCCTGCTAGACTGCAGGGCACCGCTCCACAGGGGCAAGAAAGGTCCATGCTGCGCCCACACCGTGCAGCATGGGGCAGATGGTTTTCAGGCACTTTTGCCTTCCCCAAGTTCTGGGGTTCCCCCGGGTTTCCCCACATCAGGAGATACCTGAGCCTTTGGGATTCAGACAGCTTTCACCGCTAACTCCTCATCCTTTTCCACAGCCCACGCCAGCGCCTCATGAGGGGGTTACCTCCCTGCAGGTTGGTGCAGTAGAGGCAACGCTGGTACAATATAGGTTCCTAATGACAAGTGTGTGTCCTTTAAAATACAAACCAAGCGGGACAGCGTGAGCTCGGTGACTGTATTGGCCTGGGAGGGACTGACAGAGCTAGGCTGGCTCCAGTTCAGGCTGGATTTAAAGGTGGATTTTTGGTCAAAAAAAAGTTTGATCCAAAATGAAAGTTTGTTTTTTTTTTTAAATAATTGGCAGGAAAGAATTTCTAATAAACTCAAAATGTTTCATTTTTTAAATAGGAGAATTCGCACTCTCTGTCCAATTTTTTACTGTCCTCTCTTTCATCCTTACTAAAAAAGCCTTCCCCCTTCCCCACACACAGCTCACCAATAGAAAAAAAGAATGGGTTAAAAATCACACTTTTCTAATGGAAAACAAAAAAGCAAGCTGGCAGGGGAGTGGGAGTGAACAATTTTGAACGAAAACAAAACTCTTAATAGTTCTGAAAACGTTCCCACCTCCCGCTCCCCAAATAACAGTCGGACAGCCCTCGTTACATGAGGTCTCTGGGTCAGTTACAGATAGTGCATGATCACTGTGGTGCCGGTTGGCCTTGAATCTCTGAAGTGCTGACTGGGGGAGCTGCATCTTCCTAGACCCTGGGGAGAAGCTCAGGGCTGCCCAGAGGATTCAGGGGGCCTGGGGCAAAGCAATTTTGGGGGCCCCTTCCATAAGAAAAAGTTGCAATACTATACTGTATTCTCATGGGGGCCCCTGCAGGGCCTGGGGCAAATTGCCCCTCTTGCCCCTCACCCCCGGGCAGCCTTGGAGCAACTTGGGGTGCGTGTTATACCTGCCACCTGGAGGAGAGGCGTCATGCTCAGAATCCCCAGCTCTTGCACTAGTCCTGGACCTGTAGGAGGATCCCCTGCCAGGATGCCAGCTGACAAATCCGCAGCGTGTCTGCCAGTCATTGCTGGCCAAAGGACCATGCACTTCCTCCAGCTCCAGCCCAAACTGCCATTGGTGGGCTGATCTGCAGTGCAGGGCCCACCTGTCATTGAGCAGGGGCAGCCCCATGGCCAAAGCAGAAGGGGGCAATCGCTATGCGGAGAAGGCAAAGACAGGCACACACAACAGAGCCCAGTCAGGCATGATCTGTGTGAGATAATGGAACCCCCTGACCCAGGGGTTAGTCACATGCCAAGGGGCTGGGAGCTGGTGGCACCACGTAGCCTCCTGCTGTCCATCACTGGCTGACTGAGAACTGCCAGCTGCTGGGCACTCCCGGGTGAGATACCAGAACTCCAGGACGCCTGTGAGAAGCAAAGCAGGGGTTTATCCCAGAGACAGGAGGAGGGCAGCGAAGGAAGGTCAGGCACTCTTATATGCTCAAGGAGAATCCAATTCCCGCTGGTCTCTCCAAATCCAATTAGCAGCAACAGCTCTTCTGGGTCCTGCTCCTACCGTTTGATATATGTCTTCTTAAGCTACTAAAATCCCTTCCCCACCAAATTGCCTTTGCCCGCTGTCATAAACAGATAGCTAAGGGTTAATGTCTCTTTCACCTGAAACACCTGACCAGAGAACCAATCAGGAAACCGGATTTTTTCAACTTTGGGTGGAGGGAATTGTGTGTCTGAGTCTTTTGTCTGTCTGCCTGCTGTCTCTGAGCTTTGGAGAAGTAGTTCTATTTTCTAATCTTCTGTTTCTAAGTGTAAGGACAAAGAGATCAGATAGTAAGTTATATGGTTTCTTTTCTTTGGTATTTGCATGAATATAAGTGCTGGAGTGATTTGATTTGTATTCTTTTTGAATAAGGCTGTTTATTCAATATTCTTTTAAGCAATTGACCCTGTGTTGTATCATCTTTATACAGAGAGAACATTTGTATTTTTTCTTTCTTTTTTATATAAAGCTTTCTTTTAAGACCTGTTGGAGTTTTTCTTTACTTCAGGGAAATTGAGTCTGTACTCACCAGGGAATTGGTGGGAGGAAGAAATCAGGGGAGGTCTGTGTGTGTTGAATTGGCTAGCCTGATTTTGCATTCCCTCTGGGGAATAGGAAAGTCCTTTTTGTTCCCAGGACTGGGGAACGGAGAGGGGGAATCACTCTGTGTAGTTTCACAGAGCTTGTGTCTGTGTATCTCTCCAGGAGCACCTGGAGGGGGGAAGGGAAACAGGATTATTTCCCTTTGTTGTGAGACTCAAGGGATTTGGGTCTTGGGGTCCCCAGGGAAGGTTTTTCAGGGGGACCAGAGTGCCCCAAAACACTCTAATTTTTTGGGTGGTGGCAGCAAGTACCAGGTCCAAGCTGGTAACTAAGCTTGGAGGCTTTCATGCTAACCCCCATATTTTGGACGCTAAGGTCCAAATCTGGGAATAAGGTTATAACACCCGCCTCATCCGCCAGCTTGGGGGGCACTTTACAGGCTGTTCCTTCTCTCCCTCTCATCACAGCCAAGTCCCTCCTCCGGATTTACACTCCTGTGCAAGAGAGAATGCTGGGAGTGTGAAGAATGGCTTAACCCTCACTACTGTGTGCTTTAACCAGCCAATGGTGGCCTCTGTTTGTATCCTCTATCCAGAGCACTCCCCTACAAGGAGCAATTCCCAGCCCCAGACCAGGCTCCCAACAGCGTATTCACCTCTAGGAAAAATGTGAATTTTAAAAAGTGAAGATGTGACATGTTAATTAGTGTTAATAATGGGTGAAATCCTGGCCCCACTGAAGTCAATGGCAGAACTCCCAGACTGTAATACTGCCATGAGTTTACCCCATCATCAAGCCTCATGTCTGAAATTTGATTTAGAACATGCTAAGAAAGCTACAGTCTCTAACTGGCCCACGCGTTCTCCTCTCTGCATTAACTCCAGTTCAGACGGTGCAGACAGCCAGGATGGACCATTTCACTTCGAGCCTATTTTCAAGGTGGGTTCCCCTGTGTGAACAGGAAGCTGCAGTGGGTAAATGGCAGCCTGCATTAAGAACCCCTAATATCTGCATCTAGCTTGGTGGGGCCACGTCCCGGGCAGCGACATCGGGGCTCAAGAAGGGCACCAGGGGCAGCACTGAAGGCGAGGACCTGATTCTCCCCTAGAGCCACTGTTTGTGCCTGCGTGCAGTGATAGTCACACACCACCCACTGTGCACTCCCTTTGCCCAGCAGTGGGCGTCTGATCCAACCCCAGGGAAGTCGATGGAGTGGCCATTGGGACCAGTCCCCAAGGCAGTGGGAATCTCTCAGTTCGCCCCCGTGGGCCTGCAGGTTTCTCGCACGGCACTGCCATAAGCCTTGCCCCTTATTCTGCTGGAAAAAAGAAGTCGAGGTGCCGAAGCCTAGTTTCGGAATGGCTGTCTTATTTTGGGGGGCCCATTTTAAAGCACTGCCAAGCTTCCGCGGCCCCAACCACTGTCGTCGGGAGCAGGTGCGCTCAGCACCTCTGAAAGCAGCCACTTGTGGTCTAGATTGGGCAGCTGAAGACACAAACCATTGCTGGAAAGTTGGGCACCAACTCTGCCCATTCAGAACCTGCACCTTCTGGGACTGATTTCAGCAAAGGGGCCACGGATATGCAGGTTCTTGGCATGGCTGGGCAGAGCCATGGCGAAAGCACTACCTCACGTGACACGGAAAGTCCCGTTAGCCACCAGATGGCAAGGACCTTCCTAAGTTCAGACTGAAATGAATAATAATAACAAACAGGTAGGAATATTAATGGGCTGAATTCAATGCAGTTCTTTTCTTCATATTAATACCCAGCAGGGGTCTGCTTCGGCACGTGATTCTGCTTTTGGTTCCTCCCAAAAGAATAAGCCTATCTACCCTTTCGCCCCAGAGGCATTTGATAATCACCGATTTTCATTTTAATACGCTGCAAACTAGGGCAAATGCTGCACAATGTGGAAAAATCCTTCAGCAGCAGTAGATAGTCCAAGTTCTACAACCACAACCATCAACTCCATGCTAGCTGCACCACAATGGTCTGGAGTTCAATCACCTTTACCCTACTGCTTTATGCATCAGAGAGTAACAGTGCCCAAGGGCAGTAACACAGGGAAGAGGTAGAGTGGGTCTCCCAGCCAAACACACGCTTGCAGGGCATGGGTCTCCTTGCCCGTACACCCCGGGGTTAAAGTGGTGCCTTGTGGCATTAAAATGTTGCCCTAGACTGTGGTCCCCAAACTGTGCAGTGCATGCTGCCAGGGGGGGAGGGGCACAGAGGAACATTGGAGGGGCACATGGCAGGGTTTGGGCCAGCCTCATGGGGGCCAAGGAGGGAACCCCAACCAGCCCTGCTTTGAGCCCAGCTGCAGCTCCACTCTGCCCCCTGGCTCCACCCTCATTCCCTCTCCGACTCTAGCCCCAGCTCCCATTCCCACTCCCCAGCTCTGCCATCAGCCCAAGCTCCTCTGCTGAGCCAACTGTGCAGTAATGGGGGGAGGTAGGGGGTGCACAGGCACATTCCATTACTGATAATGGGGTGGGGGAGGGCACCATGAAAAGTTTGGGCACCACTACCCTAGACCTTGTGCTGTACCCTCAGCAGAGGGGAGGATTTCTGGGGGAAATGAAGCAACTGAAGGTAGCTGGCAAGGCAAACTATTGAATAGGGCTGAGATGCCTGGCAGAATGTGGACTAAATAGAAGATGGCATAATAATTATTTTCACTGCACGCTGCTGACACGCCAGCCGTACAAAACTTAAGAAAGCTGAATGCAAGTTGCTTTCCAAGAGAATAGCAGCTTCAATTGTTAGCTGTTCATGAAAAGCTCAATACATGCTGACAGAGAGGAAATCTCCACAATTAGAGGAAGAAAAGGGAGAGGTTTCTAATTTTTTAAAATAAACTTTTAATGGGCTTTACAGGCATGATTGCTACTTGTTCTCTCAGCCATAAGCAATATCACAAACTGCAACAGACCACATCTTCACTGTACGTTACAAAGGGTGTTTTTTTTTTTTTTTTTAAAAACTGGAAAAATCTCATACAATCACTTAAATAAACAAAGACAACATTACAGTGCAAACAAACTCCTGGTTTTATTTATGCTGTAGTTACTGAGCAATTTTTTTTTTTCAAAAGTTTTCTCCTCCCCTCCTCCCCCCCCGTTAGAAAACATTGGTTGGAGAGACGATTTCCTTTCCCAAACTCAGGGCTTGTCCACACCAAGATGCTCCAGGAGGACTTCAGTGCAGCAATCCCTATGCCAAGGGAAAAGGCTCTGCCAGCAGCGTAGGTGACCCACCTCTCTGAAAGCTGGCAGCTAGGTCAACCTAGCACTGCCCACATGGGGACTTGGTCAACCTAGCCAGGCTGCTCTGGGGGTGGATTATTCACACCCCGACTGACGTCGCTAAACCTACCTAATTTTCTAAGGTAGCCCAGGCCTGTTTGTTTCTCGAGTTGTATTACGTGCTAGACGCATGGCTGTAGGGGTTTGATCGGACTGCATTCATCACGTTGGGCCCGATCCGCAGTTCATGGAAATCACTCCCACCGACATCAATGGCATTTGGATCTGGCCCTTGTACAAAACCCTACTTGACAATTCCTCCCCCTTCACCCGCCAGCTCATAAAAGCCTGGCGAGGCTCTCCCTTAACTGACTCCTGTTATTAGCACTTCATCGTGGTGAAGACATGGGGATCTAAACTGATTATTCCACTGCAAACCCACGGAGAGCCAAGTCACAGAATAAAAACAAAACACATTTGAACATGCAAAACAGGGAAAAGGGCAGCTTGGACGTCTGGATTGCCAGGGAAGGCCCGGCTAAGGTTATGCCTTGGGGCAGCCCTGAGCCAGGCATGGTATGTAAGCTTCCCCACCCCTGGAGACAGGGGGACTCGGGCACACCCTTCCCAAGGTTCCTCCTTGCTCTGGAGGAACAGAGAGGGGAGTTAGGAATTTGCCTCTGGCCTGCTCCAGCGAGGAAGGAAGTGTCCTTACTTCTACGCACTGGACCCACGTAGCCCAAGTCACAATCTCTCTCCATCCCCACCTGCCCCAATGTTAAACTGAAAGTGGCCCCCACGTCCCCATATCTGAGAAGTAACATCTGGGATACCACTGCCTGCCTGTGTCCTGGGGGAGTCACTGAGGAGCAGTGAAACAAGGGATCTGCAGGGTAAGTTCAGCCATTTGTAAAGAGCATCACACAACCCCTACTTCAAGGGTAAGGAAACCACAGCCACGCTCCTGCAATGCAGATTCAGCCGCAGCGTTCATGAGCTGACCACGGTATTACACAGCGCTCTCCTTGGTATTAACAACCAGCTCACAAACTTTTTCTAACTAACGCTGGAATTCTCTATACCCAATTCACATCTGGAACAGATAGGGTTAAAAGAAACATCAGGCAGCAAAACATCATTATGGAACATCCTGGAGGTTCTTTTCACATTATACAGTACAATGAGGCAGTATTTTACAGGCATTAGAGTAATGATTATTCCATCACACTTCTCAATCAGCACTTATTTCAAAGCATGTATGAGGGGGAGAGAGTTGGAGAAAAAGGTCAATTAAATAACAGACATTTTCACAGCCTTATTGCAGTCTGTAAAGTCTGTAAACTGCAAGTAACCAAATCTCTGCTCCAGTCACTGACGTATAAATACAGAGTGTTCTAGACAGCAAGGTGATGACAGACCAGGATCAGGACTACCTGGCTACTGGATTTCACCAGTTCCAGCATTCACGTGCAAACAGTTTGTCAATTATCCTATTCAGCAGGTGTACAAAGAGTGTGCCAGCCATCTCTTGAGTTGGGGAGGCCGCTGCGTTTGCACCGAGGAGGTAGTACAGCTTCTCCAGCTGACAGTAATGAGATACAGCTACACAGATGGGGTATGACAGAGTTGCTTGTGAGGGCAGAGGTCAGGGCCCAACAGCCCTTGGGCTCACCCTAAAGTTCATGCTTCAGGGCTTCAGCTGGCCACCTGCAGTGGTCAGGAAGGGATTCCTCCCCCTACAGTGTATTCGGGCCAGGGGGAGGTTTTTGGATCTCCTTCCTCTGAAGCATCACTGATGGCCCTGGCTGGAGATGGGACATTGGGCAGGGTGAACCAGGCTTGGAGGTGGCATCGAGCAGCCTCTCTCAGGAGCTCAGCTGGCTGGTTCTTGCCCATGTGCTCAGGGTCTAACTGATTGCCATGCAGGGGCTTGGGCCGGAATTTCCCCCAGGTCAGATTAGCTGTGACCTTGGGGTGGTTTCACCTTCCTCTGCAGCATGTGGGTGGGGGTCACTTGCCAGGCTTGTTTGGGTATCTCTCACTTAATCATTTCCCTGCCATTACAGGGGCCTCAGGAACTGGTGCCCCTTAGTCCCTCCTGCTCTGTGCCTGCAGCACGTGAAAGTCTTGTTTCCGGGGGGCTGCAAGACCCTGTCTCATTTCCATCTCTAGGTTTAGTGTGTAGGCGCTGGGTGATGTCAGTGGGATGATCTGGTGGTCGCTTCTGGCCTTAAACTCCATGACTCTGGCTATTCTGTTGGAGGAGGAAATGCCAGTGACTGTAGCAGTTTCATATGCAGGGGCACCAGGCTCTTCACATGCAAGTTTCAAGAATTCCCCGTAACACACAGAGCCACATTTTCCTACACACTGTACTTCTCTTTTGGAGACTGGAAAACCCAACCATCACATGCTCTTCCATGCCGGAGGTGGAAAGGATGTTGGATGCGGCTGGTCAGTTGCCCCAGTGGGACTATTATTTGCCCAGATAAATTGAGCACAAGAAGCGTGGCCTCTGAAACCCAGCATGTTGTCACATTCAGATGATGTACTGCCATTGCTGACACATCAGCGCCCGCTGCACTGGCATAGCGGACAATGAGAACCAACTGCCTGCCTTGATCTAGGAATGACACTTGCAAAATGAACTCAGTAACCCTCAGATTTATTAATGTACCAAAAAACGATAAAAATATATATATTAAACCACTATTTTAATTACATACCCTATTCATAAATAATCAATCACACACATTTTGCTATTGTAAAATTACTCATTAAGATTTCCTAGTCACACTGTGTGAGACAAAAGACTTCTGTGTTTGGATCATCCTGACAAACTGTGCATGAAGAGAGACACTAACATGGGGTGAGTGAGCACCGCTGCAAGGACTCGCACGTTAAGCCGGTCATGTGCTGATTTCTCCTTGAGCCCTGAAAGAATCTGCATCCATTTGAGTGTCTGTTAAGGACAGCATGTCACCGGTGGAAGATTATTTGATCATACACAGGTATCAAGTCAGGAGAGTGAAAGAACAAATATCCTTGAAGTTTCCTGACTGAAGGAAGATGTTGGCTTTATTTACCCTTGATGGCAGTTCTTTGAATTTGGAAACATTTTTTCATTCACAGAAACATCCCCCAGGAAGGTTCTCTGGTCTCATCACATGGAAATAGAAACACAGTATAGTGCAAGAGTACCATACACACAGGACTGGCTAACAGTTTTCAGCCAGCCAGCGCACATCAGAAATGAAAGGCAGGACATCTCCATTTCAACCTCGAGTTTCTGAGTTCTGGTCATCGATGCAGCATTAATTCCTGCCTCGTTGCTTGCTCATCACCTCCCGTCCACAGGAAGGAGTGAAATTGGAGTGTTATAGGGTCCGGACAGCTACAGGGTAAAGCAGGGACAAGTGTTCTGCGCCCTTGATGGGCAGTTTTTTGGTGGTATAGTAGTGGATGACTTCTGGAACGCTGTCAAACGGGGGGCTGTTCTGACCCAGGATGTATTTCTCTTTGGTTTTTGTCAGTTTCATGTGCATAAAACCTTGACTGCTCCTGTGAAGGAAGCAAAGGAGAGGGTGTTAGTACCTGTACACCCCTCCCTGCCCCACCCCGGACAGTTAAGAGGTCAGCATAAAAAAGCAGCTCCTCTTTGCCAGCAACATGCCACTGCTGTGTAAGAACAGTGAGACGGTCCAGCAGCACAGAACGTTCACACCGATCTTCTATCTTGTGCCAAAAACTCAGAGCAGCGTGAGGTCTTCCCTGCATCAGCACAGGCAGCTGGTCCATGCCAATGGGGAGCCCTGGCTCTGTGCTGATGCCAGCCCGCATGGAGCAGTGCCCGGCAGGCCTCAGAGATAACGGGCCCTTTCAATGGCTTTGAGCCTTCATTCCCAGAAACTTCTCGGGTTTCAGCCCCTTCCTTCCCCCGGGATCCCAGCAAGGCACCGGTCTGGTCTGGTCCAAAGCTGTACTGGAGCAGGGCAGCCTGAGAACAGCTGGTGCCCCTTCTAGGACATCTAAGCATCGCCAGCTCCCTGCTGTGGCTAACTAGGAACTCAGGCTGGGAAAAGACAAGGGCCCTGGCCTGGAGAGGTGACACTTTCAGCCTTTTAAACGAACGCGAGGCGAGGTCCTGCCCTGTCAGCCCCTGCAAGAGGACTGAGGTCACTGAACTCTCCCAGGGTGGTCTGGGGGTCTCAGGTGCTGCAGAGGAATCGAGCTGCAGCTTTCCGGCTCCTAACCCCTGGCAACCCCAACTCCCACCAGCAGGTAACAGGCACCTGTGCAAACCCCCTTCTGAGAGGGGCCCAGCAACATCCTTTGAATCAGCAGGCGGCTGGAATCCTGCTGCCGAGGGCCCCAAGCCCCGTGGAGTCCAACCCTCAAAGCACCTGCACAGGGACTTCTGCGGATGGAACAAGCCCATCTTCTCCCGAGCCCAGCCGAACCCTCCCAACACAGCAGGGCCCCGCCTTTCCCTGGGCCTTGACAGGGACAGAAGCATGTTACAGGCTGGATCAGGGCTTTCTGGCCACAGCCCTGCACAGGGGGTGTTGTGTGGCCACCCTGCCCCACCAGGTGACTGTCTCCGGCAGCGACAGGGGCGATGGGGGCAGAACAAGGAGACAGAATCCTGCCAGTGCAGCTCCTTGGGCATGGTCAGGGGATGGGAACAGGACCTCCACTTGTGTGCCAGCCAGGATGGGGCAGTGCCAGTGTGGCCCTGCCTCTCCCAGCCCTCTCTTCACTGCTGGCTCCTGGGAGGGGCCGGCGAGCAGGAGTGAGTTCTGGTGAGATGTCTACATGGCAACGGTGCAAGGGAAGGCAGCTTCTTGTGTGCTCCCATGCCCCTGCCCAAAGCCATCTCGGCACCCGGCCCTGAGTGAGCCCAAGGACTGCAGGGATTTGCTTTGAAGGTGCCATATAAAGCGTTTTCTGGCCCTGGCTCCCTGCCTGGATGCCCCGCTGTATCAATTAGCCTTAATTCCCCCTTCCCGAGGGGATGGGCACAGTGAGGGTAGGGGAGGAATCGAATTGCAATGCCCCCTCTGGCCAATAGCAAGGGGGGCATGTCTCAGAGCTGCCCTGGCACTAGTCCGCTTGGTGCATTGTCTCAGAAGGGCAGGGGTTGTCTAACTGCACAGGATACAGTGGCGGTATGTAGCGAGCAGCATCCCTCATTTCCACGGGCATCAAACGACAGGCAAATGCAATGACGCGTAGGCTGTCCATGCAAGAGGCAAGTCAGTTACACAGCAACTGCTCGAGCTACTGAGCATCAAGAGCAGCCTCCAACCCACACCCCACCCATGGGCGTGGAGCAGAACTGCAGCGCTAGGGCCAGAAAACCTGGAGACATCGTCCCTGGACTCCAGGCCCTGGGCACTACAGGGCTCTGTTCTGCTTTTCTGCCAGGCGGTGCAGGGACACAGGCCTCACCACCCAGCACACAGGGCTCCGGTACTGGGATCAAAGCCCTGCACACGCCCACTCAGCATAGCTTGGATCCCTGCAGGGAGTGGCGGTCGGGGCGCGGGGACGACACAAAAACAACAGGCACTGACTGCTGGACATGGTGCA
This sequence comes from Gopherus evgoodei, assembly GCF_007399415.2. NCBI lineage: Eukaryota > Metazoa > Chordata > Testudines > Testudinidae > Gopherus > Gopherus evgoodei. Next base: position 12,498,984 of record NC_044327.1, on the reverse strand, counting down.
AAAGGCAACAAGTTGTAGCGTGATTGGCACTGCTTCCTTAGAGCCATCTTTCCACCGCCGTTTCCATTAGGATGCAGCATTACTTTATGAATAAGATCAACATTTAATTTTTAGCAAAAAACCCCCAAAAAACAAAAACAACAAAACAACAACCCATCACCCTTCTGTGAAAACGATGTTTGGAAGAGCTCCCTCCTTCCATGTGCTAGAAACAACATCTCCTAGGGAAGAGATGAAAGCTCAGCTTTTCCAGATTTGTTGCGGCAAATGACCCTCCTCTGCTGAGCAGAAATCACCGCAGGCCTTGTAATTACAGCTTTCCAAGCTTAAAAATCTTGATTTTGATTTCAATTTTTTACAGGAATGATTCTCTTTTGAAACTTAAATTGCTCTCTAAACGATTTCCTGCAAGCCAAGGGTGACATCTCTAAATACGTTCTTATGAGGAGATATATTGTCCCCTTCCCTTCAGTTTATTGTCTATTTCCTTTGCTGGTAAATGGCTTATGAGTCTGCCATTAAATTAGCAGGATCAGAGTAGTAGATGCATATGAATTCAAAGAATCTGGTCAGAACTGGACAGCAGGCTGTTAAATGTCTTCAGGTCTATTGCTCAGGCAATAAGGGTGAAGTCGTGCTACTTTTAACAATATTAAGGAAGAAAGAGGAGTTGACATTCTTCATGTTCCCAGGCAAATGCTAAATAGTATGAAGTCACCCCAGAACAGTTAGTGTCCTCAAAGCAACCAGCCCCCTCGCATTCACAAGACCATTCACTTCTGCACTAGCATATTACCGCATTTTCAACCCCCCAGGCTGAGACACTTCTGGGGGACATGTTTGGGGTTAGCAGAGTGCTCCTCAGACAGCCAACAGCTGTTCTCTTTCCCAGCGTGCTGGTGTCTGCAGCGGGCCTCTGGCTCACAGCGATGTGGCTGGACTGGTTATCCAGTCCCTTAGCACCTGCATGAGTCGATGGGGACACACTGAATGAGTGTCCTGAACATTCACTCAGAGGAAGCCACACTCCCTTCCCCTCCACGCCCTGCTCAGCACACCCAGTGCTACACCACAGCGATGCACAGGGGATATGGCAGATAAAGAGGCAGAGATCTCGCCACATCCACCCCACGGGGGAGAGAGCAGCAGGGAAGCACTGTCCTCCCTTCCCATTTTCTTGGCCTTTCCCCATGAATGGACACTGTCGTTATAACCGACCCAATGCTGCGACTGGTGAAACACAGCCAGGCCCTTTCCGAGAGCCCCAGAGATGCGAGATGCTGAGGCTGCACTGGACAAGCTGGCTGGGTCAGATCTCCGGGGGCAATTCACTGCCCAGCTCCAAGCACCCAGCCACGCATTCGGTGTGATGGAGCCTCCTCCGCCCACCACAGCCTGTTCTCCAGCGCACACACGCTCTTCCCCGTGTCCTGCTCCAGCAGCACGGGCTGCCCGAGCCAGTTTAGCCCAGGGGCCAGAAAGTCACAAGGGGAGCGTAAGGAACCAAGGAGCTCAATGGAGCTGGCTGCCAGATTGCTAATTAGCAGCACTGGCCTCCATTAAAATGGAACCTGCACACTCCCCTCAGCGACGCCGCACCCAGCAATGGGAGGGCAATGGCCCTGCAACTCCATTCAGAGTGGGTGACGCTGCACAGGGGGCAGAGCACGGGAACCCCTGCAGGTCGAGGGGCTGGGGCAGGTGTCCCCGGCAGACTGGAGATGGCAGTTATGCCATTGGATACTGTGGCAGGAGCAGAGCTGGGAAAGCCTTGAAAGCCAGAACAAAGACTGGGTGAGGTAGTAAGCTAACGGAGGGCTTCAAAGAGGAACTGATGTGGTCAGAGCACCCCTAACAGTGGAGCGGAGAAGGAGCCTGCCATAGTAGAGGGGGTACGAACCAGCTAGCAGGAAATCCAAGCTGGAAATGAAAAGAAGGTACCTAACCACCAGAGCGGCGAAGCTCTGGAATGGTGAGGGGCAGACAACCTGCCTAGCTTTGAGGTAGAGCTGGATACGTTTGCTGTGGGGATTATAGGAGGGGCTGCTTGCGATAGCAGGGATTGGACCTGACGACCCAGGAGATCTTGTCCTATGTCCCTAGAGAGTCGGTGGGAGATGGGGAGATCCTGGATGCGTGTGAACTCTGGCCATCGGGGAGAGGCAGCCGCTCTGGGTTTGAGTTGTGTAGGGCAAGGGAGGAGACAGGCCCCAGCCTGTGCGTGTATGTGACAGGGTGGCTCTGGAGGAGGGCAGAGAACAGGAAGGGCTGGGCCTAGCACACGTGACCGGGTGTTGGCCAAGTGGCCAAGCAATAGACACAGGGGTCAGGGAATACAGGACTCAGATTGACAACGTCCCTTGCTGCTTCCACATCCAGGACTCCTGAGTGGGGCCTCAGCACAGCACAGTGGGGTCCAGGGCCCAGGCTGCCCCACAGCTGACAGCTTGGCAGGTGGAGAGTCCAGCAATTAACCGCTTTTCCTCCTGCTCCGGTGTCACTGTGCGAAGGGAGGCAGGACTGTGCATGAACAGGAGCAAGCCCCCAAGCAGCCCCTCACTGCACCTGTGCGTAAGGCCCAGCCTGACCCCAAAGACAACTGTCAATGAAGGACCACATCTGCTTTGGGGTCATTGGTTCTGGCCAGGGTGCATATGGGCATGCACCCCCCACCCCGATCTGCTCCTGCCAACAACCCCCAGCACAGTTGGAGGGGCGTGGGCCACTCACACCAGGAACTAGAGAACATGACCCTAAGGCTTGGAGAATCCTGCTACAACCGAACATCACAACCCCTCTGCTGATTTTTCATGATTGTTATATTTCCTGCCAACTACAGCCCAGTCGGTCAGACCAGGCCTGGACCAGCTGGCTGGGGAACGGGACAGAAGGCTGGGAGTGGGCTACCAGGCAGACAGCAGCAGAGGTGAGCTGTGGCACTGGCCATGGCGTCAGAATGCTAGTCAGAAAGCAGCTGACGCTTTGGAGAGATTAACTTCTGACTGGCACTCGCTGCCAATCTTTTGTTTGGAAGGAGACCAAGTGCGGTATAATTGTGGGTTTCTCCAGTACCTTACATACCAGAGACCCTCACTTGAGGGCAAGGTCAGATTTCTGCAGCTGGTTCTTCCCTTGATTACAAACCCACCGAAATGTAGCTTCTCTTAAGATCACTGTAATGCCACCATCAGTTTACAGCAATGCTCAAGAAGCCAGAAACAGCAGCCCTGTTTCTCCAAAAGAGCAGAGCGCTTAGGTCATTTTCTGCTTCTTTGATCAAACAAGCTGAAGGAGCAAGCCATAAATACACAGCCCTCCCAGCGGGTGACTTGCCTAATTAATGCACCAAAGCTTTCAAATGATACAGAACACCATTCATACCTATGCTAACGCTGTTCATTAGCATAACAAAAAGCAATTTCTGATCCAGAGGATTATTAAATACTATTGCCTAGACAGACCCTAATAATAGGAACAGTCCCCTCCTAATAATCAAGGTATTTAATAATACATTACACATTGTCGCAGCTGCTGGTGCACATCGCCTGCAGAAAGTATGCCTGCCCTATCCCTCTTCCTTTCAGCTGTAATTGCTTAATGCATATTTCATGAAGAATGCAGAGTAAACTTATGTTAAATCACTTCTCTTCAGGCTAAAATGACTTGAAAACACTTGTGTATAGTATGTGATTGCAGGTGGGACGGCCGCCTGCTTGTGCCAGCGATTGTGATGCTATTACAGGTATCCAGGCACTGTCCGCCTCCTCTGCTCTGATCGGAGAACAGGGAAAATCAACACCACCATTTTCCAAGCCAAGTGGAATAAAACAGATTTCCACATCAAATCATGGTTTCCAGGTCTCTGCTGAACACATCCTTTTCCTCAGTTTGCACCGTAGTTCTGAGGAGCCTGATCCTGCAATCAGTGACAGCAGGATTGGGCCCAGAAAACTCAATCATTGCGCTCATCACACCATCACTGGATGGCCTCTCTTCCTTGCAACAGGGAGCACACACGAACTCGCTCTAGAATGGGAGGGAAATGAGCCCACGCTCACCACTCACTAACTGCCCACAGATGGCTGCCTGCCTGAGACTAACGCACATCTTGCGAGTGCTTGACTCCACCAAGCCTAGCTAATGACAACTGGTCCTGAAATCCCCAACAGCATTGTGCACAGAGCACTCCATGTTACTAGGCAGGCAGACAGGACCAAAAGACTTCCATTACCAACAGGCTACCCAGGTGAGGAATTGCGTCCGGCTTACCTTCGCTCTCACTCGTGTCCCAGTGAATGTTCTGAGATACCCCATCACCAGAACATCTGGTTACCTTCACAATAGACTTCAAAACAATAGATTTTCAAAAAATTAGACTGCAATCTTGGGAAAAATGATGGAAATCAGCAACTCTCCTACCCCTTTTCCCACCTGTCTTCACTTTGAAGCAAGTCTGACACTTCCATCTGCTGAATCCATTTATTATCCTGAATTTACATTTCTTTGGCTTCTCTTCAGCAACACTGTGCTTAGCGTAAGGACACAGCGTAAAAGTGCCTGAAAAGAACAGCCTTCAATTAGCTGAAAGAAGAGAGGCTGCCCTGACTTTAAAATGTGCTAGCGTTTGTTTTACTGCTGGTTTACAAAAGTATCAGAGCAGAGTGTCGGCGGATACACTTCATCACACAGACCCAGCAGTGAACCTCAACCCTGGTCTGCACCTCCCTGCCATGTCTCTCCCCAGTCTCCTGAGAAGATCCTGCCCCATGCAGGTGGTATGCAATATGGAGACAGATTCACGAATGCTTATGCACAAATAAATGTGTTGGTCTCTAAGATGCCACAAGGACTCCTCAGTTTTTTTGCTGATACAGACTAACACGGCTACCACTGAAACCTGTCCCTAGGAACTCAGACACTCATTCCACCTGAGAACCCAAGCTGTAACATAAATCCAGGTCTTTGTAGCTGGAAGACGACTACATTAACTCATTGAGCCACGGAGCAACCATTGGGAAATATTTAAAATGAAGAGTGTGCAGTGCTCTGTTAGTTCCATTACACTGGCTATTTTTAGCCAGCGTAGTGACTGCATCATTACGGCCGGGTTCAACATTCCGTTCCGGCCCACTTTTTTTCAGTCGTTCATAATTCTCTCCAATTTTTTGGGTCTGGACGTTGTTCCAGGCTCAAATGCAGCTGCAAGGCAAAAGGTTTTGGAAAGCTGGAGATAAGCTGGTTTACGTATCTTTTCGCTTTAACGTCAGCATGACAGCCTGACTCCTCCCCAGCCCTTTCCCCCTTTGCCTGTGCTCCAGTCACAATCACTGTGCTCATGCTAGCGGCAACTAGAAATATTGGATGATGTTTTTCACCATCCTGCATGAAGGCGAGAAAACAATCAGTGTAGCACTTTGAAAGCTAAATGCAGCACCCTCAAGCATGTATGATGGGAGTTGTTACACCCCCCCCCCCCGCCCCACGATGTTCAGGGCCTCTTGACACAGTTGTTACCGAGGCCTCTGCTAAGTAGGTACAGACAGGGCTGGCTTTAGGAAGTGCGGGGCCCAATTCGAACAGTTTTGACAGGGCCCCGGCAGGGAAGACCAAAAAAAAAAAAACACGTAAAAAAAAAACACAAGGGGCCTGTACTCACTGGGCGGTGCTCCGAGTCTTCAGTGGCACTTTGGCGGTGAATCCTTCACTCGCTCCAGATCTTCGGCAGCACTGAAGGACCTGCCAGTGAAGTGCCGCCACAGACCCAGAACAAGCGAAGACCCAGAGCGCCTCCAGGTGAGTAAATATTAAAAAGGCACCTCTAGCCAGGGAAGAGATTCTCACTGGGCGCGGGGTCCTCCTAGGCACGGGGCCTGATTCGGGGAAATTGGTGGAATTGGCCTAAAGCCGGCCCTGGCTACAGATCCCGAGCCTGCTCCTGAAACCCCACCACCGGCCAGGCCGTGTGGTTTTACAGGGACTTTTTAAGTTTCTCTTCCCCATGTTGCTGTGCGCAAAAATCAAAGACAGAGGCAAGTGACTAAGACCCAGATCCTCATAGGTTTTTAGGCACCTAACTCCCAGTGAAATCAGTGGCAATTAGGCAGATAAATACCTTAGAGACAACAGAGGTGGGCAGAATGCATGTAGTCAATTGCACACAGTGCTGTCATCCATTGAACAGTGAATAAATGGGAACATTTTCATGCCCATTTCCCCCACCTGTCCCCCCTCGGTTTACGATTAGGAGTGTTCCGTTCTGGGGCACTCGGGAAGGCGGAGTCTGTGAAGGGGGCATGCTGACAAGTTAGGGGGGGTCCAGCACGCCCAGAGCAGAGCGGGGGCTGCAGCCCACACAACCCCACCGCAGCTGCTAGAGCAGGAGCAGCTACTCCTCACTGCAGCATAGCTTTCAGCCAGGGGGTCCTGGCAGTGTGGAATGGTATGCTATGGGTCACAGTGCGTGTGCATGGTTTCTCTGCCCAATGCCCACCCCCCACAGCAATGGTACCATTACATATGGGTCCTTGTGCTGGTCTTGCACTCGTGGAGCATTTGTAGAATGCGCATAGGCTGTGAAATGTGGCTACAATAACCTGCGCCCCACGTCCTGCTTTTGGTTACTTGGGTGCCATTGGACCAAACAGGAATTCATAGATTCCAAGGCCAGAAGGGACCATATGCAGTCTGACCTCCTGCATAGCACAGGCCCAAGACCTGCCCCACAGTAATTCCCAGAGCAGAGCTTTTAGAAACACATCCCATCTTGATTCAAAAACTGTCAGGGCTGGAGAATCTGCCACAACCCTGGGTAAATTGTTCCAATGGTTAATTACCCTCATTCCTAAAAAATTACACCTTATTTCCATTCTGAATTTGTCAAGCTTCAACTTCCAGCCACTGGATTGTGGTAGACCTTTCTCTGCCAGATTGAAAAGCCCATTATTAAATATTTCCCCCCATGCAGACACAAATAGACTGAGATCAAGTCACCCCTCACCCTTCTCTTTGTTAAGCTAAATAGGTTGAGCATCTTGGGTATATCACTAGAAGGCAGGTTTTCTAACCCTTCAGTCATTCTTGTGGCTCTTCTCTGAACCCTCTCCAATTTATCAACATCCTTCTTGAATTGTGGGCACCAAACCTGGACACAGGATTCCAGCTGCAATCCACCAGCGCCCAACACAGAGGTAAAAGAATCTCTCTGCGCCTAACCAAGATTCCATCCCAGGATCACATGAGCTCTTTTAGCCACAGTAACACACTAGGAGCTCATGTTCACTGAATTATCCACCACGGCTCCCAAATCTTTTCTAGTCCCTGCTTCCTAGAATGGAGTCCCCCATCCTGTAGTATTGCCTACATCGTTTGTTCCCAGATGGATACACAGACATTAAACCCTATTAAATGCATATTGTTTGCTTGTGTCAGTTTACCAAACAAACTAAATCACTTTGAATCAATCAGTGACCGGTCTGCTTCATTATTCACCACTTCCTTAACTTTTGTGTCATCTGCAAATTTTATCAGAGGTGATTTTATATTTTCTTCCAGGTCATTGATGCAGATGTTAAATAGCGTAGAGCCAAGAACCGATCCCTATGGGACCCCACTGGAAACAAACCAGCTTGATGATGATTCCCCTTTTACAATTACATTTCGAGACCTATCAGTTAGCCAGTTTTTAATCCATTTAACGTGTGCCATGGTAATTTTACATCGTTCTAGTTTGTTTTGTTGTGCGATACCAAATCAAATGCCTTATGCAAGGCAAAATATATTACAGAGGTGGCCAAACTTACTGACCCTCTGAGCTGCATACAATAATCTTCAGCAGTTTGAGAGCTGCAAGCCACAAACAACCTGTACACAAGCATTTTAAAAAATATTAACATCCTACTTACTGTACCGTGGCTAATTACTGCTAGACCTAGAGGCTTTGCGGGTCTCCATCCTGGTCATAAGTCTTTGGAAACCTAGTTGATATGTTGTCAAGGGAGTATGGAGGAGTTCAGTCGGATATTGATTTGAAAGGACTGCATGATGTTTCGATTTTACGAACTTTATCATGGACTACAGCGATTCACAGCACTATGTTGCGCCACAATTTAAATGAGTCGCATGCTAGTCTTTTTGAGTTGAAGATACTTCATTCCTGGTATTTGCATCCAGAACTCTATTGTAGACTGTGATTTACACATCTTTAAAGCCTGATCCTCCTGGAGTTCCAATAGTTCCATTTCTACAGTAGATGTTTCTGTAACCATGGTTTTGGGAATTGGACAGCCACCATTGGTCACATCAACCATGAATGGGTTTACAAGAAAGGTGAAGCAGGATCTCAGCTTCTGCAAGTCTTCAAACCTGGCCTGAAAGTCATCAAGCAGTCCTTGTAATTCACCTCTGTATTCCTCGAGTTAGTGATCTTCTACTTTGATTTTAGGCAACTCTTGAGACAGGGAAGTGGTTTAAGTCTCTTGACACAATGTCTCTTTGCAGAAGCTTTAACTTGTTCTGGAAGCTGAAGGCTGTCCGAGTAAGGTCAGAAATAATCTTACCCTTCCCTTGGAGTGCCAAGTTGGGAGTTCGCAGATGCGGCATAACATCAGATCCAGCATCCATTGCCCATCGTTCAGTTGTGGATAGAACTTTTCCTTTTCTTCAAGGAAAATACTGATAGGTTCCATCAGTTCCAAAAACCTATTTAAGACATTGCTGGTTGATAACCACCTCACAATGCAATAGAAAGAGATGCTGTTATGTTTGGCTTCCAGATCCAGCTCTTCAATGAAATTTTTGTACTGTTGATGCTTTTTCCCACTTGAGCAGATGAAATTGATAATTTCCAGAACTGTTTTCATAACATTTTCCACACTTGAAATATCTGCCTGCGAGATGCTCATGATGGATGATGCAGCGAACAGAGAAATTCCAAAAATTTGGGACCGCTTTTCAAAAGTTCGATAAGGCCTAGTTTTCCCCCTACCATTGCAGGTGCTCCATCTGTTGCAACACTGATAAACGCTGGATAAACTTATCAAGTGTGTTCTTCATGTCAACACCATGGGTTGTTTCTTTTAGTGCCACTAAGTCCAACATTTCTTCTTTCACAATTACATCCACAGAAACACAGCGAACAAATATACAAGATAAGCCACAACTAGCGATATCTGTGGACTTGACGCAGCTAGGCGGAAAGCTAGAGAATTCTCTAGGTCATTTTGCATCTTGCTTGCAACATCAGCACTGATCTGAGAAATCCACGTCTCTGTAGCGTGGCACGAAACTAATTTATTATATTAGTTGTTGAAGTTGTGTGTTAGTTGGATCTAAAATTGCAACCACTTCTGCACTATTCATCTAAACAAATTCACTATCACAATATTGTTTTGCATGAGCGATACTCCATACCACGACAAAACTAGCTTCAGTTGTTGTGTCAGCTTCCTTACTGAATGCCAAAAGTACTGTCTTGTTGACTGTTGAGGCATAATTTTAATGCAGTTAGCTTGTTTTTTCTTAATTCTGATCCAGGAGGGTATGTAAAAGTTGTGATTTTTTTCATAGTGATGTTTCAAGTTGCTCTCTTTGTAGTGAGAGCGCAAAGCATTGCAGATAAGGCACAGGGGTTTGCCACCTTTACTAGTGAATGCAAAGTCTTCCTCCCATTCTGGCTGAAAACTTCGGTTTTCTTCTTCATACTTGTGCTTCTTACAGTTTGAAGATGTCATTGTCATCCACAAAATTAACGTAGGGTTAACACAAGTCAAAAACTATTCAAAATGTGACTTATGAACAGTAAACACCACTGGTAGTGTGCAGCATGCAAGACGATCACAGCACTAAAATGATGCAATTTCCTATTATAATGAGCACGGGCTGCTGAAGCCCAGAGCACTGGCTCACCCTCTCCTGTGAGGGTGAAGCTGTGAGCTATAGTGCCCCCCGCAGGGTTGGAGCCGTGAGTGCCAATTTGCCTCTTCTCTCCCCTCCCCCCCCACCTGCGGGGTGAAGCTCCGAGCTCCACGAGCTGCAGTTGACCCCTTAAAGAGCCGTCCCCACCCCGGATATTACATCAATACTATTATCTTAAGCAAGCTTGCAATCTCATCAAAAAACATATCAAGTTAGTTTGACTTGCAAAATCAAGAATAGAATTTATCCCTAAGTTTTAGTATGTCTTTAGTATTCTTAATATTTCTGGATTTTTCATTCTCAATGTTGTAAGTTGCCAAGTTGATGTCCGCTAAATCTAAGAAATTCAAAAACATGGCCAGGGTCTCTTAAAACCACACTTTTGAAAATCAGACCATCTGTCTAAGTGTTGAACACCCAGCAATGCCTACTGATGACCACAGAAGTTGCTGGATCCTGGGCCTTTGTGAACATCTTGGCCTACGTACAATAAGCAACTTCTAAAAATATCATCACATTTTGCTGACTTCCTGTCTATTAGCACAATTATTCTTTGCCAAGGTCCTGTTTTACTGAAGCAAACCAAAAGCTTCGCTGCATACAGCATTTACCTCTCTTGCCTTTTCTTACTTTATTCATCTCTCTGGGCTTTGAATGCAGAGCGTGAATATTTTTAGACACTAATCACTGCAGTAAATGCCTTTTAAACACTTTTAGACCCAAACTGTTTACACTGATGTAATAGTTTGCGTGACACAGTTACGCTGCACTGAGGGAAATATATTGCAGCAAAACTACTGTCATGAAACTGAACCTTTGAATTAAAAGTTTCCTAGGCATTTTTCTTAGGCTGAGTAACTAATTGCAAGGACAGAGTGTGTGGTGGTGGTTGGGGGGAGGAGTCTTTATAGGCTGCTCCTCAAACTACATTTCATCTTACCTTGTTTTGGCATTGCTCAAAGTGGCAGCATGTCTGACATATGCCAGAGTGTTTTTTTTCTTTTTTTTTTTTTTTAAAAAGGAAAAAATAATTTAAAAAATTCTTATTCAAATTCTGGTGACCGGTCAAAAGAACGGGTCAAAAATTCTGTCCATTTATTTTTAAATCGGAAGATACCACCATTTAATTGGAACTTTCCATGGGATGTGCTGATTTTGATGACGTCTCATTTAAAAATGAAAATGAAGCGTTTCAATAATGTCAAAACATTCCACTTCAGCATTTAAGCACTATTCCCATTTTTCGTTTTGAAACAACTGTCCGCATATTATACAGACAACTGAAACAAAACCTATTTTTTTAAAAAACTGTTCCATGGGAAATTTCAAAATACAACATTTTGTTCCAATTTCAAAATTGCAGAATTTCCTGTGAAACCAATTCTGGTTCCCGGATGGTTTTAGCGACTGGTATGCCGAATCCTCAACTTAGAAGCCTGTAGAAATCGACCTTCTGGTGCGTGTAGTGGGTTTTTTTTGGTTTTGACACAGCTGTGTTCTTCTCCAAGAAGAGATGACATAACGATACATCATTCTGTACCTGACAGCAACTATCTCCACAGAGCAATTAACAGCATCTCTCTTCTAGCACTGGCTGATAACATGTCCCTCAGCAACATTATCAAACAAGTGGGAAAGCTACAGCAGTGTCAGCCTCAGTTCTCTATAAAGGATTTCCATCAGCTGCTTTGAAAGAGGGGCCAGATTGTTAGCCTGTTGGATAATTTCAAATGACAGGGTACTTCTGAGGAAAGCCAATCTACAAACAGCAGGGGCCCTGTCACTTCTGTTTAGATTATAAAAGGAGTAGGAATACATTAAAAAACCACTTTGGATAAAATGTTTATTTGAAGAACCATGAAAAATGTCCTAGCTCTTCCTTAATTGTACAGGGAAAGGGAACTAAGATTATCTTTCGCTATCTGAGTTACACTGCAAGGGCTTAGGAAATGCTTTAACTAGTTTATTCAAGATTTTCAACACACAGCACTGGTCTCGCTGCATTCACAGATATGTATAAGGTTTCTGGTTTTCCAAAATCTGGGCTCTTCTATTCTACAGTCCAGTCCTGAAGACACTTAAGCATGTGTGTAACTCAACTCACATTGATAGTCTCAGCCTACTCACGTCCAGGGAGTTACATTCGTGCTTCTGAGTGTGCAAAATCAGGCCCTCGGTAAATATTTTTCTACACGTTGGTAGAAGATGCCAGAAGTATCTTCTGTTCTCACTCAGGCTTATGCTGATGCGACTAATGACTTCAAGTGGAATTACTCCCCTTCTACACCAGTCAGAGCAGCCTGGCCCTATTTTGACACATTTTTGCAATGTTTAGATCTCCATCTAAAATAACCACATTGCCATAAGCTTGACATTGAAACATCAGCCAGGAATCTTGGGGCAAAGGCTGACTTCTTCATGCTTGACCGAGGCCAGTGCAGTGTCTCAGGGTGAGGGGAGGAGGAGGCTCCAACTGCAACTGCTTGAAAGGCATATCAGCCTAAACCCTGAAAAGCCTGGCCTCTGACAGGTTATCAAATCTTATACCGAGTCCAGGGTGAATATGGATTTGGGGGTGGGTGTTACCAAGGGAATCCCACTCCCAAGACTGTCAGAAACAAGACAACCGAGCAAGCAAAGAATACAGATACAATAGTTATAGATCTGAATATGGACTTTTAGATTAAGCTGAAGATTGGAGAAGAAAGTGTGCGGATGAGGTTAAAGCATGGTCGGGCTGCCACGCTGTAGAACACTAGATGACCATGTGTTTTGGCATGGTATTAATTCTGAAAATACCTCCCCTTCACCCCAGGGACATGGAACCATCTATCAAGCAAGCATATACTTAGGCACTTGCACAAGAGATTTTCTTTTTTTTATAGACTTACTGAGCATCTTGACATGCAAGTCTGAATTCATGAATTAGTGCCCTACTAGATGGTAATTTTTCCCCTGTCATGTAAACCTGACTGCTGCTCAGACACATGCTGAATTCCATGGGCTGAATGACTTTGCATTAGAGTCTGTACATATGGACAGATAACTGTGGCTCTAATTAAAACAGAACTTGTAGGCTGGTTGTTAAGAGATCTACTACGCCCTCTGAATAGTCACTTCTCATCTGTATTGTGGACTAAACCGCCTGAACGATTTCTTTGAAGTTCATACCCATGGTGGGCCGGGTCCTCTCTTGGAAATCTAAGTAGATGTTACCACCATGTTACCAAAACTTAACAGCATGCAACAGAGTTTTAAAGGGTTATTACCAAATTAGAAGTGCGGTATTGCGCTCCTGTTTTGGGCCTGACATTACAACTTGTCTCAAATGTAAATACAGACCATTCATTAAGATGCTACTGGATTCAGGAGATGGAGCCCAGATGCATCAAGGAGTCAAACCTAAGCAACTTCCCCCCCTATTATCTGGGTATATTTCATGAACCTGTGTTAATAAATGAAAGACCACCGGGAGCCTGCTGCTGAGTGCCCAGTGCTTGAGGTGTTACCAGCCTGGGAGTGGTGCCCCCTTTTACTGCCTGCTCTAGTGGCATCAGTGGGGCCAGAGCCAGATGAGTAGGCCCTGGGGCTGCTTGAGAAGCGCTGACGGCTCTGGCAGATCCCCTGAGATGTCTGTCCTGGGGGGTGGGTGGATCCTGTTCCTTTGAATTCTTCACCTGCCTCCAAACACTGGTGAGAGCCGCAAAGAGATTCCTCGTCTTTGCCACTCCCCCAGCCCCTGCATGCCAGCAGGACAGGCACATCTAGCCTTGTGCATTTGTAACTGATCAGACCAGTTCTTGTTCCAAATGGGACATGCAATAACTAGCAAAGCACTTGTGTGAGAGCGGAGACCCTTACTCAAGTGTCAGCTTACAGTGAACTGAAAGTGCCAATAATGCTGGAGATCACAGGTACTGACCTGATTATGCGTAGTTGCTTTGACACCTGCAGAAGACATATTTTATGGCGCTGCCCTGTGCTTCCTGGAAAGGGCCCTAGTCCTATCTGTGTTGGAGTGAATGTTGCTGGCTGCCCCGTGGAGCCTCCCTTCCTGCTGCAGATATGGAGAGAAGGAAGCCATGACAGGAGTCACCAGGACAGCGACAGGATTCTACTTTATTTCCCCCTGCTGAGGAAAAGCCAGGACAGGTTCTCTGCTGTATCCCTGGGGGCAAGGACAGATGTTGGGGAGCTGGCATCTAGGGAGCTCTAATGCACACCCGCTGCCTATGGTTCTCAAAGAGCCAAGCGCCGTTCAGGGACCTGCAGTGCATTCCGGTCCCAGACCCCCCCACCCCACGCTGGGAGTACCTGTCAGCGTGGTGAAGGAGCCGGCTCAAAGCTAGCTATGGACTGCTCCCCCAAGGGGAAAGACAATAAAAAGTCCAAAATCCCCCCCAACACAGGCTAAATATCCTCCCCCACTCTACACTGACTGGACATGGACGGCTTGCCTGTGGCACAAAAGACAGACACGGGGGGGGGGGGCAGTTTATGGTGTCATTACTCAATCAATGACATTTGAGTGAAGTTAGGATGAGAAGAGTCGTCGTCAAATTTAAAGCTAACTTGGCAATTACAGGGGGAGTAGTTTGCAGACTGTTTTTGCCAAATATGGAAACATTATTGCAACTTGTAGGCGTAGAGCCAGTCTCCCGGTACAGTGCACCTAATGCAATTTTAAAATTCAATAATTAAAAACGAAATGTTGTGAAATAAACAAAACCACCAAGAGGTGCCATACACAACTAGCTTCAGAAGCCCACGTCAATGTTTAATTAAAAAACCCAGCCCGACGTCAGCCCTTTAAAAAAGCAACCATGGGACATTAAAGAACAGACCTTTCAATCCTTGACACCTAATCTTGATATACAATCTGGGTGTCATTCTTCCTTTTCCTGGAATCGGAAGTCAGTGCACCAAACAGAGAAGAAATGCAAACACACTGGGGAAGGTCTCAAAATGGCACAAATGCAAAATATAAAACCCCTCCAAGCCTCACAGGCAGTGGTGCACGTTTCATTGCATAGGAAATGCTCAGGAATCTAAGCAACATTCAGGTGAAAATGAACGCTGTTTTTAAACGCATATGGTTGCACAATTACTAACTGTTACTTCATCTTCAGAATTCCCCTTGCCCCTTTGAGAGTTCCTAATGCAGGATGACCTAAAGATCAACATTTCTCCCTTCTGTAACTATATAGGAGACATTTGTGCCAAAGCAATATAAATACTAGTCACAGGCCGAGAGTGACATAACAACTGGGGACAAGAGCAACTCATTACACTTCAATCCCAATTTAAACAGACAGAAGAACCTCCATTTAAATGAACCAAAATGGAAAAGGTGGCACTCCTAAATGTATTAATATGCAAAGCACCTTCAGCTTCAGCAACACTTAAGACGACTTGGAAACGCAATTTAGAAAGGTCAGTTTCATCTCTTTGTAATTTGGACTTTAGATAGCAAATCCACTCCTGGCTGGTACTCTATCAATTTCTTGGCAGCCTATTTCCACAGGGTGAAAAATTTTCTCTAAATTAAATCTCCATCTCTGTGCCCTCTAATGCAATTGATTTATGCACTGATACACAACAAAGATTTGGTTTTATTCTGTGGCCCAGAATGTGCCTACATTAATTACAAGGTTTTGCAGCATGACTGCTAGTAACACAGTTTCAAAAATTTACTTAATCTCAGAGCTGATTGCCTTTTTTTTTTAAATTCAACACCTACATACATCAACACAAATCATCAGCATTTGTGGCTAGAGTTCATTCACTAGAGTGCATTTGTGAGGAGCTGCATTTTTTAAACTGTGCAATGCCTCTGAAACTGGTGGGGGAAGGTTCCGGTGGGAGAAAATCCATGTTTATAGCAATTATCTGCCTTTGGATGCCACGGCTCTCCCAATATCTCTTCTACAGGCTTTGTACCACAATGCAGTCACATCCATAACTACAATGATGTACTGATGGAACCCTTCAAATCAGCCATTAGCTGACAACTGCCCCTGAAAAGCTGAAGGGAACATCTAGCTAGTTGCTCCTGGAGTTCTGGGCGGGAAGCCTGCAGGAAACAATCTCCTGCTCTTAAAGCAGTCACTGGGTCCGCCTCCCAGCTCAGGTCCTGCAAACATTATGTTCTTTCGGGCCATTTGTATGGGTCTCAGGTATTCCTCACTACCCCTAAACCCCCCTCCCAAGGGCTTTAGCAGACTTCTCAGCCCAATAGCCAGAACAGGCAGCTGGAGGCGAACAAGGTCGTCGGTGGCCCTTAATGAGCCTTTCTGGCTCAGGGGCTGTCACTCTGTAGTGGCCAGAGTGTAGCCTAGCAGCCAGGACACGAGGTTGAGAGTCAGAACTCCTAGGTTCTATTCCTGACCCACTGTGTGACCTCTAGCAGGACACATGTGTAAAATCCCATCTCCTTTGTCCAGCGCTCTGGGATGGCTGCAGAAAAGCACTGAGCATTGCGATGGCTACCACATCAGACGGACAGAGCAAAAGGAGCCGTGGGCTGAGCCGTGAAACCCACTACCGAGTTTGGAAAACTGACACTTCTAAAAAAAAAAAAATGCTCCTTCCATTAATAAATAAAAGATGAACTCTCCTCCTGAGAAGTGTGTCCATCAACGGCCTGAAAAGTGTAAATATTAATTACAGAATTGACTATAATTACACAAGTTATTAAATATGCATATTATAGCCATACCCAGAGGCCTCAAGCTGGTTTTCTGACGCACCGGGTGAGCGTAAGATCCGCATCAGGCCTCTGACAGATTCTTCTGTGTTCAGAGGGATCACTGTAGGAGGAAAATGCTGCCGATAAACAGCTTAGTGCTGTACGGAGCATATTAATTAAAAAATGAAAAGGACTTGCAGTAATTTAAAAGCCGTTTCATTAAAGATGTCTCCATACAGCTGCGTTTATTATTGATATTTCTATCTGGTGAAGTAATCTCTTCTCAAATCTATTACACTTAGAAGAAACAACAGCTAAGTGTGACACACAAATAGATAACCAAGAAGAAATTCAGTAACGGCCCCCTTGAGAGCTTATTTTAACACACTGCCAAAGAGAGCCTGTCTGGGCTGCAGCTGCAGCCTGGCTTCAAGGGGCTTCCGCCCTGGGTTACTTTTAGAATCACAAGGATACTCTGAAGTTGCATCCAAGGCTTGCAGTCACTGCTCTTAGGGCATACAAACCTGGAAAGAGATGGCAGAATGCTGCTAATAACTCAGCGTTAGCATCGAGTGGATAATTAACCAACAGAATAACCACAAGAGACATTCTCGTTATCTTGGAGCCAAACGGCGGCTGGGCCTTGGGGAGAGTGCGGGGGGGGGGAGGGGAGGGCGAGGCACCTTTCAGAGCCCGCCGTGCGTGGGGCTGTAAATAATCTCTTTGGGGAGCTGCCTTCCCAAAAGTGCATTTAAAGAGGGGCAAAGCTACCACCTCAGTGTGCCTGGAAATTCTGCTGCGGCTCCCAGAACCAGGGCTGGGCTCTCCGGGAGACAATCCAGCCAGTTGTTCATTTTAATCTCAGACTGACCAATCAGGCTGTGTATGATCATACACTAGACATTCTTATGGACAGATTCAATCACCCGTGCATGGACTATTAGCAGAAATCACCACTCAGTGAGGCTGCACCTTGCTGTTTATGCATGTCAGTGGCCCTTGGTGCTTCCCATCTTGATCAGTACTATTAGTTACAGACTTTGTCTAAAAATAATGGAGGAACAAGAAAGAATAAGCCATATACAGCAGCTAAAGCAGCTACCTTAGAACAAAGGCCTATGAAGATGAGATGTAAGGCTAGAAATATTTGTGGGATGTTATGTTACAAAGATTGAGCGGATCTTTTCATCTCGGCTCTCACCTTGGAAAATATTCACTGTTGCATTCTTGTATTCCATTGCAGGAACGCGGTGAGGAAACATACGCCTACTCATCAAGGGTGATTTACGAGTCATGGAGGTTTCCTTGCCTCGAGAGCCTGGACGGGCATTCGCAACTCAAGGCTATGGTGCAAGAGCAGCAGCACTAAATCACAGCCATTTCCTCCTGCTTTAAATGGAAGTTGGCAAAAGACTCTGGATCTCCAGGGTTTTTTTTTATTTTACTTTTTTATCTATTACAATCTCAAGCCAGGGCTGAACATGCATGATTCAGTATCCATTACCATCTTAGTTCCTTTCACCAGGGGCTCTGTGCACCCTGATAAATGGCCCGTCAGACTGATGGGCTGGATGGGCGTCTGTGCCAGCGCCCTCGGGGACAGGGCTGGCTTTAGGCTGATTCCCTCAACTCCCCCGAATCAGGCCCAGCGCCTAAGAGGGCCCCGCGCCCTAAAGAAGAGTGCCTAACTTAGGCGCCTTTTTAATTTTTACTCACCTGGCAGGGCTCTGGGTCTTCGGTGGCGGGTCCTTCGGTGCCACGGAAGACCCGGAGCACCGCCGGGTGAGTCATCCCTGCAGGGGCCCCATCAAAACTATTTGAATCAGGCCCCGCACCTCCTAAAGCCGGTCCTGCTTGGGGAAGTGTGGTTTTGTAACTCTGGATCGCAAACCCCAGGAGGAATAAATATGCCTCTGCTTCTCTCAGCCTGCTGGGTTCTAGAGCAGTGTGTGTAGGTCTCTGCATTCCCCATTCACCTGCTCCTCTTCTCAGAGCTGGCTCTCACTGGGCCAGGTGGGGAAATGGTGTAGGGACAACGGCTAGGCTCCTGCTCTCAAACGCAGCACCAGATGTTACTGCCATTGAACCCACGTCGGTGTTCCACACCAATGTCAATGCAACACGGCCCACAGTGCTAACTGCACCAGGGCTCAGCCTGCCCACGGCCACCAAGTCAGGTAGGTGGCTAATGCTGTGGTGCCACAGTTCATGGACTGCAGCTTCTGGAGGCGTTTCGCCTGCAGGAACCCTCAGGCAGACAAAGGGAGTGCGACGCCTGCCAACCCCCCTCCCTGGACACAGCACAGCACAGGCCCAGTCTGATGGCTGGTGTGGAGGGGGAGCATGAAATACTCCTGCCCTTCCCAAGGGGGTGCTAGTGACCATAGATGGCAGGCGTGGCTGGCCCCAGTGTGAGGGAAGCCAATTTCACACCCTATTACAAGCCAACCACACCCTGTACCTGCAGAGAGGATGAGCTGTGCTGATTCAGAGCTCCCTTTCTAATGAAGATCCCAGAACACAGCAACTTCTTTACGTTGTCGAGGTCTGTTCTGTAAAGCAAAATGTTGCATTCTCCATGTACTGGAAATGGGACTCAACACTAGCTGCAGGACAGCAATCTGCACTTCAGAGCCAACATTTATAACACATTCCCCAAGAGGTGCTCTGTCTGTCTGAAGCTGGGATGTGACGACAGGGGATGGATCACTCAGTAATTGCCCTGTTCTATTCATTCCCTCTGAAGCACCTGGCATTGGCCACTGTTGGCAGACAGGATATTGGACTGGATGAACCATAAGTCTGACCCAGTGTCGCTGTTTAGGTGTTATGTGCTAGGTCTGTAAGAAGAATCAATCCCAGAGTGTGTGTCTGTGTGCACCATAAGTTATCAAAAGGGTTTCTGTTGCTGCGTGCTGCCCAACTGGAGCATGGGAGGGAAGCATGCTCCCTGCTGTGAAAGTACCCGGGAACCAGCCAGCACAGAATTACAGCCACTCTGATGCTACCTATCCTGTCTTTAGGAGAGGAGAGGACACGTTTCTGCAGCCGACTCTGCTTTCTGCCATGAACACCCTGGCAGGGAACATCATGGACTCCAGCACTGTGTCGGGCCGTCACCTGTCTGCGATCGCCTACCAACTTTGCTGCCCCATATTCATGCTGGGACTCACTCAGAGTGTGTTGGCGCTGGAGAGCTTCCCTGGCCTCTCCCCACCAGCTGACAAACACAGGCTATTTGCATCACAGGCTACGTCCAGACTACCTGCCGTATCGGCGGGTTAAAATCGATTGCTCGGGGATCGATATATCGCGTCTCATCTTGACGCGATATATCGATCCCCGAGCGCGCTTATATCGATTCCAGAACTCCATCAACCCCAACGGAGTTGCAGAATCAACAGGGAGAGCCGCGAACATCGATCCCGTGTGGTGTGGACGGGTGAGTAATCCGATCTTAGATATTCGACTTCAGCTATGTTATTCACGTAGCTGAAGTTGCGTATCTAAGATCGATTTCCCCCCGGTAGTGTGGACCAGCCCACAGAAACAAACCCAGAGGTGTTCAACAGGGCCTGCTGCAGTGGCCCTCAGGCAGAGCAGCTCTCCCCACGGCTCCTCCCCTGTCTTCACTGGGCCCTACTCACTAGGGACAGTGATCATAAGCTCCACTGTTTATGCTCATGCCAGCACCTAGAGGTTCTGTCCCGACACCCTGGACAAGTCAGCCAACAGTAATTAGCCTCAAGCCCAGCTGTCCATCACGGAAGCAGATCTGAGTGACAAATCACAGCACTAAGAGAAGAACCGATGGAACACCCATTCTCTGGGCCAAGCCCGAGAGGCAGGTTTGCTAAGGGAGTCTAAGTCTTGCTAATATTTCTCAAAACTCTTACTTGACAGGAAAAAGCCCTTCCCTCCCCTCTCCTTCCCAAGCCTGTCAGCTCCGAGTTCAGCCACACAGCCGCCCCCCGCCCCCAAGAAATCCAGGATGGGAAAGGCCCTAGAGCGTGCCCCCTTCACGGCTCACTGCACCGAAGTGGGATGACGCTGTAGAGTGACCTAGGAACAAGGATACATTGAGTTTATTTCTGGCACACAGCTACCTGGCTGAGATTGGCTTTCTGAGTGCTACGGACATGGATTTTCTTCCTTACCGCTTGTTGGTTTCACCTCAAATTCTCATCACTCCCAAAATCACATTAGTTTCGTTGCTCAGTGCCTCTGACAATCAGGTCCTACCCACTTCCATGCTATTAGTGAATCCTGGATTTCATTTACATGCATAGACGTGTTTCCCTGACTTTCAGCACATCGTTTGATCTCAGGATGCATTCATTTGCAGGATGTTTGCATTAACTCATCAGCCCTGTCGACTGTCAACAGCTTTGGAGACATTACCATGCTAACTGAGAAAGTTCCTTCACGGTAGCCTCTAGCAACATCCCTTCTACGAAGCACCACAATGAATCTGGCCAGTAATATCACAGCAGGTACAAACCCTGTCAGAGGGGCTGGTGACACTGTCACAGATGCGGTAGGATGCATCAGTGATAAAACTTCAGAATCACACTTAGGATGGAGCCTCTTTATGAATCAGCATTTGACTTAGCTGCTCCTGTGGCTCATGCTTTACTGGAAAGGAACAACACACCTGGGCGAATAACCAACCGACCCACAGGCTGCAACAGGAGGACATGGATGTGCTGGAACCCCCTAGACAGAGGGACATGGCCCCCCTCAGCACTGGGGGGAAAGGATGCCCAGCACTGGGCTGCTGAGAGGGGAAAAGCTCGGGATCTGCTCTCCTACTGTAGTCACTGGCAGGTAAAAGGAGCACCCAGGACAGGGAGGCAGACAGTATGTCGTGGGAAAAGGAGCTGTGGGGCAAGAACCTGCCAGAGAGGGAGGGAGAGAACACCCAGGGGACCAAGGAACTGCACAGAGAAGAGGTGAAAGCTGAGAATGATCACAGTAAGTCCGCACCACAGCATCACATCTCCTTTCTAATAGCAACCTCTATGTGCATGCACACCAAGTACTGCGAGCGTAGGCTGAGCTGCCTATGGGGAGGCAGAAAGAGTCACCCTGCTCCTCCAGGAATCGGGGGCAGTATCATCTATGCCGCCAGCTGAATGAGACATTGCCCCAAGTGCAAACACTGTACCCCCATCACATTGCCAGCACCAGGGCAGTGGGGGCATGCGTGCAGTCTGGCTGGAAACAGTTTTCCCCTGAATTTCCCAACTTCAGACAATGATCTGGAATCAGCCTGTGTGGACGTGTCTCATGCTGGCATTCTGAGCCGCATATCTCAGCAAACACTTGGTGACGCCATCAAAGGAAGCTGTCATCTGCACTGCTCTAAACAGGATGAAAAGAAGAGTTAATCCTTTCAGCCTTGGAGACGTTTACACATTTTCAAGCTAATCTTTGTGGTTATGTACTGAATTAAAGCTTATTTCAGACTCTACTGTGAACACATTTCCTCTCTGCATGCTGAACAAAACAGCAGTGAGTCCTAACAGAGCCATCTTTGTAGCAACACCCAAACTGAACTGTTTCAGCAAGCAAGCGTGCTAGACTACGGGAGGGCTTTCCAGACACACAGCAAAGGCACCACTTTTGTCTTCACGGCTCCATGTAAAATGGCGTTGGCCTAACACTGAATTCGGTTTCAAGCCTGTTGCACACCTGTGTCAGACGGCATAGACAGAAGTCCCAGTGGAAGCATTGCCTCCCACTGTGAATGCCAGATGATGTTCAAAAACCCTGCCACTAAGCCACAGACAACAGATCCTCTAGGGGATTCCAAAGACACCATCATGTGCCAGTTCCCACTCAGGGACCCCTGGAGAAAGTAATAAGGAGACAGGCCCCAGTATGATGCCCTGGCCCAGGAGTGCAGCATTCCCTCCTCACTCATGGGCTGATTGCTCTAAACTGCCAACTACCAACAGCCCAGTGTAACTGCTGGTGAACAGCAGAGGGCAGAGAAGCCTTGGGCATGGCCCTTCTCCCCTCCTGTGCTCCCCTGCAAAGAGGGATGGTGGACATGCTGAGATCCTTTGATAAATTTGGTGACCCTCCTGCGCCTGGATACAGGGGCACAGAGCAGTGGCAAACGATACCAGCTGTAATATTTATTCTCAGGCGCTGTTCCAAGGGGGCCTCTTGTTCTGGGTGCGCCACTTTCCGCCTGACTTTCAGAAGGACCGAGTCCCTCCACCCCCGCAGATCCTCCTGAAGTAAGTGGAAGCTTTGGAACTGAGGTGCCCAGGTTATGCAACAAACAACAAAGCACCAAAGCCAATGGCCACTTCTGCAAACACTGACCAGAGCCTGGGATCCAGGTATCCCCCAATCGCTACGACAGGATATTGCATTTCTCCAGGCTCATGGTGGGAAGATTTAGGAATCCCATATGGAGACTGGGTAAACAACAGTAACTTGATGTTAGTCAAGTGCTTTTCCCAAGCTATGAGCAGCTGTGGGGGCATTTAGGGAAGGATGCCATCTGACTTGCTAGTTAGCCTCTAGCTTCACACTAGCACTAGAGGCAGGTACTCACGGCACGCGAGTAAAACAGAAGTGACACAGATGGACAGAGGGGAGCACTCAGAAGAGTTCACAGCCATGGTGCAGTCTCCTGTCACACCCACAACTGGTCAACTCGGGTCCTGGCTCAGGAGAGCTGCTCATGAATTCGTCACTGGCCCTAAGCTTTCACACAGCAGCATGAGCCACACTTATCTATCTTCTCTGCTTGGCTAGAAGAGATTGTCCCATCCTGGCACACAAGGGCCTGGCCTGTTTTTCTTGGCTGCACTACAGCAATGCTGTAGGCCTGGGAACGAAGCTTTCAGAGGAAACTCCACCTAGTACAGAACGCAGCAACGCACCTCCTCAGCAACATGGACCACCATGAGCACGTCCTCCCTACACTGACCTCCCACAGAATAGGGAATCTAGTTCCAGGCTTCAGTCCTTATCTAAAAGGAGCTCCAGGGCCTGAGCCCAGGTCATGTCAAACAGCTTAAAGCTCTGGGATGAAGACCACAGTCCACAACTCTGGTCTCGTGGCACAACTTAACTCTCTCTAATAAGGACAACGCTCAACTGTGCAGGAAATGGGACTCTCTCAGGGCTAGTCTGAGACTCTGGAATAAATCCCCCAGAAGGAAGGACCATCACAAACCTCCCCATGTTTCCACTCCAAGGGGCAGACATTTCTTTGATCTGCCTTCCTTAATATAAAAACAGAGCTAAATATGTATTAAAAACCACGCTCCAAAAGCAAGACAGACACTCAACTGGACCTACTTCTCCCCCAAGGCAGAGGAGGAGAGAATGAACATCACATGGCAGATGTTACTTCTATTCCTTAATGCACTACTGGAAGGAGTTCAGGTATTACAGCAATGAGCACATCATAAGAACCTAGAGAGAACAGAATTAAAGAATAAAACAACTCATGCTTCCTCAGAACCCTAGGTCTGACCAAAACAAAACTGAAGACAAATGTTCTGCCTTGCTCCAGCAGTATTTATATACAGACCAATATCCAATGTCTGCCTCTATTTGCAAACCTGCTGATGGAAAACCAACTATACATTGCAGTTATTCAAGTTCACACTCTATCTAAAGGGGTGTCAGAAAACTGAAAGCAGTTATTTAATATAGCGCAAAAGTAGTGAGACTTGGAAATGCCTCTCTGGTCCAATGTTTATTAACAAGGACAAGGTTTATTCTGTAAAACAAATAAAAGGCTACTGGGTTTTTACAAAGAAAATCTTGTTTCTTGCTCTCAAGATGACAGTACCCACAAATCAAGATTTACAGCTGACTGTCCATAACTGAATTAAACATGCCTACTGTACCCCTTGGAAAATTGTCTGGTCACCGCATAAATCAATGAGTAAGCTATTGCTGAGCTGCAGAATGGCAGCCCTTTGAATTCCTCTTGTTGCTCTTTTCTACCTGAAGCCATACAGCAAATTAGTGAACAGGGGGTGGGGGTGAGGGGGGAAAAGGTATCCAAAAACATCCTTCTAGAATTTCACTGCAATTAAATTGTGAGGTATCAATAATGAAAATGACACCTAAGACTAACTGGTCTAAAAACTGTTGTGCCTTGAAAGAGAATTTTTTTGCTTTTTTTTTTAAAGTCTTATTTGAAAGGAGTCAGGCCATATTCTTTGTCAAAGTGGAGTATTTCTTGGGGTCAGTATTTTAAGCCAACACCACCAAAGGCAAAACGAGCTCGTTGAGATTAAAGAGGCATGTGACTAAATGGCGGTGAAACTATGATGGAGATGTTTGTTTACTGTCAGTTTCACAGTTTGTTACCAATTTATTATAAAATGAGGCTCACGACTGACAGATGCATAGCAAGTCTGCTTTCTTTGATCCTTCCAGGCCAGTAAAATCACTCCCCCTGTAATTCCTGTTCTCTTGCAGTGAGAATCACGCTCTTACTAGCTATTATGTGAACTAACAGACAAGAACTTCACCCCAACTCTGAATGCAGATAGGTGGCCGAGTGTGAATCTGTAACTGTCTGCTCCCTGAAGGCAAGACACTGTGGTTCTAGGTTAAAAAAATAAAAACAACATCATCATCATCTGGCGCCAGCCAGCTCAGAGGAAGTCTCTGTAAAACAACATTTAAATTCACAAACTAATACTTAGCAAGCAGAGCTATGCCGTGTCTCAGGAGAGCTTCCCAAGGACATCCCAGGGCTGCCCAAAGGATTCAGGGGGCCTGGGGACTTTGGCAGCGGGGGTCCTTCTGCTCCGGGTCTTCGGGGAACTTCGGCAGCGGGTCCCAGAGCGAGTGAAGGACCCGCTGCCAAACTGCCGCCAAAGACCTGGAGCGGAAGGAGCCCTCACCAACAAATTGCTGCTGAAGACCCGGAACGGAAGCAGCTCCAGGTCTTCGGCAGCGAATCCTTCACTCGCTCCGGGTGTGTTCGGCAGCACTGAACGACCTGCCACAGAAGACCTGCCAAAAACTCTCGTGGGGACCCCTGAAAACTCCCATGGGGGCCCCTGCGAGGTCTGGGGCAAATTGTCCCACTTGCCTCCCCCTCCCCGGGCGGCCCTGGGACATCCTGATGCAAAGAATTACATATGCAGCATGTGCCAAAGTAGTGGGCAGGGATGGGGCTTAGTCTAGTTGGAAGCCAGAATACGGTCTTAGAACAGAGACTTGGAGCACGGGTGCATTCTAATTACTCTGACAGTAAGCTGCTCCCTGATCAATCTCTCTCTCTTTACTAGCTAACTATGACCCACCGGGTCAACAAACATGGAGCAAGGGCTACACTCGCATGCAACTGATGTACAGAAGAGCTTTTTATTCTTTTTTTAAGTTAATTCAAACTACTTTGGAGGGTACATCTCACTGATGACAGCACTAAATTATGCATGGCTTTTGGGAACTACTAGCGTGTGCTGAAATTGTTTTTCATACTTTGAATATCATCACTAATTATCATGTTTGTTTATACTAGGCTACCAAATGCAATAAAAACAAACATGGTAGTAGCTGGCAGTTCCTAATTTAGATCTTTATAATTGCAATATTAAAATAATTTACAAATTGGAGAGGCTCAGCACTGAATCTAATTTGTATATTGTACACATTTAACATTAGCATTCAAGAGCCTCAAACAGTATATTCTGTTTTATCTTATTTTACACCCCCTCAAACACACTTCCATGAATGCCTGTATCTGCCTACTAGGGGAAAACTGAGCATCCTTCAAAATCCAGGGCTGGGTTCTGCAACACTTGTCCTTAGGCTGTAACTGTTGATTGCATTTCTGTGGGTCAGCAAGGTACTGAAGTCGTGCAGTGAAGCTCTCTGAAACTTTTGGTTTGTATGTGTGAAGTGGATGGGGTAGAGGGGAATGAGTAGCAGGCTGACCTTGCTGAAGAAAGGTCCGGCTTGGCTGGGGTCAGGGAATGTTCATACAGAGGGTCACAGCGACCACCAGCCAGGAGCCAGATGGCTCCACTTCATTTACACTTCTTAAAAAAGAAGAGACAGATAAAACTCTAATATGATCTTGGTGTTTTATTATCTCTGAAAAAGCAGTTTGTTGATGGTGCTAAGCAGCATTCTAGGCCAGCTATCAATGAGTTCTGAACTCACCACCGGCCACAGTCTGCAAACATTTCTACATGTGACTAACTTTACTCACAGGAGTAACCCTCCGTGGGACCATAACTGTGAGTTACATTACTTGCATGTGTAAGTACATACAGGATTGGGGCCCACACCGTTCAAGGGAGAAGGTGCCTGGGACTGGGTTTTAGCAGCCTAGCACTTCCACCCTTCATTGAGCACCCTTGGTATAAAATGTTAGAACCTATACAAGAGACAACGAGGGAGGAAAACCAATAGGGTCTATTCTAGTATTTCATGTTCTTTACATCAGCCTCAGGGTCCAGACAACTGCACTAAGAACCACACAGGTGGACCCTGCACTCAGGCTCTAGGTGGGTGCATGGGGGTGGCCATGTGGTTCGCAATCCTGGATCAGGGTCTAAGAATAATGGCAAAAGTCTACTGACAGCATTAGATAAGGAAGGCAAGGCAGTTATGCTAAATGCATGCTACACACCAAACCCATGTAAAAAACCACTACCTATTCCAGGAATATGGAGCAACAAAGTCACCAGGGCTCATACTCCCCAGGGATTCTAAACTACTCAAGTACTTATTGGAAAGTAGGAACTGGAAGGCGCACAGGATATCCACACAAACATTACACAAAACAGAACTCCAACAGATGAGCGCACAATTGCAGTGAAGCTCGGTAGGAGTAAAATTGAAGGAAAGCTGCAAAATGAAGGTAAAAATGACCAAACTAAAAGTGCAGAATTAGTGTGAGGATTTAAAACCTGCATCAGGGACAACAACAAATACTAAAGGGAAACACAGAGCTACTGCCAAATACAGAGGAAGTTCAATAATAGAGATGGAAAAGAGTGAAATACTCAGAACACATGCACTTTGTTTCATTCTCCAACAAAGAAGAACGAAGGAAGCAGGCGGTGCGGCAAGATAAACACTAAATGAGGAAGTGGGAAGGAGCAGCAATGAAGTTAATGAAGCAGGTAGGAAATTACTCACTGAACTTGAAGCTAGTGGGCTGCCTAGGTGTAAGTGATCATTATGACCTGTTTACATTTGTTTTGGGCAAACAGAATTAAACCAGACAGCAATATACGTTTGGCATTTGAAAAGGGTCCATTTCCAAAGTGAAAAATAATTATGGGAAAAACTCATTGGGAGGAAATAATTAGACAGAGACCCATGACTAACGCCTGGGAATGGTCCAGAAGAACATCTTATTTCAGGCCCAAAAGGGAGACAGTCCCTCAGCAGCCAAAGGGCTATTCAACAGTCCTCTTCATTAGGAGGGGATATGAAAGCAGCAATACAGTATAATGAAAGAATATATTAATAAATGAAATAACAGGGAGGCAGCTGGCAGCGAACAGGAATCAGATGTTAAAGGAATGCAGGCGATTTATTTCAGAAGCTAAAAGGTATCAAACGTTCCCATGGCCAACAGGGCTAAGGACAAAAAGAAGGAATGTTTCGAAATATACCAGGAACAAAAGGAACCCATTCAAAAGTACAGGTCCACTCCCAGCTGGAGACGTGGAAAGTGACAATAGCGAGGACAAGGCAGAAGCAGTGTTCAATAAATAGTTCTGTATTTGGGAAGAAGCTGGCTGATGCAGTGTCACCATACAACAATGATGAAATACTTTCCAGTCCAACAGTAGCCAAGGAGGATGCTAAAATCTTGTCTGCTAAAGACGGTTTTAAAACCAATTTTTTGAACCCAAGAATTTTAAAGACGCATTCCAGAGCACTGATGTTAATCTTGGAGAACCAGAGATATTCCAGAGGCCTGGAAGAACGTCAGTGCTTTGCCAATATTTAGAAAGGGCAAATGGTATGAACCAGGTAGCCACGGGTATGCTTACATTCCATATGGACACCCGAGGCTGGCCCCTGCCCGCTGACTGGTGCTCATAGGGCTGTTTAATTGCAGTGTAGACATTTGGGTTCAGAGGCAGCGCAAAGCTCTGGGACCCCCTCACTTTGCAGAATCAGAGTCAGGGCTCCAGCCCTAGCCTGAAATGTCTATACTGCAATTAAACAGCCCCTTAGCCTGATCCCTGTGAGCCCTGCCAGTCGTGGGTTTTCAATTGCTGTGTAGACATAACCTGTTTGCCCAGGATCCAATATCAGGCAGAGTCATGGAATGGAAGCTACAGGATCATCGCCAAAGAGTTGAAAGGATGAAAATATAATTCACCACCACCAATGTGGGTTCCTCGAAAACATGGTTCTGTTAAAAGAATGTGTTATTGTTCTCTGAGATGCGTACAAGTGTGTCTGACAACAGGGACAGCGCTGAGGGAATATCCTGGGACAGCTGACATAGCACCACACAATATCCTCCTTGAAAAGGGCGAACTAGCTAAAAATCAGCATGACTCAGATGAAAGGGATTTACAAGGGTTAACTGATCGGCCTCAAACCGCAGCTGTTAATGGGGAACAATCAACTAGTCAGGGTACGTCTAGAAGGGGTCAGTTCTCAGCCCAACGCTATTGTGAAGGACTAGGGAGGTGGTATTCCTCGTTACACTGTATATTGCGCTAGTGAGACCACTGCTGTATTCTGTGTCTAGATTGGGGGTCCACTCTTTAAAACCATGTTGGGAAGGGTTTGGAGAATAGCGACAAAAATGATCTGTGGTCTGGAAAACATACCTTATCATGACATATTAAAAAGGAACTTGCGCTATTTAGTTTATCAAAGAGTAGGTTAAAAGGCAATTTAAAACACAGACTAAATACCCACACAGGGAGTTACTGGTAACAGTCAGCTCATTAATGTAGCACACAAAGGCATAGCAAGATCCAGTGCCGGGAAGTTCAGTCAGCAAAATTCAAACTGTAAATAAAAATGCAAAATGTTAACAGCGAGGGTAATTAACGTCTGGAACAGTTTCCCAGGGGATGTGGTGGATTCTCCATCCTCTAGAGGCTAACACAGGATTAGCTGTCTTTCTAAAAGATATCCTCTAGTTCGACTACAAATCATTGGGCTGAAATTCTCTGTCCTGTGTCACATGGGAAAACAGACTAGATGATCCTGGTGTTCCCTTCGAGCCTTAAAACCTATTGAATGTATAATTTAAATGTACTTAAATCAGCAGAGCCAGGTGTCATTCATTCCAAGGTTCTCAGAGAACCAGAAGAATTGGTACAGCTGACAACTCACAGAAAACAGTTGAGGATCAGAGAAGGAGATCATCTACACCAGTGGTTCTCAAAGTAGGGCTGCTGCTTGTTAAGGGAAAGCCCCTGGCGGGCCAGGCCGGTTTGTTTACGTGCCGAGTCCACACGTTCGGCCATTCACGGTTCCCACTGGCCACGGTTCGTGACTCCAGGCCAATGGGGGCTGCAGGAAGCGGCGTGGTCTGAGGGACGTGCTGGCTGCCCTTCCTGCAGCCTCCATTGGCCTGGAGCTGCGATCCGAAGAACCTGCGGTCGCAGCAGGTAAACAAAATCGGCCCAGCCCGCCAGGGGCTTTCCCTGAACAAGCAATGGCCCCAGTTTGAGAACCACTGATCTACACAGAAACTGCATTCCAGCTGTTCTTAGTGGGTCTCTGCACACGACAGCACAAAGCCACAGTACAAGCCTGTGTGTGAAAGGTGTGTGACACATATACAGAGAGGAATTTAGATTTTAAAATTCTTGAACGGTGTATTTTTAACCCATAGGGCCAGACCCTCAGCCTGTGCACATTGGCACACATCTGCTCAAGGCAATGGCAGTATACAACCAAATCTGAGAACATCAAATCAATGGACTATGCTGAGTACGTAGCCTGTAGCTTTAAGGGTAGGAGGTTTGAAATGGGCTATCTGCTAGATCCAAATACAAGTGTGGAGCCCTTGTAACACTCTAGGTGCCCTGCCCTTCCCCCCACCCACACATGGAGTAGGAATGGGCCTGTTGCACCATCCCAGGACTTGCCCTAGGAAGATCACAAATCGGGGTGTGTCTACACTGCAGTTAGACCCCTGTGGCTGGCCCGGGCTTCTGGGGCTTGGGCTAAGGGACTGTTTGAGGCTAGAGATCAGGTCGGTCTGGAGCCTGAGCTCTGGGATCCTGCGAGACGGGAGGGTCCCAGAGTCCAGGCTGCAGCTAGAACCTGAACACTTACAGCATAGTTAAACATCCCCTCATCCAAGTGCCATGAGCCCGAGTCAGCTGGCACAGGCCAGCCATAGGGGCAGAGCCGGCTCCACGCACCAGCTAAGCAGGCAGGTGCTTGGAGCAGCAGGTCCCTTGGTCCCTCTTGGTGAGAAGGATCCGCTGCCGAAGAAGAAAGTGGCGCGGTGGAGCTGCCGCCGATTGCGGCTTCCCCCCCGACCCCCAGCCGCTTGGGGCAGCAAAACCCTTGGAGCCAGCCCTGCACGGGGGTCTCCCTGCAGTGCTGACGTATCCTCCAACAGAGGCATAGTTGTTTACACAGACCCGTTTCCCACCGCACCCATTCCAGAGAGGGTGCAAAAAAAGCCTCCTTACACCTGTATGCCGCGAACCAAGGTTGGAGTAGCCCATGGAGGGGCTTCCTCCTGCCGTATGCAGGCACAGAGGGTTAGGTTGTGACTTTGGCTAGTACAGCATTTCCTTAGCTGCTGGAATAGTGGCATGAATGCTACAGCCAGGTGAGTGTATGATGAGCTGATATGCACAACATAAGCATGCTCTGAGTGAGCCAAGCCAGGAAGGGAAGACTTGTTAAGTGGAAGTATGGAAGAGACCAGAACAAAGATAATTACTTAATTTTGGCATTCCATGGGCCTTGACTGTGTCCTGCTAACTGCTACAAATTTCCTCCAATCTCTCACTCATAGCACTACATCCTACGCACCAGCTTCCCCCAACTGTACATTTCCAGCCAGAAAGACAGTCTTTGTGAAAAAGGAAAACAAGCAAGAAATGGGTGTCTAGTAAAAAGCTGAAACAAAACAGAATGAGCATGAATGTTTTAATCAGACGCTGGAAAAGATCAAGTGTATTTTGTTAAGAGAGCACCAAGCAAAGAATAAAAATCCTTTAACACCCCAGAACTGTCACTAGACACAATACAAGCTGACCATCCATATTCTACAGTTCCTTTGCCTACATTATCCAGCCTTACTAGTGCCACAAAAGTGACTGAATTCTGCTGTACCAAAGGAAGCCTTATTTATAAGTTTTTGTCCATCATGTTTTACTGAACCGTACTTACTTTAAGGAAAGAGAATAGTCATGCTTGCTTGTTTGACTATTCCTCACAAGGTAGCTACATTCTTTACACAACCGTAACAGGTTTTCTGCATCTGTCCGACTGATCGCGCCATGATACCATCTAGGAAAAAGGAAAAGCAATTAAGACATCAGGAAACAAGTATTTAACTCTCAGAACATTTAGCTGCATAAAAGCTTTAATTGGAATCAGTGGTTAACAGCTTGAGGATCACTCCAATAAAATACATTGGTTACTTCTAGAAGGCTGTCATTACAATTTGAGAGAGACAGGGGGAATGAAGTAATATCTTTTATTGGACCAGCTTCTGTTCGTGAAAAGGACAGAGCTCCATGTCAGCTTGAAAGCTGGTCTCCCTCACCAACAGAAGTTGTCCAATAAAAGATGTTACCTCACACACCCCGTCTCTCCAATATCCTGGGATCAAGCTGGCCAAAACAACACTGCAAGTTATAATTTAAGATGATGCTTGCATGGGAGTGTCACCGAAGGCTGAAACGTAAATCAGGATGTATATATTAGTAGAGTCTATATGAATCTTCCCAAGCAATGTTTAGTAACAATCTGAGGACACGGTCAGAAAACGATGGTACATCTGCCATAATCATATGACAGGAGAGAACTGTGAAAATCTCTGGTCTCCAACCTACACAGGCTTCCTGCCTCTCACAGAAGGGAGCATATCCGTAGTGTAAATAGTTGAAATTATCCAATTGTATAAATCTAACTGGGGGATAAAAACTGGACAAAAAGGGAACATCAGGATTGCTATACATGAGAAATGCTATATATGAAATATGAGAAAGCATGAAAGAATAAGATAAATGAGAAATAGGTGTGCTTGTTTCCTTAACAGAACAGCTAAACCAAAGTCCACTCTTTCTAAATCCATCTGTGAACAATGCAGAATGTTTTTATTTAACCCCCTGGATAAGTCTATTGGGCTAGTTCCTTTAAGGAGAGACGAAGGCATTCTGAAAGCTCGTCAACTACATCATGGGGGGGTGGGGGGGGAGGAGATATTAGCCCTTCCTCATCTGCAAGCATGTCTGCAAATTAAAGGTTATGGAGGCTTGGTTTCCCTAGGATTTGCCATACAGGATCAGATTGTACTAGTCTCATAATGCACAAGCTAAGGCGTTAGAGGAAAAAACAGACCTCCTCCCTTTCACCAGACACATGATATGCCTGGTCAGGGGTGCAATGATGTACATGCAAGGAGAGAATCTCTTCCTTACTCCTGCAGTGCGCAGCTGACACTCCGATGCAGAAAATTTGATCCCCCCCCCCCACCGTTAGCAAGCATAACTACAAATATTACTGGCCTTGAACATTATGAATTGTTGCATGCTGTGTGGAAAAGCATTTTCTTTTATTTGTTTTAAATTTACTTCCCCAATAACTTCCTCTGAGAAGGGGCGCTGCACTCACTACCACTGAACAAAGTCATTGCCAGAGAGATTCCCTGGAGGACAATCCATTATGCTCCTCAACATCTGTGTGGTAATGTTAGCCCTATGGAAAATCCTGCTAGTGAAATCTGGTGCAAGGCCCTAAACAAATCTCGGTCCTAGTATTAAATATTCATCACATCACCCTCTCTTGTTACACCCAGAGTCTCCACCAGAAATGGAATCTCTCAACCAATGGAGGGATTAGGACATAGGCTCTACAGGGTCTTTATTCTGCTCTCTACTAACTGTGAAATGGAGGTACGAGAAGTATTGAGAAACAAGTATGAAAATTAGCTGACAAGGCTTTTTCCATCAGATATTTACAGGTAGGTGAGATTTCTTAGTGAGAATTTCAAAGGTTATCCTAATCGGGTTCTGAGAACCAACCTGAAAGAAGTGTTATCAAATGGATGAAGTGATCTGAGCATGGGAGAAAACACTAAAATGATCAGATTTCACAAAGCAACAGAACAGTAGAATTGGGAAGGGTGATCTGAAAAAATATACCATTGCCATTCTTCCAAAAAAAAATAAAAATAAATAAAGTTAATAATCCTCAAACAAAACATCTACGCCAACAATAGGGAAATGCCCATTAACCTGAGATTAAAAGCAACACACTTCAGCTACACCCAGAGGGCTTAATGCATGCCTCCTGGCCCAGAGCAGCTGCATTAGACGTGTGTGAGTGTGCAAGAGTGTGTGTGCACAAGCAAGAAATGCTTGTGCCACTGCTTCATGTGTGGGTTGCAACACGGAATCTGGGCTTTAAAATGTGATGGGTGAAAACAGCAGTCTGAGAAGACATGGGGCAACGGCTAATGGCGATTATGTTTCTGTATCAGAGATAAATATTGCTAACGTGGCTTTGGGGAGTCAGTGACTTGTTACTGGTATATAGGAGTGTATTACTTTGCATAGCATAGCCATATAAACTAGACACCCCATACTTCAGAGATTTCCAAAGGCAACTACAGGCTTTAGCAGGGCAGTGTCCCCTTAGGCAGCGTTACAATCTCAATGGATAGGGTTATTTTGTTTCCACTGGGGCTGCCTATTGTTCAACACACACACACACACACACACACCAAGACTCAGCTGCCAACAACATGGCCAAGAAGCAGTGAAATAGCCTCAGCAAGTAGGCTTGCATAAACATGTAAAACAGAAGATGCTCTAGAGGTCCAGGTCTCATAAGGATGCTAATAAGAGACCCAGCAAAAATCTATGGCAAAACACAAACAGCGGTAGGCAACCTATGGCATGCGAGCTGATTTTCAGTGGCGCTCACACTGCCCGGGTTCTGGCCACTGGTCCGGGGGACTCTGCATTTTAATTTAGTTTTAAATGAAGATTCTTAAACATTTTTAAAACCTTATTTACTTTACATACAATAGTTATATATTATAGATTTATAGAAAGAGACCACCTAAAAACATTAAAAATGTATTACCGGCACACGAAACCTTAAATTAGAGTGAATAAATGAGCTTTCGTGGGTGAATACCCACTTCGTCGGATGCACGTCAAAGTGTTCGCCCACAAAAGCTCATGCTCCAAAACGTCTGTTAGTCTATAAGGTGCCACAGGATTCTTTGCTGCTTTTACAGATCCAGACTAACACAGCTACCCCTTTAATACTTGAGTGAATAAATGAAGACTCGGCACATTTCTGAAAGGCTGCCAACCCCTGCACTAAAAACTTGTACACATCATTAAAATGTGATCATGTTTTTCTACCCAAGTAGGGCCTGTTCCAACTCCCAGTGAAGTCAATACAGAGAGTCCCGTTGATTTCAACATGCAGTAAGATCAGGCCCTTAATGCGGTCTTTCCACTTTGCACAATTGAATCTGCTTGTCTACACATGGCGTTGTTCCTGATTAACGTTGCTAAATGGCTATTAGCTAAACAGGATCAAGAAACTCTAGTTCTGGAATAACAGCATCCAGCCAGGGAGTTAATTGGGGACCACCACCATATGCTGACACGCCCTTAGCGTGAGGGTCAAATTCAGCCCTGGTGTAAGCAGCTATAGTGCCACTGAAGACCAGGCAGTTGCGTCACTTACTCATCCTGTCATGCTCATGCATTGCAGCTCACCTGCTATGCAGCATTACATTACTCACAGTTCTGAGCTGGACACTGGAGGACTAGAGTAGCTGCAAAGGACCTCATTTACAAGGGCGGGGAGATCTCATCTCCCGTGAGAGGCAGGAAGTACAGAAGAGACATCGTCATCTTCATTTTTTGCCTCATATATGGGGGAAGTGGAGCAGTTCCACTCAACTTCTTCAGGTCTCTGACTTGCCAGGTACATGTGCTTAGAGGTTTGTTTTTCCCTTAACACCAGGCATCTAAAAGTAATTTCCTGATACTTAGCTGGAGCTGACATTTTTGTCTTGCCAACATACCCTGCACTAATCCACTCACTTTATAATCTGCACAGATACAAACTCTGTCTCTCTCTGCTTCTCAGCAAAGATTTAGTAGCAGATGCTGCAGAAAGGTGTCATATTACTAAGACTTAATTTAAACTAATCACGCTCATATTTCAGGATGCACTTCAGCGTATTTTGTAAAAATGAACTACCTGCTCACCTATTTTGTGACACGTTACTGTTGTTTTTTTTAAATGATTTGTTCATTTCAGGCTTGATCCTGGAGATGCAGTTATGGTAACTGAGGTTTCTCAACACTTCACAGTTTCAGCTTCAGACCTTTACATTTGCCAGTTCACAAAATCCAGAAAGTTGCAAAAAGGGTCTCCCAGTTACTGGTGCAAATTAGCAAGGTGCTACTGTATTCCCAGAGTCAGAAGCTGCTCCTTTGCAGGATTCAGTCTTGGATTTCATGTCAAGTTGATGAACCAAGAGTCTGATGTAAATGTCTGAACATCACCCGATGAATTGAAGACAGAAAAACAGCCAGAACTCTGGTTTTTACTTTCTATTTTAACACAGTTGTTGCATTTCAAATTATCCACTAAATCTTGGCCTCAGATCATGTCCTGTGTCATTTGCCCACCAAGTGTTCTGAGTTACACCACCATCCCCACCCTACTAAACTCTTTAAAGAGTTCAAACTACTTACCTGATTCTAATCAAACTCTCTCATATGAAAATGATGGTAGTTTATGGCTATAACCACTTAAATCCCAGAGTTAATTTTTATAGCCAACATTATAGTCCTGTAAAAGTCAGGTGGTTATAGTAGAGATGCTGACTGAGCCTTGACAGTTGCAGTTTCTCTTTTTCAATCCGTAGCTACTTGAAAGCTTTGGGCGATGCCAAAGGGGTAGCATGACTGTGTGGATGGGAATATTGCCCATTGGAAAACTTGAGGTGCAAACCTCACTTGCAGAACTTGCTGCCACTTGGCTAAGCTGTATCTGCAGCAATAGGTCTGTACCAGATCACACTACCACTTGTAACTACACATGCAGCATCCGCTGGGTGACATGGAAGCACAGGAAACCCAAGAGGCACCCCCCTAGGGGAGAGGGAGACATATTCTGGAGATTCTTCCCTAGGAGCAGATGTGGAGCGAATAAACCCAGAGCTGATTATCACCCTTGTTCTGATGACCTCTCCTTATACTGGTTTTGTAACAGGTCCAGCCAGGTGAACCCAGAGACTGTTCTCACCGATAAGTGGAAGGGGATGAATATCTGAAACTGTATGGCTACTTTCTAGATAAACAAGATCTTCAATTAGAGAGACTTTAAAGCAGGGCTTTGACAGGCTCGAAATACAAGAATAAATGTGATTGACAGATAAAAATTTAAACACAAAAATGAGCCATTTACAATTCACACAGGTCATGATGATTACAGCTCCTGAGCATTATTCAGACAGACTTCTATTGTTTCTCCCCCTGCACCCCAGCACCTATCAGCATAATATTTATACACTGTACAACAATTAGAGATAACCTGAAGTGATCCTCATGGTGGTGACATTCTCACATCCTCTCTTGTTCCTTGTGTGCATGCTTACGGGTTTATAACAACATGAAACATCGGGAAGTACAGGGGACAACAAGACCGGAATGTTAACAGGCCTCATTCCTTCCAGCTGCCTGCCACTCACTTAGGCAGATACAGAGCTGTACACACACAGCATTTTCCATGTTAACTCACATTTGTTTTTCCAGTGGCACAGTTGGATCTACTCTCTCCCCCAGGATCCCACAGAATTCCGGGCTGCCATGCTTGATGGGTTTGAAGCCACCTCCTGGCGCTCGGAGCTGTCGACGCCTGTCACTTGAAGGTGAAGGAGAAGATTGCCTTTTTTCATTCCCGTTAAACTGGGCTGCAAGAGATTTGTAAGAGAGAACGGTTACCTTTTCAGAATCTGACGAAAGAATTCTAACCATGACGACCAGAACTGCAGCATTTTAGAGGGCTTTATGCTTTAGAAGGAGGATAAATATGCATCCCTGACATGGGATTTAGTGGTTTACCTAAGATGCTTAACATAATATGGAGCCTTTCTGATAGTTCACATTACAGTCCTAAAATACTGCATCAGTCCAGTTGTTAGACAACCATCAACAATATTTGTTTTCAACATCTGACTTGCATCTCTATCACATTTAAGTGCTCAGTGTGGAGCAATTTGCATTATACTGAAGAGACTTATTTTCGCTTTTTTTAGGGATGTGATTCAAACATAAATCAGGTCAGAGAAGATGCAAGAACCTAGTCCTCTGAAGGTATATGGAATTGTTGGACAATGATCCAGGCGAAAATGCAGACAGTACATAGTTACACGAGTACATCAAATGCACCGACTGATCAGCAATAATTTAAAAATGCAGCCTGGCAGCGTTTGGCAAGACGCTTCTGTCTTGAAATAATGGGGTAAAATGAGTGACAAAACCAAAAACGTTATTCGCCAGTTTCTCACGTGGTGATCCAACCAAAGCAGAGTGTCAGTTCTGGAAGCCTGTGATTTCTCATGGCATTGCAACATCAGTAACAGAAAAACACACTGAAATAAGTGTTCATAAAAACTACGCTTAAGAGGCTTATTAGGGAACATCACACAGTCCTAATTTTTATCCAACCCCACATATTGACAGCTGTGGTCCTCCAAGGAAGAGGGCACAGATGTGGTCACAGAGGTTTTAATATCTACATTCCCTGCTCTAAGGTCCTGGGTCATCTTCCCCATAAAAAATTGGAGTGCTGACTCTGCTGCAGAGCGATTTCTCAAACAGCAGCAGCATGTTTCACTGCCGCCAACAGCTTTCTGAACAGCGGCTGCAAAAAAAAAACAACTGTCCAGTCGTGACAGGCACATGCTGCTGTTGAAGGACAACAGGCTGAGCAACAGTAGAGGCACTGGAGCTGCCTGGCTGCAGATTCAGGATGACTGCACTGCACTGGCTTACATTCAGCTCACATTTTTTATTTTCTTCTGGGAACAAAATGGATTAAAAAGCTTAATTAAAATGCACACCTCAAGTACAATAGCAACTGATGTCCTAGGGCCCCATGTTTGCCAGAGAGCTGCTCACTCACCTCTGAAAGAGGATTTTTCTTTCTCTGCTGAAGATCATGAATTATTGATTCTCAGCAGATCTGGGGACCCAGTGCAACACAAACCAGTCTTTCCAAGAGTTTGGAATAGGCAACGATTGTAAATTAAGATCAGTGGTTACCTGCTGAGAATTTCGACAGCAACCACAGGGAAACAGTCATATCAAGAATGTTCCTGGACATGCTTGGTTGGTGCTAGATGCTAAACACTCACCTAGTGCTCCAGGGCAATGGTATTACCATGGCATAAGTTTGCAGTAACTAACATGGAGAGTTTGGAATGGTTTGTACACACCCTGCACCTTTGCATCTATGACACTTTGTTAAAGCCAGTCTGGATGACCAGCTTAGTCACCATTTAATTGACAGGACAGGAATCAGCATGACCCAGCACAGCCAGAATTCAGCTTACTAGGATACATAGCATGCCAGATGTACATTTGGTATGAATCACAATTGCTGATCTGAGCCAAACCATTTACATATTACACCTCTACCCCAATATAACACGAATTTGGATATAACATGGTAAAGCAGTGCTCTGGGGGAGTGGGGCTGCGCACTCTGGTGGATCAAAGCACGTTCGATATAACGCAGTTTCACCTATAATGCAGTAAGATTTTTTGGCTCCCGAGGACAGAGTTATATCGGGATTGAGGTGTACATGCTTAGGGACACTAGCCAAAGTGTCCTAGGTGTTAAGAAAATCTGAAAAGATTGCACTTAACAAAACACAATGAATGTGGGAAAAGGGAAACAACTTTTTCTTTAATTAATTTGCAATTTTAAAAGATTTATCTTATCAGTTGTAAGATCAATTCCCAAGCGCCCCTCTACCTCGGCATTATAAATTAGGACCAGAAGTGGATCAAACGTATTTATACATATTCCATAACTTATACAATAGGAAGATCTATTTCCTTCTCGCACTGGACAATTCAGTGTAGTTACTGCAGAATGAGTTACTTTCCAAAACAAGATAACTAGCGTGTGACACAGAGACCCAACACAATCAGTTATTATTTCCACTAGGAAAGAAACACACACACTAAGCTGCTGTAAAATGAACATCATCTCTCTACTAGGACTCTCTGACTGATAATGAACGTTTTATGCCTCCAGCCAACGAGAAATATCCTTAAATAAATATTTTATTAATCCTAGCCAAAGAGAGAGAGAACCTACCACTGAACAGTAATATTGTTAGAGCAATGCGGTATTTAAAATCAGCGTCTATATATATATTCCTTGTGCAAAAATCCCCTGTTTAAATTCCAGAGGTACTTGCATATTCTGTTTCTGGCTGGAGGCCTTAGGCATCTGATTCGGGCACTTGGCCAACGTGTGTCGAGAGGGTGGGGGGGAGGGTCAAGGGAGGGCAGTACAAGCTTCCCAGCTAGAGCTAGTTGAAAGTCTGAATTTCTGTTCTGCAGCCTTCTTTGTGCTGCATACAGCAGCAATAAAAGGGCAGAAATAGATTTTTTAAAAAATCATTTGCAAGTCACTGTTCCAGGCTAGTTGCACCTGTCGCCTCTCTGATTTGTCTGAGCACACCCTCAGGTATTGGGGCTCACGCTTTCCCCTCTCCTGTAGATGGGGACGGAGAGGTGCAATTCACCACTCTTAGACTGGGCCCGAGGCTACAGTGCCCTGCAGATCAACTGTGCTTATGCAGCAAGTCCAACTGGGTTCTGAACCTATGGTTCTTCCTTGTGGGATGGAGTCTGTGAGCAGCTGTGAATGGAGTGACCAACCAGCTGCCTTAAATCAACATATTGCTTATTCAGCAGTAGAAGCAAAGCGTTAGAGGGAAGGATTTTAAAACCACATGCAGCCTGCATAGGTGTCCATCTGACCAGGCCCTGATGGTAGCCTATACAGGCTTAGCTTCCCTCAGACACACCAGCAGGAGCCTGCTTCAGCCTGCTTTCCCTGAACAGCTACCTAACAACCTTTGGGAGGGAGGAAGAGAGAGATCCTCATAGCCTAGAGATTGAGTTCCTTTGTTCTGCTAAGGTCCCAGGTTTTGGGCCCTGATTGTTCAAACCAGCTCCCCGAACTCAGCACCAGGTTCAGCCAGACTCCTCAGAGCCACCGGCACCTTGGTCGCTTGCTGTGGGGTGGTTCATTTGGAATCACTGTTTCCTTTCTGCTTGCTTTTCCTGACAGCCCCCTATTAAACTAACCCAATACGTTCATACCGACAACATCCCCTAACCCGGGCGACACACAGGAGTAATACGTTATTATGCAGCAGTTCCATTTCCATCATTACCCCCTGAGCATTCTAACCACACCCTGCCCAGGCTGGCTCTGTAAGGACTCGATGGGACATTGACACAGGACAGCCATACTGGGTCAAACCACAGGTCCATCTACCCAGTATCCTGTCAGCTAACACTGGCCAGTGCCAGGTGCCCCAGAGGGAATGAACAGAACAGGCAATAATTGAATCATAGAATATCAGGGTTGGAAGGGACCTCAGTCATCTAGTCCAACCCCCTGCTCAAAGCAGGACCAATCTCCAGACAGTTTTTTTACCCCAGTTCCCTAAATGGCCCCCTCAAGCATTGAACTCACAACCCTGGGTTTAGCAGGCCAATACTCAAACCACAGAGCTAACCCTCCCCTCTGTTGCCCAGTTCTAGCATCTGGCAGTCACAGGCTAGAGACACCCAGAGCATGGGGTTGCATCCCTGCCCATCCTGGCTACTAGAGCCATTCATGGACCTGTGCTCCGTGACAGAAGCACCTGCTCCTGCAAGATTCCATGAGGCAACCTTGGGGGCTGTGCTATGGGGCACGCTGGGCCTCAGCCAGTGTCAGATGCTAAGTGCAGCACAAACACCAGTCAACCAGACACTCCTTCGGGCTGGCAAATCTCTGGCCACAGGAAGAGATTTCTGACAGTTGTAGATTGCATCTTCTCCATCAGAGAATCTAGAGAGCAGACTCTGCCCACACCATTTCAGGTGCAAATCTATTTGCAGTAGAGGATCAGATGTTTTCTTGAGCAGGAACAGAGTGGGTGATAATTCTCTGCATCTCTTCTGGTCCTTGTTTTAATTTTCCAAATCTCAGTTACTCCACAGATCAAAACCCCCTACCAAGAAGGCCCGGCATTTACTGAGTTCACACCACTGGAGCATTTGCACCTTGTTTTTGGAGGATTAGTCAAAATAGGGAGGCCTAGAAATGAGGATCCCGCAAGACCTGCCTGGACTCCAATGGCAGTTGTGCACCAGCAGCTGGATCAGGCCCAAAGCCTGCACTTTGAGTACTAATCAGTGCAAGGCTCCATTTACCTCTTAGGAAACTAGCCACTGCTTAACATGAAACAAAATCCCACGTACCATTCAACAACCGCGCAGGCTTCGGTAATTCAGGAAGTGCTCTAGTTCAAACAGGAATTAATTCGGGTGAGTCCTATGGCCCGTGTTGTGCAGAAGGGCAGCCTATTCGTATTATTTATACAGCCACAGATCCCTGAAGTCCCAAACATGGACCGGGACTCAACAGTGCTGGGTGCTGTACCATTGCAGAACAAAAAGATGGGCCCTAGACCCCAAGAGCGACAGTCTAAGCAGATGATCATAATGCCGCTTCTGGAATTACCCTCTGTGAATGAGTGCTTGAAGGAGATTCTCTGTCCCATGTAGTGGACAGAATAGTTACCCTATGGGACAACCCTACAGAGTTACAGTTGAGAGCTCCTGTTTATAGTTCATCTATATAAATATTTATTCTTCACAGAAATTAAACCTGGTACAATATAATGAAACCGTGTTAGACAACAGTTTGAAGCTACGCTCAATGACAATACTGACATTTCCTTGCAATAAATAATCATAACCCTATATTTTAAAGGCAGCAAGTGGCAGCGACTGACAAGTATAATTACAGAAATCTCATTCGCCTAAATAAAAGAACTCCCATTCAGAACACTAATTCAGAAGTAAAGGTGCTGATAGATTTGAATCTTTTGTTGGTTCCTATCACAATACATTTAAATTACATTTCTTTTTGTAGGATGTAATTTTAAATTGGCAATATTTTTAATTTAGTGGATCTTCATAAAAAGATAACTGCTGTAATCCCTTAAAAGAATATTTACATTTAGACAAATCATAAAACCCAAAATAGTAATGACGGAATTAATTACAGCCACATGCAGCACATTAAAAATTAATCTTAATCTAACACATTCCAGAACAAAGAAATAATTGGTGCAAAACAAAAGCTGTGGTGTTTTAAAAACGCTGTGGGGTTTTGTTTTGTTTTTTAAATCAAGGTTCAAACAGTAAATACAATATCAGACAGCACCGAAGAGTGCATTAAAAGCATCATTATTACTCAAGAACCAGACTCCTCATGAGTTCTGAGAGAGACCTGAGGGGAAAAAGGTAATATGTTAAGGAGACCAACTATTTACTGTTTTGGTCAAATATAAATCATTGATCTTATACTATATGCACAGAATATAAAGAGCAGTGTCTCGTTTGACACACACACGTAAATTCAAGATTATTTTTTAAATAAAGCCAAGGATAGTGTCTTTTCTAGTACTTGTGGAACCTTAGAGACTAACACATTTATTGGAGCAAAGCTTTCGTGGGCCACAGCCCATTTCATCAGATGCACAGACTATGCAGTAAGATGCATCCAATGAAGTGGGCTGTAGCCCACAAAAGCTTATGTTCCAATAAATTTGTTAGTCTCTAAGGTGCCACAAGTACTCCTGTTCTTTTTGCAGATACAGACTAACACGGGTGCTACTCTGAAACCTGTATTTCTAGGTATTTTGTACTCCTAGTTCAAAAAAGTTTCAGTTTGTCCAAGTGTACTCAGGTGTAATCTCACTTTACATGGAAGTGGTGCAGTTTGTACACTCACACAGTAAGTATTTGATTTGCATTCTCAGAGTTGGACAAACAATGAAGTCTCTGTTTTAACAGTTCACATACGGCCTCAAAGAAAAACAGTGTTTGGGCAGGACACAAACAGCACCCTTGTGTGGGAAGCTCACAATAACTGATATTATTCTTTGTGGTTGGAAAATGATCAAAACTACTATGTGAGGAATGACAAGAACTTAGCGCACAATGAGAAACGCGTGCACTGTGTTGCACAAGTATTACAGAAAATGATAAATGTCCCAAAAGAATCCCATTTTTAAATGTTGGTTATGTAAATGTATCTGTCATTTACTTGACACTTACACCTCATTTTTACACACCAGCATAGCATTTCCTTTCTTTAGAAAGGACTTTAGCACAGACAACACAACACACAGGCAGAGGAGTATGTCCAGCCCTGCCTATGGTTTGGGTAAGGCAGAAGGTCAAAATGGATAATTCCATTTGGCCTTAAAAATCTATGTCCACGGAATTTTGCTACTCAGTTTTCATCTCTGCTAAGCTCCTGCGTTGCCCTGAAGAACTTCATCCGAAGTCTTCTAGCTAAATGAACGCTGACACACAGAATTGTGTCACCCTGGTGATCCTCG
The DNA here is from genome assembly GCF_007399415.2 of Gopherus evgoodei. Lineage (NCBI taxonomy): Eukaryota > Metazoa > Chordata > Testudines > Testudinidae > Gopherus > Gopherus evgoodei. The sequence continues at coordinate 12,454,519 of NC_044327.1, read as the reverse complement.
CTCAGCCGACTCCTCTATACTCCAGTCCTCGCTCACCCCTGGATTAACTGCCACCGGTGTAACCCAGGGCACAGGGCTCCAGTGAGTGGAGTCTGCCAAGAGAGGATCAGCTGCAGCTCCAAGCACCTGGAGTACTTTCTCCACCAGAGGCCCACAGCAGGCCAGCACTGACCCAAGTGTGGGCCTGGCTGGAGTGGCTGGGCAATATGCTGAGGCACGGCTCTCCAGGAGCACTGAAGAGAGAGACTCCCAAATGATAATTAGAACTGCCCTTTCCACCCAGCCAGACTCCTAAGGATGGGGTCTGTGGTGCGAACACCACTCACCTTTTGCAACAGCAGGAGTAGATCAAGCCCCACGAGTGCTGACCGTGTTGGGTGAACTGACGCACCAGTTCAGTGGGGCAAGATTTCTCCAACTCCCTGCCACTCCCCCACTGAGGGGGTATGTCTGGATAACTGCCTGGAACTAACTGAGGGCTTGTCCTCACTTACATTTTATAGAGTTCTAACCTGCTGGCTCAGGGGTGTGAAAAATCACCCCCCTGAGCTTGGCAAGTTTGGGCGCTTCAAAGCGCTAGTGTGGACAGGCTCCGAGCGCTGGGAGCCCTCGGAGCTATTCCCCTCGTGGAGGTGGATTACTAGGAGCACTGGGAGAGCTCGTTCCCTGCGCTCGCGTGTGACCACACACGCTTCCAAGCGTTCCCGCAGCAGTGCTTTGAAGTGTCTAGACGGCTCTTATCCCTGTGCACATTGTGAGCAGTAACGGCAGAGCGTCAGGAAGCTGCACGACAACTCACTGATTTGCTGTCTCCTTTTTCCTAGCTAATCTTTAACACCTCTTCATGAGCAATGCAGCACCTACTCTGTCTGTTATGGAAATGTGCCCACCGCTCACCTACAGTGCAATAAAACCAATACACCTGCCATTCAATAATGCAGGCAGAGAGTCCAGATCCCAGCAAGGATCGTGAAGCCAGCCACTCTGTTGGCATCACAAAATCCTGCAAGTGTTTTATTAGGCCAAGGGGAAACAACCCTTCTGATCCTCAAGCATGAACAACAGCCTGCTTAAAACATAAGCAAAGCAAAGCCAGTACCTAGGTCCCGCCTAACTAAAGACCTGCTGATGCAGACACTGTAAATCCCAACCATTTGGTAGACTCTACATAAGCCTGTTGGTTGCATTCGATATTTTCATCTGTATTATTATCGTAGAAAGAGACCGTAAGCTCCTGGAGCAGGGACCATCTTTGTGTTCTTTGCTCATACAGCGCCTGGCAGAAATGGGTCCGTTACCGGAGCCACAAGGTGCTACTGCAATACCAATAATAAATAACGTAGAGTTCAATGAAACCAGGGCCTAAGGCACAACCCACTGACGTCAATGGAAAGACTCCTAGAGATTTCAAAAGGGCTTTTGATCAGGCCCTAAAGAAAAAGCTTGCCCTAGTCCAGGACATTCCTTAAAGTGCAATAATGAAGAAGCCACTACAAACAACCAAGCAACTCACTGGCTACTCATTTATTTGCTCTCAATGATTCTAATCTAAATTAGTCTATTGACAAGTTAAAAAATTCTCAACTCCACCCCAGCACCACACAATCTGGCCTGAAAAAATCAGGAGCTGTTTACGCCTCTTATCTCACCCATGGGCTAGAGCCTGCCAGTAGAATTGTTCTGACAGTTCAATTCTCGCATACGCACCAGAACACAACCCAACTTGCTCTCCAACAGCCATGCCCACAAGGGGGAAAAACAGTAGTTCCTCTCCTCCCCACTCCCTGCGACAGAAGAACGCATGCACTGTAGGAGCAGCTTGTTTGGGTGGGTGTGATCGAGACAGACAGATGCACACACATTTCCGAGGGTGTACACTACAACTGAGGGTGTACATTACAGCCAGTCATTAGGCTTGAAAAAAAACATATCAAATAGAAAGAACAACAAAACACAGAAAGGCGGCAAAGAGGCAGAAAGGTGGTATCTGCCCACCTAACCTGGCACTGACAATCCCAGACAACCAAGCAGCGCTATGCTATGACGCAGGACAGCTCACGCCACATGCTTCTCCACGATGTCTGACATACCCTTCCACCATCCTGTTACACATGGAAGAGGGGCAGCCATGATCTTTTTAGGGAAAGGTATGGTAGTCAAGTAACAGCCTCTGGAGGCTGAATGTCTATTAAGCCACAGAAAAACTTCCCCAAGACTGAGACACTTGGTGGAGGTGATATGGGAGATTATCAGCTGCTTCTTTAAAATTAATCTAGCACTTACTAGTGCCCAGCTGAATGGTCTTCCTCCTCCTGTAGAGCAGAGGATGGCTCTCTCGGGTCGAACTGCATTCCATGCCCTGGCTGGCTCTGCAATGTGAATAGCAAGCACACTGCAGAACCCACCTGGTGATGCAATTCTGGGCAGACTGTGCCGTTCATTACCTCGACTGGAGTGCGAGTTTTACAGTCTGGTAGGAACGGACGTGGAAATTGCTGACATGCAAGACCCCTGCTGACTGGAGCCAAGGTGGCCCGTAACGCTGATTAAACCCACAACATCCTTCTGTTCCTATTGAGATGCTATGTCATTTCACATCACAAGCAGCGCAGGCTGCAGCTCTGTGAAACTGTAGAACTGATAAATGAAATTGTTTTTAATTGTTCACTTTATTAATTTAACTTCTGTTCACTATTCACTACACTTGCCTACACTGTAACTTCTGTTAATTCAAACCCCATTTTAAAACACTCACTCCATTTTGTAAAAGCTTCCTCCAACCTTCATTTTTGCAAACCCTGCTGTAATCTTATTAGTTTAGTTTAGATGTGTGAATGAGGTATGTATGAATGATGGAATCAACCTCCAGCCCCAGCCTGTCCTGATGAGATAAAGTTCAAATACCAATGGCTGAAGACCTAGACAACAGCCCTAAACAAAGTAAGAAGCATCCACCCTAAAAAGAAAAGGACAACAGAAGGAAGATCAAAGACATGTTCAAGGCTGAAAGTCACGCCTGCAATTGATGGGTGATCAATCTAAACCCAGAGGCAGCGTGACACAGCAAGACCTATAGACTTTGAATCCAAACTAAAAGCCTATAAAAAAGAAGAGTGAGATGAGAGACTCTGGGTAACATTCTGCTGCCAACATGGAAGAACATCGGTGCCTGCCCAACAGAGATCCAGCTTGTCCTTGTGCCTGGCTTTCCTGGCCAGTTAGCCGCCACAAGCTACGAACCCAAGCTGCAAAATCAAGCCATGAACTTAAGCTATCTTCAGGACTGGTAACTATGCAGCAGCTGCAGAACACCTGATGAATGTGGGTGTGTGTGTGACTATGTATGTGTAGGTATTAGGTATAATGTGTGTGTGTGTATGTATAGGTATTAGGTATAATGTGTGTGTGTGTGTGTATAAGAATTAAGATATTAGTTATTAGTCATAAATCAAATTATTATCATAATAAATGTGGCATCTTTATCTGCCCCCTTTAATAAGGTCCTGCCGGTTTTTACTGGTCTAATATAATTGGTATAACAAAATCAGACCCTTAGGACCTGCTCTCTGTGGCTGATACTCACCAAAAGCCAAATGCTACTAATCTTTTACGGCATCCTGGGAATTTAAACAAGTGACTGCACTCACCTAGCCATCCAGGGAATTACACTGATGGTCAAGGTTACCGGACAGACTGGAGAGCCTAGTCACAAACCCAACACCCTTCTGCCCAGCCGCCAAAAGAACAACATGCCAAAAAAAAAAAAAAAAAAAAGTCAGTCAGCATACCAAGCGTACTGCTGAGCAGCCTCACGTGACAGAAATAGCACAGATTGCAGGGAATGCCAATTATAGGTTTAGATCCTGAAAGCACCTATTGTCACATACTGTGCAACTGAAGCTAATGGAGCTATCCCTGGTCAGCTACACCCCAGAGCGTTGGCAGAATATTGCCGTTAATTTGGAAAGCTACATCAATGTATTCTTACTAAGCAGTTCATATAAAGCAAAGATTCCCTTACAAAGATCAGGTTTTTCTGGAGCCTTAGTACAGTCAAGGAACTCCTGTTGGCACGTACTTCAAAAGCTTTCCCAAAGCACAACTCTTTGGTCGTCCCTCTCTCAGGATTGTTCCCAGCTGAATCAAGTTTTCCTTGGTCACTGGTGTGTTATTCAAACACGAAATAAAAATGGAGACGCTTGCACCCTGCTAACACCAATGCCTGATCATGTGAGTTTGCATTCACATGTATGCAACTGTTTCACACAAGAGAAAGGTTGAATGCAAACCTCCATAGATAAACAGATACACCAGATGCCACTATTTCAAATGCCCCATAGGGCAAAGCACTAAGTCTCTTGGTGCATTTTCAGTTCCATTTTAGAAAACCTTTGGGACAGGTCATGATCATGAGGGTAAGTGAGAAAATTCACCTCTAGAAAGGAAGAGAAGATGGAGAGGCATGTACGCGTACTAGGGTTTGATCTGCTAACCAGTCTTTCCAAACGGCTGATGCAAAGATCACGTAACTCAAGTGGTGAATTGTACACAGTCACAGAAAGAAGGAACAAATGCTCCTCGCGCCTCCTTTGCTTTAAAAAAATCGTATTTGTTTCTGTATAAGATGTGCGAGAAGTGGTTCTCTCTTTTCATACATTAAAGCAACTATTAACAAATTTAGCTCAACATCACCTCCTCCCGCTCCATATTCTGCTGTTAGCTTGGTCCAATAGCAGAACAATCGTTTTCTCACTGCATATTTCAACTCCTACCCTAAACTAGAATATTGTTGCTGTTCTGCTGAGCAGAGACTGGTGCTTTGCAGGGGCATTTCCCATTGGAAGAAAAGTCACTTATGGGGAGCAGAGTTTTTTAAGTGTAACTTGTTTTGTTTTCACCCTGCTTTTCAAAGAGAGGTGGTCACACACAGCGAGCAGGCAAGCCCCTCTTCTCAGAACTCTCAGCCCCAGCGCCAATGGCAAGTCCTCAGGGAGCCACTCTGCCTCAAGAATGGGCACTAATTACAGGGATTAAAGCAAAGAGCAGAAATTCTTCATGTTTGCAATTGCTCTCCCAAAAAGAAACTGCATCACAAAACTCGCAGCATTTATTCAAAGACTGCACCCTGCCCGTGTGAAGAAAGCAAATGAATGACTAAGTAACAGAGGCACCTGATAATTCCCACCACAGTAGGTATGGCCATGAAAAATCACTACCTTGTCAGCCCCCCAATTCCTAGTCCAGCTCCATTGAGTCCATTTAACCTCAATAGAAAACACAGGAGTTTTGTGGCTATATATTATTCTAGAGAATTAGCAATGCTATAGCTGGTATTATGATGCTCAGAACAGGTGCTTGAAACTCACTTTATTCCAGAACAGTAAGAGCTTCCTTAAGTGAGTCAGATCTTCAAGCATTAATTGCTCCCTGACTCAGAACCCTCCACCACCTTTCCTTTTGGATGTAGAGGCTCAAGAGACCTCAGTATAGCGGATTAAAGCATCATTCCGGCCCACCCCACACCTTGCAAGCGGTGAGACGGAGGCAGTTTGCCAGTCTGAAGCAGAATACCGCCACTGACTCTACGTGGACACCCAGCCTGGAGCACTGGAGATGGACGTACACAAGTGACTGTCTGATACAATGGTTTTGCGAACGATGAGTTCTGAGGTGGGCTAACGTAATAGTACAAGGGGGTGAATTTAAGACCAAGCTATGCAGGTTACTCATGTGCGCATCAACAGGCTTGACTCAAATGAACACATTTATTCACTGTAAAAACTACTGAAAAGTTGTTTTAATACAATGTATTAGAGAAGGTGTGAGCTTTTCCACCTGCCATGCACACCTAAGTAGCTAGCTTTAGGGAGCCATCTGAGGTGTATCTTAAGGAACACTGCTTCTCAGCAGTTCCACAGCGCTGCAATATGTGCAATGAGTTATTCACCTCGAGCATCAGAGACTATTACACCAGAGACTGGACCCATCGTGGAGTTTCTTTGCAAGATCTATGCTGGAATGCTGACAAGTGTATTGTTCCTTATATTGATGGAAGGAAAAAAAAATCTCAAAATGACTTCACTTTTTCTTTAAAAAGCCCTTTAAAATGGACAAAAAATTCAGGCACTGAGCCCTCCTGACTCTGGGCACGAGTGCTGCACATGCAGGAGACACAATGATGTGGATCAGATCCAGGATTCCTACCTGCCAGGGCTGGGATTGTGACTTTGTTCCACTCCCAGGGCTGATCGTATTCATCTGCGGGCCTGTCGTCATCCTGCGGCAGCTTGCTCTCTCGCAAGCGCTGGCTCACCAAGCTGTCAGTGTCTGACTCCACACCATTGCCTTCTGGTTCATAGGGCGTGTCATAGAGCTGAATGCCTTTCTGCTGGGACTTCACACTTTCTTGCCTTTGAAATTCTGTAGCAAAGAGAGAAAATAATTGTGTTAGTTATCGTCAGTGGTCAGCCTGTCTATTGAACAACTGTATAGCATTAAATACAGGTCAAAACGTTGCTGCAGACAGCAAACTGTTTAAAGGCTTCCAAATTTACTTCTCTATTAGGTAACTGACATGAAACAGACCCAGGTCTCTGTCATCAATATTTTGCATGAAGTAAAGATAGCCACCGCACGAATGATTTCTCCTACTGCCCAGCTGATGATAAAAACACTGGAAGGGAGATAAGTGCCGACCAGGTCACAGAAACTATGCAGCACTTTGATGAGCAGCACTTCAAACGGGTCTGGTTGTATCAGAGTTCATCATTATTCCCAATGTCATTTTCATACATGGCAGCACCCATACGCAGTCACAGAAACAGAGAGAGGTCTTCATGATCACAGGAAGATGTAAAGAGAGGCATTTAGGCAGCTATGTCAGATGGATGCCAATGTGTCTGTTTTATTTGTCGGATCACTACTAGAAAACATGCCAACACTACTCAGAAAAATAGTAATGCTGATATAAATAACAGGCCTGGGCCTCTACTGGGCTAGTCCAGTTTCAGCAGGGTATAATCCGGGAGTTAACGCTGCAGTGAACCTGGAGTAACAGTGGTGAATCACACCCCTGATGTTATAACACCTCGCGTCCACATAGCGCTTTCCATCAGGAGCTCTCCAAGCACTCTACAAAGGAGGTCACGTATCATCAACTCCATTTTACAGCTGGGGAAATAGAGGCGCAGGGAAGGACAGTGTCTTGTCCCAGGTCCCCCCACAGCAGTGGAGCCAGGGTCAGAACCCAGTCCAGTTTCTATCCACTGGGCCACACTGCCGAGATACAGTCTACAAGTTACATGCATGACTACTAAGCAGCAGCATTACAATAGTATTTCTTTAAACTAGGAAACAGCAGTTGAAGTACTCAACTACACAAAGCCCATCCCTGCCTGCAACGCTGCAGAACATTCCCAGACCAAATTGATGGCTGCTGTTTTCCATGAGGGCCACCATTATACTCAAGAGATGAGATTTGGGACAGACCAGGATGGCTACACTATTTCCGTCCTAAGAGGATACAGCAGACCAACCTCATGCAGCAGTCGTTCGAAGGGAGAGCTTTTAAGGCTCAAATGGGAATTTGGCACCTTGCCTCCCCGGAAAGCCAATGAGAGTTGGACACGTGACACCCATTTCTAACTGTCAAAGTCTTCCCTGAAGTCCTTCCAAGAAATTCATTTTAGAGGGAAAAAACCTCTCCACAGAAGTCTGACTAGGGCAAACAGTACTGTCGAGCACAGCACGTGTCTTACAGGACCCACTGGCAAGACTTCTTGCAAAGGGCAACCCAGGGCTACTGGAGCATTTGCAGTGTGGGCCGTGGGAGTACACAGTGTGCATCAGCTCTTCCAAATTTAAAAGAACAGGCAGCCTTTACATTTGACTTTTCCAGTAGTACCTGGACAACAGTGGTCAGCTCTACTGCAGTGAAAAGAAAGGGCACATTGGGGAAGAGTTTTTGGAAATGAAAAGACTCATCTCCCACCAAAAGCCTCTCCTGCCTGAATACAAAGACGGCTTGCGGGAGAAGTATTCCGATCTGTGCATTTCACTGCGCATACCCTTTAAAATATCCATATTGCCACCAACACATCTTGCTCCCAGCTTGCCAAGGGTCTGATCTAAAGCTACGTGTACTGCAGGGAGAGCAGTGTCCTGGACAGAGGCAAGGATGAGTCTCCTCTGCCCTGCCTGGGATTCAAGAATTTAACTGCAGCTGTGGGCCCCATCTCTGTTGGACCAGATGTAACTGGAAAAGGGAAAGGTGAAAGAGGAGGCCCCAAGGAGCCGCCTGCAAGCTCTGCAGAGCCAGCTCCCGTGCAGCAGCAGTAGCCATCATGTTCAAAGCCTGACATTCACTTCCCTACTAGACCAAATAGATCTCCAGTACTTGGTAAAGACCACAATACCCTGAGCAGGAATCACAAACAGCAAACACCACAACAGAAGAGCCCTGTAGAGTTACTCATTTGGGAAAGGTTAACCTGGCCTCTCCAAGAAGGCGGCTTAACAGTGAGAGTAATTAACCGCTGGAACAATTTACTCACGGTGATGGTGGATTCTCCATGACCAGCAAGTTGTAAATCAAGATGTGATATTTTTCTAGAAGATCAGCTCTGGGAACAATTGTGGGACAGGTCTCTGGTCTGTGTTATACAGGAAGTCAGACTAACTCAGGGGTTCTCAACCTTTCTCTTTGAGCCCCCCAGCCACAACACACATGCTATAAAAACTCCACCGCCCACCTGTGCCGCAACAACTATTTTTCTGCATATAAAAGCCAGGACTAGCATTAGGGGGTAGCAAGCAGGGCAACTGCCTGGGGCCCCATGCCACAGGTGCCCCACAACAAATCTAAGTTGCTCAGGCTTCGACTTCAGTCCCATATGGCAGGGCTCGGGGCCCTGGGCTTCAGCCCCATGCAGCAGGGCTTCAGCTTTCTGCCCCGGGCCCCAGCGAGTCCAATACTAGCCCTGCTTGGTGAACCCCCGGAAACCTGCTCGTGGCCCTCCAGGAGACCCTGGAGCCCTGGTTGAGAACCACTGGACTAACTGATCTCAGTGGTGCCCTCTGGCCTTGGAATTCATGGACACACAAAACACTATCATGAACCCACATTAATCACGACCAGGCGTCGCAGAATTCCATTGTATTTATTATCTGTAAAAATTTATTTTAAATGGATGTTTATTTCAAAGCATTTTTCTCAGCTGCAGAACATTTTGGGGACAGAGCCGGTCAGACAATTATTTAATGACAGAGGATGCTGAGATTCAAAAAGTTAAAGCTTTCTAATTGTAAAACACAAGTTATTAACAATGCATCAAAACAGAGAGCATAAATATCCTTACACCAAACCCTCAAATGCTCAAGCAACGTTTTTCTGACTTTGCCTGTCTGTAAATTTTAATGGTTATTCATGGAAATATTTATCTGGGTGTGCGCTGAAATCAATGCTTATCAACATTTACTGACAAAAATTTAATCCTCCAAAGCCCAGTCGTAATTTTGGATTTCACTACAGAAAAGTGATTATTTTTAATAAAGCAACAAAGACCTGCAATCACCTCCACCCTAACTGCATAATCCAATTTTCCTCCATACAAAAAGAAAATGAATTAAGAGTTAATTGTTAAAAACCAATACTTCAAAATGAATAATCAGAACAACTTCACTGCTGGGCAGAAGCATTTCCAATGTTAATTTATACATTAAAGATACAAATAAACCCACATAAACCTGCTAATGCATCTAAACTACACAGCTCCAGATAATTCACAGCCCTGGATTTCAGACTACACTCCCACCTTTGTAACAGTAACAGTGCCTAGAAAACAGTTATCTGACTAGTTCTTCTACAGCATCTTAAGTGTATGAGAAAAGTGTCAATCCACATCATTAGTGCTTGCACATAGTGAGATACAGGGAATCTTCAGTGCCTATAATGAAAGTGTGTCTTTGTAAGAGAATTTTGTAAGAGAATTTTGCTCAGAGGTGGAATTCTACATTAAGAAAACTCTCCCTGTCAAAGATCACATAGGCTGCACCCAGCTATATGCTAGTAATACCCTCCTGACTCTTGCTAGATCAGAACCACAGCCATATTTAGCATCTCTAGCAGTTTACTAAAATGTGAAATGTGTTTTGTGTTCAAAGAATACAAAGGACAATCTTCCTAAAACCAAGAGTTCAGAGCTAACAACGATTAGTACCCGCATGTGCGCTGCAGACACCATTAACCCCACAGGAACCCTTGAAAGGCAGGAGCCAGCAATCATATGTTTTAAGTCACAAGTTATTTTTACAAAGCATCAACAAATTCATAGAAAAATGACCTTAAATAAAGGATGTGGCAGGTTGCTATTTCATGCCTTCTAGTCAGAGAACATGAGCTTTGAACAGACATGTGTCTGAACCCTGAAGTAGAAAGGTTTTCCATGTGAAGCCAGGCTCTAAGCCAAACAGAGAAATATTAAGATCCCTTTAATTTGTTTGAATTTCAATCTTTAATTAACATGTCAAACGACTATTTACACAAGAATGTAATTTGTCTCAGTTAAATCACATGCACTTTCCCCCTCAGCAGCAGGCTGAACTGAGAAGCTACTGCACAAGCAGTGACAGTGTGATGTGTGCTGACAGACAGCACAGCCAGGATCGGAATACTTAAGCATTAGCTATTTGTAGGAGACAGAACATTTGTGCTGGGACACTTTTTATGGATTTTCATGAAAGCTGTAATCACTACAGCTCTGAGCACTAAAATAATTCTTGGAATGACCAAGGAATCTGAAAGTGTGTTAATTCCACTTCCTGGAAGTCTGGCTTTGAGTATTAAAAGGCCACGGGTCTTTTCATTCAAACAGAAGCAAGAGCAATCAAGAATGCATTGAACAAATGCTGCTAAAGCTTTAGATAGACTATTTTTTGCTTTCTTTGAAGATCACATTTTTAATGCCCTGATTTCCTCATGTATTAATTTTATCCTTTGATCTCAATGCTGAAGTGCATTTTTCTAGAATTATGCTTATTATGCTAATAAAATTCAACAGCAGTACAGGGAATTGAAGTTTCCTTGGAAGACATTTACTGTCACTTTTGCTGCTAGCAGGTTGAAAGTCACCACAATGAGAAGAATAAACTTACCTCCTATTCTTATTCTCTGCAGTTAGTGGTTGTAACAGAGCCTTGCTCCAGGTTTTCAGTCTCCTGTGTGAAATTCAGAGGCTGACTAGCAAGCTAAAAGAATTCAGAACTTTTTTTTTTTTTGGGGGGGGGGGTCAGATTACATGACCCAAAGGCTGAGCTAAAATTTTATGACTTCCAACTGCCAAAGAAACACACATACAATATAGAGAGCTATGACTATCAAGGGGAAGCAGATAACCACTGTATCAGTCACACTAGCGCTAAATTGCTCTTAAACTTTTCGGTAATCTAAATTACTAAACAACTTAAGTATTTGCAGCATTTCCATGGTACTCTCTTACTTGAGGGAAGATCTCGAGGGTATGGCTACATGTGAGTGTAGTCAGCGCTGCATGTAAACCACATCCCATACGGGTGTAGCGTGCAGCGCTGGGAGCCATGCTCCCAGCGCTGCTGCCCTGATTACACTGACGCGTTACAGCGCTGTATCTTGCAGCGCTCGGGGGGGTGTTTTTTCACACCCCAGTTGCAGCGCTGTAAAGTGTGAATGTAGCCAAGGCATCTTCTCCTCCTCCAAAGTAAATGCAGTAGATGATAAAGCTATTTTTCCGGAATCTCTCACTGAAAATAACAGATCTGGAAATTGAAAATGATCAGATCAAAAAATGTAGCCCCATCCCCAATCTAAACATATCTGTTTCCAGTTGGGGGAGAAGGGAAGTTGTTTCCTCTATCCGCAAGCCAAATATTTCCATAACGTGACTACTAAATAGTTCTAGCTCAATCTAGCCTGATACACTGCTACAACACATTAATTAAAACCCTTGGAAATATTCCAGGTTTACGTCTGATTGAAACACAAGTCAAGGAATTTTTTTTTATATTTCTAACACAATGCAATACAGATTAAGGCACAATTCAGTATTTTATGTAAATATTTGTACTAGGAACACAGTATATAAAAAGTTACCTTGAAGTCAAGGAAATGCTTATCAGCACTTAACTGGCAAAAGACGAACAGCTGTTTGCTGGTGCTACTCTCCAAGCACCAGCATCTGCACTGAGTGGTACTATGCAATAAACATCCTGTCGTGTCTTTAATGCATCTTGATGCCTTAAAAATATCACATCTGGACTATGCTTGCATCAAAGGACGGACCTGCCAGGACTGCGAACTGTCTGATCCATGATGCACATTGGGTCACCTTTAGACTGAAGTGATATCTCCATGCACAACATGTTGGTGTCCTGATGATAAAGCACCTATGCCACAATGGCCTATTACATTGGTGCTTCAGTGTTACTCCCATTGGTCACAACAGACATTGACAGCATTCTGACATCACCCTGTTGGGTCTCAGGCTACCCTGAATGCCCTAAAGGAGAGCGGGGGTGGAGGGTGGGGTGTGAAGAGGAGGGAATGGACACATACCCAACGGAGTGGGGCAACGACAAGTGGTTAGGTGCCTTGCCACAGCTGACTAATGGGGGAACATACAAGAACAGCCAAGCACTTCAGTTACCAAACAGCATTAGCAGGCGGCCAGCCCCACAGTGAGATACAGTCACAACAGCACCATCAACCAAAGAGCTGCACCAAAGACCAAATTCGGAACTCTGAATCACTGAGGCAGCTGCTCTCTTCTGGGCCCATGCAAATCCTACAACGCCGAGCAAAGTGTGGAAGAGCTGGGGACAAAAAAAGCACTCTCAGCCAAGACGATCCCAGAATAGAACAAGCTTTCAGAGGATAAAGGTAGATAGAAAGCTGGCTAGATCATCAGGCTCAATGGGTAGTGATCAATGGCTCCATGTCTAGTTGGCAGCCGGTTTCAAGTGGAGTGCCCCAAGGGTCGGTCCTAGGGCCGGTTTTGTTCAATATCTTCATTAATGATCTGGAGGATGACATGGACTGCACTCTCAGGAAGTTTGCAGATGACACTAAACTGGGAAGAGTGGTAGATATGCTGGAGGGTAGGGATAGGATACAGCGGGACCAAACCAAATTAGAGGATTGGGCCAAAAGAAATCTGATGAGATTCAACAAGGACAAGTGCAAAGTCCTGCACTTAGGATGGAAGAATCCTATTCACTGTTACAGACTAGGGACCGAATGGCTAGGAAGCAGTTCTGCAGAAAAGAACCTAGGGGTTACAGTGGACGAGAAGCTGGATATGAGTCAACAGTGTGCCCTTGTTGCCAAAAAGACTAACAGCATTTTGGACTGTATAAGTAGGAGCATTGCCAGCAGATCGAGGGATGTGATCATTCTCCTCTATTTGGCATTGGTGAGGCCTCATTTGGAATACTGTGTCCAGTTCCGGGCCCCAGACTACATGAAGGATGTGGATAAATTGGAAAGAGTCCAGCAGAGGACAACAAAAATGATTAGGGGTGTGGAAGAAAACAATGTCCTCATTCTGAGTTTGAAGCAATAAGCCAAAGGCAGCTTTATTATGAGCAATTGCAATATGCACGGGAGAGTACACATGGACAGTGGTTCCCCTTCCTAGGCAGGTCTCCATTAGATAAACAATTAGGGCAAGCATTTACACCTTTTGTTACAGACAATAATGATCAACAACTGCATCTTTATACATATTCCTTCTGATATCTTGCTTTTCCCAGCAGTTCTTGCTGTCTGTATTCCATTCTTATCTAACACAAGGTCAAAACACAACATCTCTTACAGTTTTTTGTTCCACTCATTTTCTACTTGCCCAGGCCCTGCCTGAAATCTCGCATTATTAGAGCTTAGTGTTAGCCTAACTTTGTTAGCCTGACTCTTGTTCTATTCCTGGAGAATAAGATGTCTCTGTTCAAATTCCCTTTATCCTTTTCTCTGCTTCCACAGTGATATCAGATGACAGAACAAGGAATAATGGTCTCAAGTTGCAGTGGGGAAGGTCTAGGATGGATATTAGGAAAAACTTTTTCACTAGGAGGGTGGTGAAGCACTGGAATAGGTTACCTAGGGAGGTGGTGGAATCTCCTTCCTTAGAGGTTTTTAAGGTCAGGCTTGACAAAGCCCTGGCTGGGATGATTTAATTGGGGATTGGTCCTGCTTTGAGCAGGGGGTTGGACTAGATGACCTCCTGAGGTCCCTTCCAACCCTGATTTTCTACGATTCTGGCTTCCTCTAGGAAACATTGCAGATCTTTCCTCTTCACAAAGGCCTTTCCAAACTAGGAAAAGCACAGATATACATGGGCTCTCCTTCTGCCTAAAAAACCCAGCCAACTTAGCCCTCAGAACAAGTCAACCCAAAAAGCTCAATACAATCAAATACAATTGAAAGAAAGCCCCAAATCCCAAGCAGAGTTTTACTGCAAAAGGGAGAAGTGCCAGACACTCCATGGAGTCCACTAGGGACTTTGGTATTGCTCTCAATTTTACATGCAAGGGGCTTAGATACCGTGGTGATGGGCAGCAGCAGAAACCCGCTCAGCCTGTTATAAACATTCTCCAGCTCAAACAGAGCTACTCAGAGACCTATTGGGCTATGACAAAGGCCGCTCTCTGCCCCATCCCTGCCTCTCGTGTGTGCTTACATTACAGCCTTTCAGCGAATTCGGGACATATGTCAGCCTGCTGGTGCTGTGCAGGTTAGCTAAAGGCTTTGCATGGCTCTTTTCCAGTTTGGGTGAAAAGAGGCAAGAGCCCGGGGTGGAACCCTCCCTCCAACTCTATCTGATTTACACTGCCCAGCAGGCCCTGCCAGAGGGAGGGTGGGAGCCTCTGGACTGTTAAGAAGACACTTAGTCTGCAGCCTCCTTAGGTGGCATGACCAATGTATTGGTTTGAGATGCTTCTATTTCCTCAAGCAAATGCTTTCATCGGAGCACAGCACCAGACTGGCAAGTGCTCCAGAATGTTAGCTGATCAGCCAAGCACTCCTCAATGAAAGCTTCACCACACACATTACATTACAATACACTACATGTCTATTTAAGAGAGAGGCGAATCGCTCCATCAAAGGGTTTGCAAGGTAAAATTGTTCCCCCTTTCCATGTATTTATTTTGCAGCAATCACTCAAAAAAAAAAAAACAAAAAAAAAAACAAGACACTTCAGGCAAAGCTGTGTTACCTCCACAGCAAGCAAAGGGTCAGTCTGTACAAGGGATGTGGCATTAGGGCTGCAGAGCCTATTGGACTCTATTCTACCTTCAGTGCCTGTACATTACTCTTATAAACAAGAACAGCTGGCCCATGCACTGTGTGGGGAGGAAAGACCCCTGAGGGTTTAGCTTCAAATGCCAAATGTTGGGAAAGGTAACACGGCAAATTAAAATATATGTAAACAATCACCAAAGCATGAGTGCAAGTGGCTAGACTTCAGGGTAAAGAATGCCCTGGAATTTTACATCCAGAATTCTCCCCAGGGCCGAGATTGTCATGGGGAAAAAGCAGGGGGGCAGACTGCCAGAGGGCCAGTTCTGCCTCCCTGACTGTCTGGGTCCAGCTGTACCAGGCTGACAGCTGACTCCAGGGGAGTGCTGGACAGCGGTGAAAGTAACCTAAAGGACTTACTGGTACACCGGAGTCCTGAGCGGGGCGTGGCCCTGGGCCCTGGCACCGCTGGGGTAGCGGCAGCAGGGCTCCAGCACCGATTTAAAGGCCCTGGGGCTCCCCGCAGCAGCTGGAGCCCCTGGCCCTTTAAATCACCACTGGAGAAGCTGGTCCAGTCTAGCACTTACTTTCACCTCTGCTGCTGGAGTGCACCAGACTCCAGCCATGGCACATTTCTAAACTGGAGGTGGTGGTGGGAGGGGTGGGGAATGTCTGCTGTGACGGTTTAAACCTGCCAGGGACCCCGACATACATAGGGCAATGAATCCCCTGTTGAGGGGACGTGGATGCGTCTCACTCCCTTTGCATTGTAGGTGCCCCAGTCTGTCTCCATATTTCCAGAGCTGTGTTGGTCCCCGGATATTAGAGGGACAAGGTGGGTGAGGTGATATCTTTTATTGGACCAACTTGGCGAAAGAGACAAGCTTTCAAGCCACACAGAGCTCTTCTTCAGCTCCTACGTGTCCAGGCTTCTGCCACAGCCTCAGCGTTACGTATGTTCATAACCTGTGCAAAAAAGTAATCAATCATGTGGCCAGTTCTAGTCCTACTACCCCACATTGCTATAATGTGTTATAAAATGTTGTACATGCTGAGACTCCCCAACATCCGTGACAGAAATGTCTGCCTAAGACACTGCTTTATCAATCAGACAGCACACAGTTACTTTCACATGCATCACCGAGAAATCAGAGATAGAGGGTAACGAAACACAGACACATTAACCAGCAGACTAATCAGCTGTGGCATGACAAATCTGCCCTGACTCAACAGTTGTGTCAGATTCTAAAAAGTGTACTGACTCAAATAGATCAGCTGTAAGTAAGACAAATAGACCCATCCATTTCCTGTCACAGAGTCCTACATTAGTGCATAGTTTAAAGCCCAACCCTATCTGCTCTATTGCAATTATTCAGCTGGTTTTCCAAAAACCCTGGCTGGCGAGCTTTTGTTCAACTAGATCAGACAGTGCAGATAACACATTGGAAATGAAACTGCTACAAAGTACAAGTTTCTGAACAGCTAAGCTCTAAAATAATTTCCTAAATAAAGCACGACTGACTGCTATTTACAGCTTTGGTGCTGCTAACAAACAAGAGAAACAAAAGCTCTAGATGAGTATGAAAAATGCATATCAAGAATTACGTTACTAGGATCAAACCTAATACGGCTTTATAACTATATCAGTTATCCCCACGAATGGCAATGAACTACCACGTCCCAAACACCAGTGACAGGCTCTAGTGAGGCAGTTAGTTTACTCTAACCATACCCTGTTTATTAAGCTACTTGCTGAAAATACTTTGCAATGATTTCTTTCAGGTGAAGACTGCTACCAGTGCCTCTTCAGTGAGAGCTAAGGCCCGAATCCAGCCATGTATTTATGCATGTGCCTAACTTTAAGCACCTGAAGAGACTTTACGAGGGTTCTGCAATGGAAGCAATCACCTGTTTACACACACGCTTGGCTAAAGGCACTCTGCTGGATCAGTCCCACAGAGAGCAGTGGTTAGAATTCAGGAAGTCTTGTCTCCCAGTTCCGAGTTCAGAATACACCACTCCTCTAGACTATGGACCTATCTGAAGAACTAAGAGGCAGGAAGGTGGTGCTATGGAGAACTGAAGACCACTTACCAAAACTCTATCCTGAACAGAATTTCCTCCCAGGAGAACTGGATCAAGCTTCTTTGCCACCTCAGTATTTATTAGTAGGAAGAAGGAAATCTGCCTTATCTGCTGAATATGCAAAACCTTATCCATCCGAGACTGAATAGCAATGTAATACTATCCTCACCAGTTAAACATGCATATTTAAGTACCTTTAGCTGCAGGATTCTTGGCATCAAAGAAAAAGCAAGACAGCTTTATCATCCAAAAGTTAGATATCTCTGAGAGCAACTTTTCAAAGCAGACAGATGAACTACATATAAAGATGTTTACTATTGGAAGTCTCTGAATGATTAAGGGATAATTAAATAGGCAGTAAGTGACCAATAAAACTGGAATAGATATGAACTTGTTTTCTAGCCTGGCTGATCATCTGGATCCACTGCCATGGTTAATAAACCTCATGTTAAAATCATGTTCCTGAACAAGGAGAGTCCTGTGGCCCCCATGACAGCAGCTATTGGAGAAGGGGCTCATCTTCAGTAGGACATGCAGAAGAGTGCACTGATGCAAATCACTGTGACAGTGCAGCTTCTGAAATATGCATTCACAGTCCAAATGAACAAGCCCCAGAAGCAGAGTCTAAACAGCCGCAGACACTGTACGAGATGTTGCTCTGCTAAAGCTAGGTACAGTGACAAAGAACAGTGCAGCCTCTGCCTCAATTTTGTGTTGGTCCATCTCACCTTTCGAGCCCCACCTACCAGAGACAAGTCTCCCAACAGCGGCTGGAAACATGATCCTGCTTCAGATAAGGGGTTGTTCAGATAATTGAGAAGGCCCACTTATAGCCAAGGGGTCAATCCAATTCTCACTGAAAGACCCAATGGAGGTCAGTGGGAGCTGGATCAGGCCCAGGAAGAGGGGCGCTTTGCTCCTGTGGACTCAGGCCTGGTCTACCCGGGGAATCTGCCCAGACTCAGCAGCCAATGACCAACCACTGATATAGCTGCACTGGAATGGACAAGGAAAGCCAAGATTTACACCCCTGTTTGAAACCAGATTCTAGCACACTGCTGCAAGTCACAGCATTTCTTATATATACACACTTGAGATTTAGCAACTTCGGGGCCAGCCATCAACTGCTGGAACAAATAGTTTCCCCACTCCTAAGAGCAGAAACTGTTGCTGTTTTTTCTACACCTCCATGTACATTCTTGAAACTTACGCCCAACCCAAACTAGAATTAAACCAACAACTTAGAGATGAAACTTTCCACGTCACATCACTCGTCACCCAAGCCTTACAGCTCAACCACATATATAAAAACTTATTTCTAACCCCATATATAAAAGCTTGTTTCACTGGTGTGGTGCAGCCATCTGCTCAGTGGAGGGACGGACACATTTCCAGAATACAGACCGCAATGGAGATCTCTACCAAATAGGTAAGTTTTAATCTAAGTAAAGCAAATGGCCTTCCAGTCCATGCAGAATGCCGAGGACGAGAGGGAAAGACATATGGGCACACACTTCTTATTCATGAGCCATACTCCAAAAGAGAAAGCACTGATAAGCATAATAAAGTTCTGAAGGGATGATCGGTGGGTGACTCAGCACTCAGTTCACATCCAAATGATTTAACCAAAAATAAACCACCAAACCAACCCATAACATCCAGCAGAGCATAGCCAGACCCCAGCAGTGTCTTTATAGCCCCCGCAAAGAGGGAGGAAAAGCCAGAGGTTTCATGTGACTTTCTTATTGCTATTGATTTTTCATGGAAGGCGCTCAGATACTGTGATGATGGTCAGCAGCACAAAACCTTAGGAGATAAGACCATAGGAATGGCCATGGTGGGTCAGACAATCGATCCATCTAGCCCAGTAATTTGTCTTCTGACAGTGGCCAATGCCAGGTGTTTCAAAGGGAACAGAACAGGGCAAATATCAAGCGATCCATCCCATCATCCAGTCCCAGCATCTGGCAGTCAGATTTCTATCCTCTCCCCCCTTAGTCGTCTCTCTTCCAAGATGAACTGTCCCAAACTTTTTCATCTCTCCTCATACGGAAGCTATTCCATACCCCTAATCACTTTTGTTGCTCTTTTCCATTTCTAATCTTTTTGAGAGGGGCAACCAGAACTACCTGCAGTATTCAAGGTGTGGACATACCACAGACTTACATAGGGGGATTATGATATTTTCTGTCTTATTATCTATGCCTTTCCTAATGGTTCCTAACATTTTTAACTTTTTTGACTGCCACTGCACAATGAGCAGATGTTTTTGGAAAACTATCCACAGTGACTCCAAGATCTCTTTTTTTGAGTGGTAACATATGTGTTTTGTGTCTTCTAATCTGTTTTACTTTGCATTTATCAACATTGAATTTCATCTGCCATTTTGTTGCCCAGACACCGTTTTGTGAGATCACTGTACAACTGAAGTATCTTGAGTAATTTTGCAGATAGTACAAGCTTTCCCACCTCACAGTCTACTCCTTTTTCCAGATCATGTATGACTATGTTGAACAGCACTGGGCCCAATATAGACCTGTGGGGGAACCTGTTATTTACCTTCTCTCCACTGTAAAAGCTGACCATTTACTCCTATCCCTTGCTTCCTATATTTTAACCAGTTACAGATCCATGAAAAGACCTTCCTTCTTACTCCATGACAGCTTACTTTGCTTAAGAGCCTTTAATGAGGACCTTGTCAAAGACTTTGTGAAAGTCCAAGTACACTATTATCCACTGGATCACCGTTACACACATTTGTTGATTCCCTCAAAGAATTTAACAGATTGGAGAGGTACGATTTCCTTTTACAAAAGCCATGACGACTCTTCCCCAACAAATCATGTTCATCTGTGTGTCCGGGACCTCGGTCTGGAATAGTTTCTCAGATTGGTCACCTAAAAAGAATGGCTGAGGTTTGGGAATCTCCCTCACATCCCCCGCGGTGAAGACTGATGCAAAGAATTCATTTAGCTTTTTCACAATGCTTTTGTCTTCCTTAAGTGCTCCTTTAGCACCTCAATCATCCAGTGGCCTCACTGGTTGTTGAGCAGGCTTTCTGCTCCTGATGTACTTAATTTTACTGTTCATTTTTGAGTCTTTGGCTAGTAGTTCTTCAAATTCTTTTTTGGCCTGTCTAATTACAGTTTTACATTTGACTTGCCAGAATGTATGTTCCTTTCTTTTTTCCTCACTAGGGTTTGACTTCCAATTTTTAAAGAATGACTTTGTCTCCATCTGCCTCTTACTGTGTTGGTTAGCCATGGTGGAATTTTTTTTATTAATTATTAATTATTATTATTATTTTGGGGTATACATCTATTTTGATCCTCCATTATGATGTTCTTTAAAAGTTTCCATGCAGTTGGCAGGCATTTCACTCATGACTCTTCCTTTTAATTTCCATTTAACTAGCCGCCTCATCTTTGTGTAGTTCCTCTTTCTGAAGTTGAATGCTACTGTGGTGGGCATCTTCAGTATTCCTCCCCACCCCCACCTCCAAGGACGTTAAACTTAATTATATTATGGTTGCTATTACTGAGTGGTTCAGCTATATTCAGCTCTTGGACCATGCCCTGTGCTCCGCCTAGGATTAAAGAATTGCCTCCCCTTGTGGGTTCCAGGACTAGCTGCTCCAAAAAGCAGCCATTAATGGGATCTACATTACTTATGAGAAACTGAAAGCACTGAGGAAAGAGGATATTTTCAAAGCACAAAGGGCAGCTTGTCATAAACAGATAGCTAAGGGTTAATGTCTCTTTCACCTGGAAAGGAGTAACCTGAAACACCTGACCAGAGGACCAATCAGGAAACAAGACTTTTTTCAAATCTGGGTGGAGGGAAGTTTGTGTGTGAGTTCTTTGTCTTGGGTCTGACTCTCTCAGCTATGAGAGTGATTTTTCTATCTCCAGCTTTCTAATCTTCTGGTTCCCAGTTGTAAGTACAGAAAGGACAGTGGTTTATGTGTTTTTTTTTTTTTTTTTTTTTTTATTTACGTGTGTGTAGTTGCTGGAGTGCTTTGAATTGTGTTCTTTTTGAATAAGGCTGTTTATTCATATTTCTTTTAAGCAATTGACCCTGTATTTGTCACCTTAATACAGAGAGACCATTTTTATGTACTTTTTCTTTCTTTTAAGACCTGTTGGAGTTTTTCTTTAGTGGGGAACTCCAGGGAATTGAGTCTGTAGCTCACCAGGGAATTGATGGGAGGAAGAAGTCAGGGAGAAATCTGTGTGTGTTAGATTTACTAGCCTGACTTTGCATACCCTCTGTGTGAGGGGGGAAGAGAGATTAGCCCTCGGTAATTCTGTTTTCCAGGACTGGAAACGGGGAGGGTGGAGTCCCTCTGTTTAGATTCACAGAGCTTGCTTCTGTGTATCTCGCCAGGAACCCAGGGAGGGAACACCTGGAAGGGAGAAGGGGGGGGAATGGTTTATTCTCCTTTGTTGTAAGACTCAAGGAATTTGGGTCTTGGGGCCCCCAGGGAAGGTTGTTGGGGGGACCAGAGTGTCCCAAAACACACTAATTTTTTGGGTGGTGGCAGCTTTACCAGGTCTAAGCTGGTAACTAAGCTTGGAGGTTTTCATGCTAACACCCGTATTTTGGACGCTAAGGTCCAAATCTGGGAATTATGTTATGACATGGTGTGCAGCGTTCTGGGATAGATAGAATCCAGAAGCCAGTAGGAATATTATATTTTTCTTTTCTCTGCTAGGGGCTTTTAAGCAGAGAGGGTTTGGTTTTAAAAGGAGCCAAAGAGAATTTTTTTTTCTGTTCTCTCTTGCAGTTTTGGCTTGCATATTAAGCAAGGAACCATTAAGGAACTATTACGGGTCTTTTGTCACACAATAGCACTCCCATTGTGAGACAAGTATCCAGCAATACACATGCCAATAAAGTGTTTTTTTCTGGTTTACTTTACATTTAAAAGATTAGCTAGAGGAAGAAAGGGAAAAAGGCACTGTTGCTAGGCAGACCCCAGGAGGCAACGGAGCCTGCAGTTCAGACAATAAACACCAGAGAGCACCCCAACACAAGAAAACAGGAACCATGCCTTCCAATACAAAAATGGAGGCCGAAGCACAATTCAAAGAAGCTGAACACAGGACAACTGGAAAAAAGAAAAAGAAGTGGAGCTCAAAGAAAAGGAAGAAAAAGTACATAAAAATGGTCTCTCTGTATTAAGGTGACAAATACAGGGTCAATTGCTTAAAAGAAATATGAATAAACAGCCTTATTCAAAAAGAACACAATTCAAAACACTCCAGCAACTACACACATGTAAATACAAAAAAAAAAAACAAAAAACAAACCACTGTCCTTTCTGTACTTACAACTGGGAACCAGAAGATTAGAAAGCTGAAGATAGAAAAATCACTCTCAGAGCCGAGAGGTCAGACCCAAGACAAAGAACCCACACACAAACTTCCCTCCACCCAGATTTGAAAAAAGTCTTGTTTCCTGATTGGTCCTTTGGTCATGTGTTTCAGGTTACTCCTTTCCAGGTGAAAGAGACATTAACCCTTAGCTATCTGTTTATGACACGGCTAGAAGAGGGGCATCTAACTCCCATTTGTGCCCTTGAGAGGCTCCCCCAAACCTACTCGTGCCTGAGCAATCTGCAATATCATGGACTGTCAGCAACTGCAGAGAAGCCCATGGGGCCTGTTCAGATTTTTATTTTTTTTTAAACTGTATGCCACTTGTCACTGATTCCTCTTTCAAATCCTTCAATTATGAACAGCTCTCTTTGTACCATCTTCTCCTATCCCCCCCCTCCTCTTTCTTTACTGCAACATCACACTAATGAGACCCTCCTCCCCCGGCAATTTTTCAGGAGTTGATTAGCACCATAGTCAAAGGAACATAAGAGAGCACAGACATTTAGAAGGCTTAGCTGGCCTCAGCCCTTTTTGGTAGCCCTGCACAACCACTGTTCCCTGCCCTGCTCACCGTCAAGTGCAATTCCTGACCCTTATCACCCCAACACACAGGGCCAACCTATGGGCATAGAGAAGGTTAAGAAGAGGATTCTTTAGGAGACACCCCAAATAAAAAGAGTTGGGGTCCAAGGAAGGGAACTGTTTAGGTCTCTCCTGCTGGAGCAGTGGAACATAACTGCTTGTTTCTCCCCAACTTAGCCTGAAAAAGAGCCTTTGAACTATCTTCACAAGATGAAGAGTCAGCACCTTTTTATAATACAGGGTGAGAGACACTGATATTCCTATGGCTCTGAGTCAGGACGGCCATAGCCACCCTGCAGGGACCAAAGGCCAGGTTCTGCTCCAAGTGGCATCACTCATTCTAACTCTGCCCACTCAACTGAGCCGCTTCCTGCTCTGGTATTGGCTCGAGCCAGCCATCTGTGTCTGCTGGGAAGCATCTGTCAAAACAGCAGAGCACTCAGGCAAAGTGTTCAGAGCAGAGTGATGGCGATGCCCAGTGACTGCTGCTGAGGAGAATTCCTTTCAGGGGGAGCTGGGGGCAGAGGATATTTTTAGTGCATTCTCTTGTCTCCCACGCTCCTAGTTTTGAAAGCAAAATGGGAATTCCTTTAGTTTTTACAGTGATCTGAAGGCAGAAATTTATTCCACATTCTTCCTCCCTCCTGTCCCCAATATCCTCTTTTCTATTAGATAAGTGCTGGATCAGACGTTTTAATTGCCACCATAAAACTGGTATAATCTCTGCCAGCTTCCCCTCTTCAGAATGAATGAATGCCAGTCACTTTGGCAGCTACTGTAGACAGGCCCCTATCCATTCCCCAAGTGAGGAAAAGGAGAGGAGCAGGAAGGCTTCCTTCGTGGGAAGTGTCTGGTTTCCGAACGTCTGGTGATGCTTGGCCAGCGACCAGCTCTCCAGACTCTGCTGTAGCCTGCTGCACCATTATACTCGCAAACCTAGTTTGTCCCTAGACTCACTTGTACTTTATTATTGTGTGTGGCTCCAGACGATAAACTAATGCTTCCCATGGATTCCCCACATCAGGGACAGGATGATGTGGTAATTCCACTAACAGTGTTCTGCAGCTAACAAGTATATCCATCTACGCTGCAAATAAAAATGTAACAAAACTAAAAACCACAACCACGGCAACAAATCTCAAAGCCCAGGTCAAGTGACTCAAGCTCATTCGATGGGGTTAAAAATAGCAGCATAGATGTTCCCGCCTGGTCTGGTGCCTGGGCTCTGAGGCCTGGTGAGAGGGTAGGTCTCAGAGCCTGAGTGGCACCCCCACACTGCTATTTTTAGCTGCGTAACACATGACCGAGTCAGTTGGGCTCAGACTTATTACCACTGGGGTTTAGGGTTCACTCTGCCCCTCATCCCTCACAGCGCATAGACCTACCCTGTAAGGACCCAAGGTCAATCTACACTTTGGTTTCCATTCCCAAACTCAATTCTAGTTATTGGCTCAGCCTCTGCAAAACTCATTCTTTCCCAGATCAGAGCAGCAGTAACCCGCGTGTTGGATCAAAGCTCGTGTCTCCCATAATGCGGGTGATAGAACTAATTTTTGATTTACTGAATGTGTTTTCGGAGACCTGCTAATATTTTAACGTTTCACGTATGTCTTTATACCCCACCCTGGAGCTGAGCAATGAAGCAATGAATTTTAAGCAATGAATTCCGTTCCAGAAATTCCTCTGGATGCCTGGCTGTGCCAATCCTAGACTAAAATTGGGCTGTCTTTAAAAAAGGGGTTGAAAAATGGAAATTCCCCACATGAAGTTGAGAAGTGTGTGGTGTATGTGAGAACCACTCAAACCAAACCATTTGCCTTCCTCTGCTCTCCCCTATGGCAGCAATTAGTCAAAATACCGAGAGCCGCACTAACATTGATGGCCTATGAACAAAAAAGAAAAGCCTTGCTTTCACATTAGGCCTCCTTAGGAACACAGGACAACAGCTTTGCCAAATGGATACAATACTAAACAGGAACAGAAAGAGGAGCAATCAGTGATAGGATTCCATACATCAAGCAAAAGGAGATTTTGAAAATAAATGCAGTTTTGTCCGTTGATGTAAGGGACACTCTTTTGTTTAAACCCTGTTTACTTTTCAGCGTTTTCTGTCTTTTCCTCCCATTTTTACTCAGAAACTTGGCACAAATCCGGGACAGACTGCCCACATACCTATTTTAAAGAACAAGTCAAAATAACTGTCTGTCTACCCATGAATAAAAGCAGGGAAAGAAACAGCTGAATATGAGTGATGATCTTTTTACCACAACCTGGAAAGAGGGCTATATCATTTTTCACTAGAGCCAGTTTGACTTCTACAGGAATTCCTGAGGAGAAAACAATAATCCTCCTTTAGTCACAAGGAAGCTACCATTTCAACAACCTATGTAAGGCGTGCTGGTGGTCATGGTACTTCAGCGGTCATGGTAACGCTGACAACTGTGTTATAACAATTCCCATCTCAAGTTTAACAAGCTAGAGTGTGAGATGAACTGTTAGGTCATGATTCTATACTGCATTGACAGAGAAAGAGACTTTGACACTCAAGAGATGGGTGCTGCTCAAGAATATTTTTCAAGTGAACCTTTCCTGTAAACATCATTAATGAGCTGCACAGTCCGTGACAACAGACCAACGTGAACAAGAGTTTAGAACGTCTGGCAAATCAATGTATGATGAAAACCTCTTCAAACATGAACTTCCAGTGTGGTACCAGCTGCAGGGGGACTCTGCCCAGTTGAACAGCCCTGCATGTCACTCCTCCTCTCTCCCTCAATTAGAAAACCCCATTAATGCGTAATTTCTTTAATTACTTGATCTCAGGAAAAATTACTATGTACTTATCAAATTAATGGAAAAATCAGATCAATCTGTGCCACCACTTTGGAATTCACCATTTTAATTTATTTCACATCAAAGCAACTGACACCAGGATACAATCGACAAGAGATTTCTTTCTGAGCACCACATTCTTCCTCCTTCAAGGATCCCTTTCACTTTATTTACAAGGCCTAATGCAATAAGCAGCAACATCCAAACGCATGCTCACAGCTTACTGGACACTTGAGTTTCTTGTTCAGAAGTGCAGACCAAGTGTCAGAGCATGCGGGTTCAAATCACTGAAGGAGTTTTCCTGTAAAGCCTCAAGGTCATGTACCAGATGGGGCAGGTATAAGGTGACTTTCAGCTCTGTGGGTTTATCCATTTGCTGTATTTTTAACTATGTTCATGTTCCTGGAAGCAAACAGAATGCAACGAACCACCAGGCCAAATTCTCTTCGGGTCAGGGAGTTCTGAGAAGAGGGCTTTTTAATTTCCAAAAAACCCATGGCTGGAAAATGAACCCAGACAAATTCCATTAGAAATCATGCACACATTTTTAGCAGGGAGGGTGATTAACCTTTTTTTCAAAGCTTCTGATACGGTCTCCCACAGTATTCTTGCCAGCAAGTTAAAGAAGTATGGGCTGGATGATTGGACTATAAGATGGATAGAAAGCTGGCTAGATTGTCGGGCTCAGCGTGTAGTGACCAATGGCTCCATGTCTAGTTGGCAGCCGGTTTCAAGCAGAGTGCCCCAAGATTCGGTCCTGGGGCCGGTTTTGTTCAATACCTTCATTCATGATCTGGAGGATGGCGTGAACTGCACTCGCAGGAAGTTTGCAGATGACACTAAACTGGGAGGAGTGGTAGATACGCTGGAGGGTAGGGACAGGATACAGAAGGACCTAGACAAATTGGAGGACTGGGCCAAAAGAAACCTGATGGGGTTCAACAGGGACAAGGGCAGAATCCTGCACTTGGGATGGAAGAATCCCATTCACTGCTACAGACTAGGGAACAAGTGGCTAGGCAGCAGATCTGCAGAAATGGACCTAGGGGTTACAGTGGACGAGAAGCTGGATATAAGTCAGTGTGCCCCTGTTGCAAAGAAGGCTAACGGTATTTTGGGCTGTATAAGTAGGGGCATTGCAAGCAGATCGAGGGATGTGATCACTCTCCTCTATTCAACATTGGTGAGGCCTCATCTGGAGTACTGTGTCCAGTTTTGGGGCCCAGAATACAAGAAGGATGTGGAAAAACTGGAAAGAGTCCAGTGGAGGGCAACAAAAATGATTAGGTGGCTGGAGCATATGACTTATGAGGAGAGGCTGAGGGAACTGGGATTATTTAGTCTGCGGAAGAGCAGAATGAGGTGGGATTTGATAGCTGCTTTCAACTACCTGAAAAGGGGTTCCAAAGAGGATGGATATAGACTGTTCTCACTGGTACCAGATGACAGAACAAGGAGTAATGGTCTCAAGTTGCAGTGGGGGAGGTTTAGGTTGGATATTAGGAAAAACTTTTTCACTCAGAGTGGTGAAGCACTGGAATGGGTTACCTAGGGAGGTGGTGGAATCTCTTTCCTTAGAGGTTTTTAAAATCAGGCTTGACAAAGCCCTGGCTGGGATGGTTTAGTTGGGAATTGGTCCTGCTCTGAGCAGGGGGTTGGACTAGATGACCTCTTGAGATCCCTTCCAACTCTGATATTCTATGAACCTCCGAACAAACTATTAAGGGGGTGGGGGATATCTCCATCTCTTATCTTCGATCAGATGTCTTTCTGGAAGACCTCCTTTAGCCACACACACAAGTGGGCTCGATACAAAGGTAACAGGGTAAAATTCTATGGCTTGCATTCCACAGGAGACCAGGCTACAAGCTCACGCTGGCCCCTCCTGGCTTTAAAAACCCATGGCCCTTATACAGACAGCTTGGAACCACGTGCACCCAGCTTGTCGAGCTGGAGTCCTTAAGGAAAGTTGACTTGTTTATGACCTTTCCACCCTGTTGCAAGTCTAGAGAGCCCACAGAACGCAGCCTGGGATTCTGAGGTGATTGTCCAAATCCAGGCCACTTGTGTGGCGAAGCAGCAGCTGCAAACAGTGAAACCTCCCCCAAGAGAATGTGCTGCAATACGAGCTCTAGCACGTGGCTTTTTTGGACCAGGACCCATTTGTAAAAGTTGATGGCCAGTCCCCACCCAGAAAACAGCTGAAGTTAGAACACACAAGTATTTTGGTCCTAAAATACTTGCTAGCCACCACACAACACCATCACCCCCTCCCGCCCAGAGCCTTAACCTGGTCACAGACCCCACCAGCATTGTAACCTCCCCATTTACTTCCTCACCCACTGCTTGGCGCTCCATGTGGCCTCCTCAGCCCACAGTGGAGCACAGCCCCCTACTGCCCCCCCACCCCCCTGCAGGGCAGTGCGCCTGGCTGCGCAACTGTGCCAACTTCTCAGGAAAGGCCAAATGTGCGTGCCCAGCCCCGAAGTGAGCCCCACAGTGCTACCAGCAGGGATGGCAGGGCCACAGTGTGTATGGCCAGCCCTGGCCCCACCACGAGCACCCAGCAAAGTTTGCACAGGCACATACGGGGCTCCGAGAGGCCCAGCTGCTTGCAGAGCACCAGGTGCACTGGCTGCAAAGGTGCCCCACGGGAACTCTCCCCTCCCCACTGCTACACTGAGATTCCATCCCCTGGGACTCTGGTATCCCCCACTGCTTTGCGAGGCAGGAATAATCCTCTATCCTGCCCCCTAGTGCTCACCGCTGCGCCGGGAGGACAGGGCTGCTTGGGGGTCCCCTCCCTCTCAGGGCTGCTGCAGCCCGAGGTAGGGGATGAATCCAGGGTGCTGAAAGTTCCCCAGTGGCACCCAGGGACGGTGCTGGGGCTGGGTGGGATACCCAGGCAGCTCCCTTCTGCCGGGCTGCTCTTGCTTTCCTCACCCGCAGATCTGCATCTCCTACACTCTCTCAACCCGCCTCCCCCCGCCAGAGTCACCACGTCCTCCGAGCCGCACAGTGGGCTGCTTGCGAGGCAGCTGGGCACCAGCAGAGGCTGCCACGCACAAGGAGAAACATGCAGGCAAGCAACGAGTCCCCACCACATCCCTTCCCAAGGCAGTCAGCGCGGGGGGGAGAGGGGGAGGAAGAATGCGAGACCCCTGCACCCCAGTTCTGTCTTTCCCATAACCCTTCGCGTGTTGCGTTCAATTGGCTGATCAGTGGCATCTACATGTTCGAATAGCTTTATGGGTATGCAAAGTGTTAACACACAGGGAAGCACAAGTGGCATCTATTTAAACCCACTTTTGGGTTGCAACCCCTGGGTTGAAACACTGCTCAAGCAGACTTGAAATACAGCCCAGACTGTCTTGCACATAGATGCAGTTATGGTAATTAATGCCAGCTTCCTCCCTCCTACACAGTACGGGAATACTGGAGCTAATTATTTTGTTTTGATCGCCCAGGGGAGGGAGCCAGATGGTCTGCAGGGAGAATGCCCTCAAACATATCCAGTGACAGTAAGGAGAAGGACTCTGACACAATCTCTACTTGGCCTGTCCCTGTCTCTCACAAGCCAACTGTCTGTGTTTGGCAGAAGGTGGGTGTCCTCTTGTGGAGGCCAGGTTGTGATTTTAGTAAAGAGAATGAGTTTCCATCCATTTCCTGGCCTATGACTTTCCTGTTTGCTTGGGGAGCTTGGCAGAGAATGTAAAAGCAGCAAAGAATCCTGTGGCACCTTATAGACTAACAGACGTTTTGGAGCATGAGCTTTCGTGGGTGAATACCCACTTCGTTGGATGCATGTCTGCTGATACTTGGCAGAGAATGTGTGCGTGGAGGGCTGGAACACCAACTCTCAGATAACGCCACCTGCAAGGGGGCAAACCAAGAGTTTGAACATTCGTAGGGCATTTGTTTACAAGGCTTTTTGGTTATTTGTCTGCACATCCAAACTTCAGGGGTGTCTTACATCGAACCTCCGTTTCAATTCAAGACCATTTCAGTGACTGACCAACTGCTGTTTGCTCATATACAGCAGCACTTTATAATAATGTGGCTATTAGCAACGTATTGGGCTAGTTAGACAAATGTACTACTCCCTTCTATATAGAATATTTGTCAATACCAAGCAGGATATGAATACAAGTATTTTGTTTGTAATATTCTTGAGTAAAACTAATTCAGATTGTTTCTGTATTTAATGCAATAACACTGGTCTACAATTTGAGAAGTCGTCTGCTTCAAAGATAAAATGTGATATTTTATTACGTATTTTGATGTGCTGAATTCAAATGTGACAATTAAAACAACTGATTGGCTACTGTTTCTAAGATATTTAAGTTTTTACATTATGTCTATGTATATTGTGTAGACAGTAGAGTTTTATTCATAAATTGTAAACCTAGGTCTTTTCATGTGTTTATGGTTGCTTTACATGATAATATTTCACCTGTCCTGTTTATGTAACACTTTAAAAATCAGCAAAAGGGTTATATAAATAAAATTTATTATGAAACAAAAGGCAAAAAACTATTATGTACATAGTTTAGTCCTATTCAGTGTCTACTAGGCGCTTCTTGGCTTGTCTCTTGTATTCATTAAATAGAGCATCTCTTGTCACTGTCCAGCAATAGTCTGCAAACATTGATGGGCTCCATTTGCCCTGACAGCCTGCCAGGAGATTCCACTGCTGTAGTCTGGAGTCCAACAGCTCTGCCTTACTCTTGGGTAGTTCCAAACCCCTGACAAGGTCATTCAGTTCACCTTATGTTATGAGGTGTGGTTCAGAGGAGGAGGATGGGAGAAAATGTGGGTCCTGTGACATTGATGGTTCAGGACCAGAAATTTCATCCTCTTCCTCGTCTGACTCAAGTGAGAAGGATTCTGGTGCATCAGGAACCGGCAGTCCTTCTCCGTGGGGTACTGGGCGTATAGCTGATGGAATGTTTGGATAATGCACAGTCCACTTTTTCTTCTTTGACATACCTTTCCCAACTGGAGGCACCATGCAGAAGTAACAATTGCTGGTATGATCTGTTGGCTCTCTCCAAATCATTGGCACTGCAAAAGGCATAGATTTCCTTTTCCTGTTCAACCACTGGCAAAGATTTGTTGCACAAGTGTTGCAGCATGTGTGTGGGGCCCACCTCTTGTCCTGATCTCCAATTTTGCAGCCAAAAGAAAAGTAATAGACTTTCTTAACCACAGTGGTTATACTGCGCTTTTGTGATGCAAAAGTCACTTCACCACAAACATAACAGAAGTTATCTGCACTGTTCACACAAGTAAGAGGCATCTCTGCTCACTTTGGCTAAACAGAAATGTGTCCCTTTGCAAAATCAAACACTGACAAATAGAGCACAACACTGTATGATTTCTAGAGCTGATATAGGGCAATTTGTTCAGCAGAGTGATGTAAGCTTCGTTATGATTGCATCATCCATGACTTCTAGGAATAACATGATGTAATTCATATCATGTCTGACACAATACCAGCTTCAGATTGCATCATTCATTGTTTTGCCTCAAAAGCAAGCACTGTCCAAACCCAGTCATAGATTTATTCATAGATCCAGTCAAAGATGTATTTTAATCATTTCCAGTTTAAATTGAGATCCCTTCCCTTTATAACTCACTTATCCTCCACCATTTCCAAGTCAAGGGTTGTATATACTGGCCCAACAGCATATCTTGAAAACTAGAGCCAATCAACAATTTTAAGCATCATTTTCATTCTCAGTGACGCAGAATTAGCAAATTTGGACTACATTTATTTCAGAAGCATTTTGGCTGTAGAGCAGTGTAATCAACCAAGCTCTTGTTTTCTCTTTCAGAGAGCAACTGCATTAGAACAAAAGCCAATGACAATCCAACATCCACAATAGTTCTAGGCTATAAAACAGATTCACCTCTTTCCAGGCCCTTCTTTTTAATAACCATATTTTCTTTGATATTGTTTGTGATTCAAACATTGATATTTCTCCTTTTATGCCAGTCAGAAAGGTCACATCACAAAAATTCATTCCGGTCAGGTTCTTGCCAAGTCAGCACTTCCCGGAAGCATTTCCGGATAGCCCCTTTGTTTTCCAATCCCCTGCTCTCAAACCACCAGAGCAGAGGGATCACACCCTTTTTCACTGCATGAACCACATCTAAAAGGTGATTGCAAAACAGTTTTTATTTTCTTTGGTATTTCTACAGGGGGCCTGAAAGGGGTGGATGACCAGGTGGTTTCTTGTTTTGTTTCAGTTTGTTTTATCTGCTCTTGTTTTGTACTTTAAAGTTCTCAGGTACGTCAAGTGGGGGCTGCTGGAGAACTCCTGGGAGGAGCTCAGGAAGGTTGACTGAGATCTCCAATATATTAGCTCAAGTGCTGAATCTTTAATGTAGGCATTTTTCTCCAAAGCGTCGGACAAAGGTTTGTTCTTGTAAGCTAAAACAGTTACACATTCCGAGTAAAAACCCATCCACCCTCTGGTGCACCACTCCCACCTTCACTTCCTGTGATGTCACCATTTTGCTCACTGTTTAGTCAGCATGGAGTCTGCGCATGCAGGCAGAAACTAAAGTACGTCTAACCTAGGGACACGGATATCAAACCACACGAGTCCCTTCTGAGCCTTCTTTATAGAACAAAAAACAGAAAAAAATAGAGAGAGAGAGAGAGAGACACGACTGTCTCATGGATACCTGCCCCTCCCGTTTGAGATCACATAATCTCCCTGTGGCAACATCAGCAATTGCTTGAACGGAAGAGTAATATTAGAAGAGTAGGTAATTTTAGTTGTTTTAATGCAATTTAGAAACACCCCAGAACCACCAGCAATGACAGAATCCTAGGACCAGCCAACAATCCACAGTCCATCAGCAAGAGCCCCATGGCCCAACGAGCTAGAGAACCAACCCACTAAAACATACTCCCTTCCCCCCTGCCAACCTCTGCAGTCTTGTACTCACACAGGAGAGGACATTCAAATTTACGAATACAGAACAAAAATACTGGGAAGGGTGAGACAACAAAAAAAAATAGCCGTGTTGTATGATGGAAGTATCTCCACCAGTCAGTGCTTTGTGAGAGAACGTGGTGATGCCCGTGTTACAGCTACTTTATACAGCTCTTCCAATAATCCATGGTTTCTCTTGGCATATAAAAATTATATATACATCTTGTAGAATGAGTACAAATCTCCTCTGGAGAAGTGTCCTTTTGCCCTGCTTCCTTAATTGCTAGTTTGAGCTACTAGACAGCTATAGTTTTGTAAGCATAACCCTCACTTTGAATTGCGAAATAGCACAGCATGTACGTTTTTCCCAAGATACCGATTTGCTTCTGTTGTCTTAGTGGTAACAATCAATAGGGTTTGCCGCACTTGCCTGCTGCCTGCCTGAATGATGCGAGAGGGAATTCTCTGACCCACACAGCCAGCTTCTCTGACTCCAATCTCCTCTTCTCAAGCCTGACCTAGGCTAGGAAAAATAAACCCATCATTCACCGCAGGTGCAGTTCCAGTCGTGCAAACAATGGTGGAGCCATCGTGTAAATGGGGCACCGGGATTTTTACTGTAGTGCCATCTAACCTTGCTCCAAATCCTCTGGCCACCTTAGCAAACACCACAAGACCTCCACTGTAACCAGCACAACAACATTCACAACAAACTCCGACACACACACTGGCTGTGATAATGGGGCCTCCAATTTTATCCTAATTATATGCTCAACTGTAAAAGTGGTGACAGTTCATAAGACATCAAGGTAACCTATAACAATAACAAATGCGGATGGGGAAATGTATGAATGGGAGACAGACTGAATTAGTCCAAAACAACAAAGACAGACCTGCTGATATAACTCCAGGACTGTGTGAAGATCATTCTGGTAAACAAGCAGCATGGGGCCAGAAATCAATTAACCAAAATTGGCATGTCAGAAATTAGGCCTAATTCATGAATGAGATGGGCCATTCCCCCACCACTCCACTTTGGAGTCCTTAAGAGAAAGGACCTGGAGGCGAGGAGGAACAGGAAGAGGTGGCAAAACACAGCAACTCCTGAATGAAAGAAGGGGAAGGCAGCAGTCCCATCATTGCGGCTGTATCATAACCTTAGTCCCAGATTTGGACCTTAGCGTCCAAAATATGGGGGTTAGCATGAAAACCTCCAAGCTTAGCTACCAGCTTGGACCTGGTACTTGCTGCCACCACCCAAAAAATTAGAGTGTTTGGGGCACTCTGGTCCCCCTGAAAAGCCTTCCCTGGGGACCCCAAGACCCAAATCCCTTGAGTCTCACAACAAAGGGAAATAATCCTTTTTCCCTTCCCCCCTCCAGGTGCTCCTGGAGAGAGACACAGACACAAGCTCTGTGAATCCAAACAGAGTGACTCCCCCTCTCCGTTCCCAGTCCTGGAAACAAAAAGCACTTTCCTCTTCACCCAGAGTAAATGCAAAATCAGGCTAGCAAATTCAACACACACAGAGATTTCCCCCTGATTTCTTCCTCCCACCCATTCCCTGGTGAGTATAGACTCAATTTCCCTGAAGTAAAGAAAAACTCCAACAGGTCTTAAAAGAAAGCTTTATATAAAAAAGAAAGAAAATACATACAAATGGTCTCTCTGTATTAAGGTGACAAAATACAGGGTCGATTACTTAAAAGAATATTGAATAAACAGCCTTATTCAAAAAGAATACAAATCAAAGCACTCCAGCACTTATATTCATGCAAATACCAAAGAAAAGAAACCATATAACTTACTAGAGTAGGGACCTGGGGGCGAGGGGGAACAGGAAGAGGTGGCAAAACACAGCAACTCCTGAATGAAAGAAGGGGAAGGCAGCAGTCCCATCATTGCGGCTGCCACCCTCACCAATTCCTGCAAGCCAGGATTTACCGTAGCACCACTGGGCCTCCCCTGAAAGATGTCCAGATGAGACTTGGGTCAGAGAGAGGGACCCAGCTGGCACTGCCACCTCCACCGACTTTGGCTAACTCCCAACCACCACCTGGGATGTAAGACTTTGCCTACTCTGCCATCACCTGTGTGTCCTCTTCCTTCCCCCGCCTTATTCCTTCTCTTTCCTGTCTCTCTTCTTTTGCCTAGTAAGAGTCTGGCTTAGCCAGCCAAGACTTCTATTTCACAACCGTGCTGTAAGCCTGTGACCAGGAAGAGGCAGCTGAAAGCAATGCCCTAAACAGTCTGGCGCTGGTATAAAAGTTTGCCCAGTTTCAGAGCAGCTAACAAGAGCACGTGCTGCGCCTGTTTTTATCCAGCAATGAGGCTGTAAGTCAGAGTCAACATCAGAGACAGAAGCTACATTTTCTCCTTTGCTGTTCTTCGCTCTCCCCTCGTGTGTGTGTGTCTTTGTTGTGTCCATTAGGAAACAGAACTGGACATCAACCGGTCCAGCTCATCTCAGCACACTTCTCTTTTCTCTGTACACCAAACCCCAAACTTTGTTTAACGCTGAGGTTGGACAGCTTCAGGGTCCTGGGAACACCTCTGACCCTCTGGACCCATATATTCGATTTCAATTAACAAGTCTCCTCCCGCCCCCACAAAAACCGCTACTTTCAAGCAGCTTTTTTTGAGCGATCCTAGCCAGAGACTAGAAAAAGGCATGAGAGTGCATGGCGATCTTGTTTTGCTAGGTGGAAGATGCTCAGATAATATGGTGATAGGAGCTTGGTGGAAACTCGAAGGTTGGCAGAAGCAAGGAGTAAGCCGGATATTGAGGCTGGCCGTCTGACGAAGACACTGCTGCTACTTCCCATTTCCAGGAAGGGGACGTGAAACGTAGCCAGCAATCTTTTAGAGTTATTTTTAAGTATAGTAAAAAATAATTTGATTTTAGGCTATTCCAGACGTCCAGAAGCTAAATGAACTGATGCTGGTTGACAGCTTAGCCAATATCTCTAGGACAGCTCATTGGTTAAAACAGGGAAGCAGCAGCTGTTAAATTACAGCTGATATCAAAAAAACACTTCAGAATTCACTCCCATCTCCCTGCCAGAGGCTTCTGGCGTTTGGAGGCAAAACGAAAGGAAATGTTAACCACATGCACCATCAGCTCGGCATGACAAAGACTGCAAAACAACTAATCAAAAGGTCTTTTTACCTCTACGCAGCATTTTTAATTTGTTTTATCATGACAAACTAATATTTAGTGGGATTGCCTGATCCAATATATTGTTCAAAATGTCACTTTCATAAACCAATTCTAAGCAGCAGTTTAATTATTCTATACCTCAGCATACACATTTCATTCTGTTAAATGGTGACTTCTTAATTAGCTAATCATCGTATCTGATTAAGAGTCTTCTTGAAAGCCTTCTGGGCTCAGTTACCTAACGGTGGGGCTTTTTCCAGATTTGCCTAGATCTAATGTAGAGAGAGAATTCATATAATGCAATATGAATGAGAGAAAGAGCAACCGTACGATTACAATAGATAAATACAGGTAAGTCATGCGTTCACATGGAGGCGGGTAAGAGGAATTGCCATTGGACAACTGGTAACCTGCTATAAAATATTTTAATCTTAACTTCAGTTGGTTGGAGGAGAAAGAGTTGAATCTGGTTTCATGACAGGAGGGGACACATTCGGTCATTTAGGACCATGTTGAACTGGAATATTTTTTGGAAAGAGGGATGTTTAAAAATTAGAGACCAGTACATGTTTATGCAACCAGCCAGCAGCAAAAAGTTAAAGTTGACCTAAAATGTTTGGGTGCATTATTTTAATTAATGTTTCATAGATCAGGATGCTACCAGATTTCGCTGTGTTGAAAGCCCTCGCCTAAAGAGTTAAAGCAAGGGTGAGTAAGAAGAACACAGAAGTAATGAGGGAGGGGAGAGGAAAGAAAGACGACTGACAGAACAACAAACAGGTAAATAAAACAGCAGGAGTGAGGGAAAGCTACATACTGTAAGCAGCAGTGCTGTGTAATATTTCCTCTCCCCACCAGCTACCAGCAGCTTGGGCTGAGCGCCTCAGATCCCATTAGAACTCACCACCGGAGCAGGCTGCGGCTGGTTAGTTCTTGGAAAGGAGACAGTGAGCACTTTGGGTGAGATACCATCTACTTGGTTCTGAATCTGACCAGCATCCAACTGCACAGGTGTTTGTGCCATGATTTTAACCAACTGAATCATTACAGTCTGCCTTACGTTTTCCCTGAAATTTCAGCTGAAAAGTATCATTCTTCACTTCCCGTCCCAAACTGCTGTGCACTATTCAGCAGCTGCTGCTTTCATCACAAAACTCCTTCCCTTTCAGAGTGGTCAAATTCTGCCCTCATTTACAACTCTGCAACCCTTAAAGGAAGAGAACATTTGACATCCTTGGAAGAGGCCTTTAAAAAAACAGGTTTCAGAGTAGCAGTCGTGTTAGTCTGTATCCACAAAAAGAACAGAACAGGAGTACTTGTGGCACCCTAGAGAATAACAAATTTATTTGAGCATAAGCTTTCCTGTACATTGGCCAAACCGGACAGTCTCTATGCTAAAGAATAAATAGACACAAATCTGACATCAGGAATCATAACATTCAAAAACCAGTAGGAGAACACGTCAACCTCTGTGGTCACTCAGTAACAGACATAAAGGTGGCAATCTTGCAACAGAAAAGCTTCAAAAACAGACTCCAATGAGAAACTGCTGAACTTGAATGAATATGCAAACCAGATATCAATTTAGGCATGAACAGACTGGGAATGCCTGAGCCATTACACACACTGAATCTACTGCCCCATGTTAAGTATCCTCACACCTTCTTGTCATTATTACAAGAGGTTTTTTTCTCTTGCTGATAACTGCTCATCTTAATCAAATAGCCTCTTAGAGTTGGTAGAGCAACTCCCACCTTTTCATCTTCTCTGTATATATGTATATATCTCCTTACTATATGTTCCATTCTATGCATCCGATGAAGTGGGCTGTAGCCCACGAAAGCTTATGCTTAAATAAATTTGTTAGTTTCTAAAGGTGCCACAAGTACTCCTGTTCTTTTTAAACAAACACTCCATTATGCCCACAGGCACAGTTCACATTAACATTAATATTTCAGGCAGTTTCGGTAATTTAAACACCACATTTCAAATGTGGCACTTTTTAAAAAATGCAAGTGTGAAAGAAGGTTCATCCAACAGACCTACCTTCCCCTGCCAGAGTCTTAAACGGCTGAGAGTGTCCCCTCGGATCAACAGAGATGGGAGTAATTTCTCAGGATTCACAATGCAGATTACATCTCTTAGTATGAAGCTCTCAATACCAAGCACTCTTGAATGTACTGTGCTTTTGGAATGTTTGAGATCTTCTTGTGCACAAGCTTATTTTTAAGGGCATCTTTCTCAGAGGGAGAGCCATGCACACCTACCAGTGAGATTTCTGTATGTGCCTGTAAGTACAATGTGGTTTTGGTACCTCTCACTGCAAAAGCTGAAGTTTACTCATTTGAATAACACACGGTGGGGGGCATAAAGTGGGGAAGGAGAGACAAACCACACCCCGGTACCAGATTTTGCCTGGAATTCAGCGATAAAAGTAACATTCTTTCTTGTGCTTCTTTACCGTGTTGCTCCAAGAAAAATATGAAGTAAAGCTGAAATGATTCATTGCATGATTCACGTACACCAGTTATTTGGAGTCGCTCAAAGCTCCTGTCTGTACTTGGGACCAGCTCTGATTCAGCTGCTGGTGCAGCTGCTCAGTGCAAGCCCCAGGTGCAGATGAGGAAAGCTGAGATTTGCACATGAGACTTTTTCTGGGTTCAGGTAGGATAAACTGTCTTCCTTGTCCGTACTTGGGGTGGAACTGCTACTGCCAGAGCCTGGCCACCGATGGCTGAATACCCAAGCTCTACAGTAGAATCAGATACAGCTCATGCATCTGGAAATTCAGTGACGAAGCTGAATGTCTGGAACAATGTTCTCTCCCCCAGGTGGGATCCCATGTCAACACAGAGGTCTCTTCCCCAGCTCTCAGCCCCCTCAAGGGCATCACATTGGGCATCCCTTCAGATGCCATACAGCCAGCAGGTAGCTACACAGCAATGCAAGCTGCTCTCCCTTCCCCCCTCTGGGTCATACTTTCAGCCCCTGCTAACTGAAAAAAACAAGAGACTAAGTTATAAGCTGAAGTTCTACTTCAGAACCCTGGGGGCTTTGAAAGGACAAGCAGATTCGCCGTAGCTAGTTCTGGAAACAAATCCATTTAATGAACTATCAGCTATACAAAAAAATCAAACCTAAAGCATGTTAGAACTCAAGGGCGGCGCATTGTTATAAGTATTGAAACCAACAATCCTCAGCTTCTGATGTTAGCACATATGTTTCTTTCAAGAGAGAGGTAAGAAAATCCCTCTTTCCATGTTCCCAGTGCTTCTGTGGCCCGCTGCCTGCAAAGTGTTGCACTTGCTTCAGTTCCTGATAGGTCTGCAGCCTTCTCGACAGATGGTCTCTGAATGAGGGGAGTGCTGTATTTGCTACAGCAATTCCTACAGCTAGCAACCTACCCATCTTGTGCTCCAACCTTCCTTCTTCCTTGTGCTGGTCCCTTCCTCCTTTACTACTTTTTCAAGCTTGCTATAAATTCAGAGTTATTTTAATTTCTTTATACAGATGCATCAGTTGAAGAAAGTGGCTTAGGAGAACAAATTGTGGCTTGTGTCTAAAGAACAAATATTTGGAGGGCTTTACAGAAGATGTGAAATTGTGGGAATTTGGACTACTGCAGCCCATGTGGGAAGGCCACCTTAACATACTCCACTAAACACTTTTTAGGCCCCAATATAGCAAAGCACTTCAGAGTGAATCAGCAGAGCTGAAAGCACTTTACAAAGGAGGTGAGTATCGTTATCCCCATTGTACAGATGGGGAAACTGAGGCACAGGGAGGTGCAGTAACTTGCCCAAGGTTCCTCAGCAGGTCAGTGGCAGAGACAGGGATAGAACCCAGGTCTGCCAAATCTCACTCCAGTGCCCTATCCACTAGATCAGCCAGTGGCTTTAGAGGAACTGTTCACAAGTCTACTGCAGCTGATACATTGTTAGCATCTATACAATTTCTTCTCTCAAGGTATGGCTACACTTGAAACTTCAAAGCGCTACCGCGGCAGTACTTTGAAGTGCAAGCGTGGTTGCAGCACCAGCGCTGGGTGAGAGCTCTCCCAGCGCTGCACGTACTCCACATCCTCATGGGGTTTAGCTCGCAGCGCTGGGAGCCATGCTCCCAGTGCTGCGGCACTGTTTACACTGATCCTTTACAGCGCTGTATCTTACAGTGCTCAGGGGGGTGTTTTTTTCACACCCCTGAGCAAGAAAGTTGTAGTGCTGTAAAGCGCCAGTGTAGCCAAGGCCTTAGTTGACGATATTTTTAGATTCTTGGAAGTAGCCTGTACTCTTAAAAACACAGGTAAAGCAGACACCAACAGCCTACTAACTATGCTCACATGAGTTGAGTTACCTGCATGTGTATTCACAGGACTAGCCCCATTAAGGCCCAATCTGACCATGCTGGGTGGGATTTTTCAAAGTTCTGGATACCCTGTTCCTATTCATTTGAATGAAAACAGCTTCCAAATCCCTTAGGTGGCTCTGAAAAATCTCAGCAACTACAGAGATATTCAATTTAAAGCGCTGTCCGGCTGAGGTCAACAAAACTGCCCAGATGCTTAAAGTGACACTTAGATAACAAAACACCGTGAATCTTGTAAGTTTGGTTTGACTGCAGAATCAGGGCCTAACGTGCAAGGAAAAAGAGTTTTGAACCAAATTATACGTGTGACACAAAGGACCACTGGTGGCTCGCTACCTTGCCATCAACTTTTGTCAGGCCTGGCATGCTCACTACACCTAGCGCTGTCATAACCTGTATCTGTAATGTGCTATGAAAGGTATTATACTAATGGGAACATGCTGTTTCTGAAAATCATCATGTGGTGTACGTGCAGGGTGTACACAAAGAGTTACAAATGTGTGCTACAATTAAGTTCTGAAAATGGTGTTTGGCAATGAATGAGCCAGTCTGCCCTAGACAAAGGAATGTGTATTTTCTTGTCTGACCGACCTTGTCGTCAGGCAGAGACAATCAAAGTATATTTACATGCAAGATAAACAAAGCCATCAGAAGAGCAAGTGAGGAAAGACTACCAATCCACGTGGGATGGAGACTGTGCCCCAGGAAGCCTTCCTGCCTCTTGAAGCAGGGTCAATGCACTTTTTCGGAGGATACAAGGAGAGGGGAAAAAAGCCATTTTGACATCTTTCACCTGAAAGGACAAAGGAAAGAAGCGCTTTGAGATCAGTGGCCAGACAGGCTGGAAAAGAGACATGGTGAGAAACCCTTCTCCGAAGAAGAGACTGGTTTGTTGAATCAGGTTTTAGCTTTAGAAGCATATTTTTACTTTTGTTTGCTCTCTCAGAATCACTCCTATGTACTTTTGTTAAATAAACTGTTTTACTTTTACTATGAATCAGTTCAGTGCACTGATTGAAGGGAAGGAGATGCTAACCCCAATTAAGACAACTGGCTGCAGCGTATTGCCTTTTTAAAGGAACAAGCTTAATAACTTCTTTAAGTGTTCAATGATAGGACTAGACACTGCAGGGAGACGAGGAACTCGCATGTTGGGGTTCACGGTTACCTGCAAAGCAAGGTTTGAACTGGCAGAATCCTGAAGAGTTTGCTGGCCAGGCAGACAGGCTGGTGCGTCAAAGGATTATCACACATCTTAACATAGTAAAACTCATTTGCTGAGACTGAGAGTGGTTACAGGAACTCACAATTCTGGGAACCCCAGCAAACTGTCATATCAAAGTATGCCAAAATATTTCGTAAACTAGAATTAGCTACCCAAAAGTGGGTTTATTTTAGGACCCTGGAACAAGTGTAATATGATCAAGGATCTGAGTGTATCTTCTCTCAAGTTTAATTTGTGGCCTCAATTCAGCAAACTGACAAACATGTGTTTAAGTCTTACTGACTTCAGAGCTGAGTACACATAAAAGTGCCTTGCTAGATCAGGTTTATCAGGCCATGATTTAAGAAGCAAAACACAGGACATATTGGAAATTTTTCACTGGAGCAAGAGACTTAGTTTTCAAGAAGCCTTAGCAAAGGTGAAAGTTAATTCCAAGCTCCCAGAGCAAGTAGACAGCCTGCATACTTCAAATAAAAACAAGCCATTTTTAACCTCCAGTGAGCTGTATGGATGTAATTATGAAAATAAAAAGATAACACTGAAAACATTTTATCTAAAACTAATAAACTGGCAAGTGTCAACCAAAGCAGCAGCAACATCTCTTAAAGCATTAGAAGAGGACATTACTGACCTGCAACTGAAGCTTCTTCAGAGGTGTGGCCCCTCTCTGTATTCCACTGTGGGTTCTGCATGCTCCCCATGCGCCCAAAGCTGGGGAATTTGAAAGTAGCATCTGTTGGTCCATGCTCATGCCCTGACTGCCTCATTGCCTCCATCCAAGGAGATAAAGGGCAGGGCAGACTGGCAACCATTCCGGGGGGGGGTGAGGGGGGGAGAGAAGACATGTTGCAAGAAACTAAAGGTTCGAAGGGGGGCATTGTGAGCACTGAGAGAATAAGGTTCAGGTCCCACTGGGGAGTAGCGGGAAGGCTCTGGACTAGGTCTTTCCAGAATCTGATTCTCAGAAGATGCATGAAAACCAAGTAGCCCTGAGAAGGTGGATGGTATGCACTGATTACCAGCAAGTGGACTTGCAAGGAGCTGATGGACAGGTCTGGATGTCTTCAGAGAGGGGATACAGTCCAACATGAAAGGAATATCTGCAGTTTCTGGGAGAATGCTCCTTTGCTGTGCCCAAGAAGAAAAGCACTTTTATGTAGCTAGGTAACATCTTCTAGTAGAGTCCTTCCTACAATTAGAGAAAATGTTTCGCGTGGCTGTGGAGCATGAATGTTCTAAGGACGATGCCCATTCAAATGCCAAGCCCGGAGGTGAAACGGATGTGGTGCCTGATCTTACCACTCCACTGGGTCAGGAGATCAGGCAACGTTGGGAGGAGGATTGGTAATAAGGAATTCCTGCGAGAACTATTTACAAAGTGAAACCTAATTCTTATTTTGTAGGCCAAAGCCAAAAGCTATGGACAGTGCAGGTTCCGACCTGGATCGTGTGGCGGTGAGAAGGAACTGGAGACACTGCCCCATCCTTCCCTCCCCCCCCCATTTGGAGGCACAAGGTGAGCCCAGAAACACACTAGTTTCAAATTCTCTGGCTCCAAGCGCGTGATGAGTATGTGTAACCCACAGTGGAATTCAGTAGGGACCATCACTCAAAGAAAAGCACAGTATCATCATATTGAAAAAACAGTGCCAATTGCTGACTGAAAAAAACTCAACCTTCCACAAAAATTGTAAAGCATTTCGAGTGCCACTTGCCACAACTAAGCATCAGTAAACTGCTGTCTGATATGCTCGACTTTGTATGAAGAATATGCTCCTCCCTCATTTTGACCCTGGCGACACTGGAAAGTTACAGGGTTAGAACTCAGGTTAACTCAACATGATGTTAAGCACTCAGCTTAGACAAGGACCTCATTTTGTCAGCTGCCTGTAATTTCACATCAGACAGACACATGGTCTTTGTAGCTCTAGTTAAAGAGAAGGGCAGGGTTTGCTTTGATGCAGCCCTGGAATCTTTTCAGTCATGTCTTACCTTGCATGCATACGAGGTAATAAAAAGGAAGGAATCCTGTTTTGTTAGCCTTCCCTTTCTATTTCGCAACAAAGGGGGGAATAGTGTAGTAAGACCTGCCTTCTCCAGCACACCTTTTTCAAACCATTTCCAAATGAAAGCTGTAGACAGATTTCTAAAATGGAGCAAGGACCAACAAAAAAAAGCAGGGTCAGAAGGACAAAAGGACTTTGTCCAACAGTTCTGAGCTACTATCTCTGCTCCATCAATCCATGTCCCCAAACACGTAATTACTGAATCAGAGCAGGCATCTCCATGACATCTCTGCTGACATCTTTGAATGGCTTTCCAGACCTCACTTAGCCAGTGTGACTACTATACAGCCTGTTTACATTTAGGGTGACCAGATGTCCTGATTTTATAGGGACAGTCCTGATTTTGGGGTCTTTTTCTTATATAGGCTCCTATTACCCCCCCACCCCATCCCGATTTTTTGCATTTGCTGTCTGGTCACCCTAGTTACATTGGCTATGTAATTACTGTCCTATAGGCAATTCATGCTACTCAGGAAGCTGTGATACAAATATTAGATATCCAAATGTCACCATTATCTCCCAGGGGCTTGAGCCTTCCCACTGATTTCTGTGGGCTCTGGATCTGGCCCTGAAATGTTCTTTTAAGTCTGGCCTCTATTCTAAAGGCGAGCATCTGAATTGATGAAGTTTGAAATGTGCCCCAAAATTTTGATGCTTCTTCCCACAATCAAGGAAGGGTCAATCTTGCAGTCCTT
This sequence comes from Gopherus evgoodei, assembly GCF_007399415.2. Taxonomy (NCBI): domain Eukaryota; kingdom Metazoa; phylum Chordata; order Testudines; family Testudinidae; genus Gopherus; species Gopherus evgoodei. The sequence continues at coordinate 12,409,916 of NC_044327.1, read as the reverse complement.
ACACAGGACAGAGTCCCACTGGACTGAGAGGGAGATTAGCCCAAGCAAGGATTACAAGATTGGGCCCAAAATGTTTAAAATGTAGTGCCTGCTATCCAAAGTTTAAGGGGCAACATGGCTCTTCATTCTCCATCACGGGAAGTTATGTCCCTCTTCTCAGTAAGCTTCAGCTAGCAAGCACACCTCAAACTGATCTACTTCCAGCGACAGACAGCTGCTAATGTGAAGCATCTATAGCAGGGGTTGGCAACAGGGTGACTAGATGTCTCGATTTTATAGGGACAGTCCCGATTTTTGGGTCTTTTTATTATACAGGCTCCTATTACCCCCTGACCCCCATCCTGATTTTTCACATTTGCTGTCTGCTCAGCCTTGTCGGCAACCTTTCAGAAGTGGTGTACCGAGTCTTCATTTATTCACTCTAATTTAAGGTTCCGCGTGCCGGTAATACATTTTAACATTTTTAGAAGGTCTCTTTCTATAAGTCTATAATACATAACTAAACTACTGTTGTATGTAAAGTAAATAAGGTTTTTAAAATGTTTTAAGAAGCTTCATTTAAAATTAAATTAAAATGCAGAGCCCCCGAACCAGTGGCCAGGACCCGGGCAGTGTGAGTGCCACTGAAAATCAGCTCAAGTGCTGCCTTTGGCACATGTGTCATCGGTTGCCTACCCTAGGTCTACAGATTACAGGTTTGTTTTGCTAGGTCCAATATCCTCATTTTTGAATGTGTCTTCGTGAAACATGCCCGGTCACAAACCACCACCAGAAAGGACTGAGACCTAATAAAGAGGAAAGTAATTACACTCTATCATTTCTTCTTTACTAGCAGCAGCAGAGATGCGCCAGAAACCACCTGCCTAAAAGGATTAAGTATTTTGCAAGGACTGACTCACCGCAATCTGAAATGCCTACAACCACTGTACTGCATGCTCAAACAAAAAACGTCCTCTGGAGTTACATGGGGAACTGGCATCCAGGGGTTGGTTTACAGTAGGTACGGGTCCATGGGAATGCCACTTTCCCAGCGCTCCCAACATTTTCAAGCTATCTTGCAGCGTGATCCTGCTAATACTCCCAGCACGTCTCCACAGGGAGAGGGGACAGTAGCAGAACCAGTCCGAAGCTACTGTGATCTCAGTTTCATGATGTTGCTCCTGGTAGGTGGACGGTAGGGCATTTGCTGCTAGTGTGACAAGCAAGCAGTCTGCTTCTACAGACAATACAAGTGAAGTGCAGTAGAACCTACAAGTTACGAACAACTAGGGAACGGGGTTATTCATAACTCTGAACAAAACATTATGGTTGTTCTTTAAAGGTTTACAACTGAACATTGGCTTAATACAGCTTTGAAACTTTACTATGCAGACGGAAAATGCTGCTTTTAACCTTCTTAATTTAAATGAAAGAAAGTTTCTTTACTTTGTCAAATCTTTATCTTTCCCTTTATTTTTTAGTAGTTTACATTTAACATAGTACTGTACTGTATCTGCTTCCTCCTCCCTGTCCCCCCTTCGGTCTCTGCTGCTTCCTGATTGGACACTTCCAGTTCCAAATGAGGTGTGTGGTTGACTGCTCAGTTCATAACTCTGAGGTTCTACTGAAGAAAGAAATGACTTAACCTCACCTTCTGCCCCTGGACACACAGCTTCCCCCAGCCACCAAGATCAGAGCTGAACAATCCCGTCCCCCCCACCCCCCCCCGAACCAAGCTAGTTTAACTCTCCTACTGCTCTCCTTGCTTGGTGAAGCAGCGGGTAGACAGCTGGGGGAGTGGACCAGACTGGGAAGGAAAGGGGAAATGCATACAGAGGGAGAGAGAAAGGACAACTGAGGAAACATGGAGAGAGTTTCACAGCTGATCGACAGGCAACAGAAGCAGGACATTAGTTGGGAATCAGATTTGCTCGAGGGGTGGGGGGAAGAAGAGAAGGCGTCAGTCTGCGTGGGGGGGCGGGGAGCAGCACTGCACACTGCTCTTTAGTAACTCCCTCTGGTCCAGTGAATTCACAGCAAGCACTGGGCTGTGAAGGGAGTCACGCCCAGCCACCTGCAGCCAGAGGGGTCTTGAAGGAAGCACGAGAGCGCCGAGGATCCTGGGAGAAAACCCCCCACCACAACCAGAAGTGAGGTCTCACGCAGACCTACGAAAAGGGACAAAGGAGACAGCAACAGTGAGAGCAAGGAAGGGAAGGCTGCACACCTGGCAAGAAGGAGGAAGAGAACAAAACTCACAGAAGGGGAGGTCCAGAAAAGGAAGAAAAGGAAGGAAAGCGCTTCATTTTAGTAAGCCATGGGGAGCAGTTCTTGGAGCGATCTGAGCTCTCGCAGTAATGCTTGGTGAGAGCTGGCTTAGGAACCAAAAGGCACTCAGCAGTCCCTTGAAAGTATCTTTGTGATGGGGGGCGGGGGGAGAGAATGCAAACTGCATCCTACACAGCAATTACATTCTCCACTCCATTATACAGGGCCACAAAGTGCTTAAAATATTACAGAGCGAAATCACTCCACCCTCCAAACAGCAGCCTTGAGCGAGGTGTGCCAGCCCGTCTCTGCCAGCCACACCAGGCAGGACACGAGCAGAACAATGTATGGCAACAAAGCCAGCGGTGGGAAGAAAATACTAATTTCCCAGGTTTTCTTTGAAGCCAGTCACTTGGGCTAAGCTTTCCCACTCTGCCAAACAGCCTCCTGGATGCCAAGGACCCCCAAGTGCTCAGGGCTGCATTCAGCGAGCCCCAGGGCCCTGCTGCTGCACCTCGTGGGTCCAGACTCAGAGGGACGCATGCCTCCAGCTGAACCAGCCCCACTTCAGCAGTCGCTGGTGAGACCCATCCCCGCTTAGCTAAGAGATTCAGCTCCTTGCACGTGCTCTTGTTGGCTTTGGGCACCCTGAGTGACTGATGTGTCGGAGGCAGACGTGGACACTGGACGGGCTTCCTACCTTGCTGAACTTTGACTCCCTGTCTATCCCTGTCCCCCTGTTCCTAGGCTAGCGAGCGTCTCACTGGCAACAGGGCCAAGCTTTTCCTGGGCTGAAAAGAGACGTGCGGTAGATGTTGTACTAGGACATCTATTTTGAGTCCCCTAAGCTGGAAGTACCTGTTGCAGTACCGCACTTTCCAAGCCAGGCAAATAACGTTATAGGCCACAGTATGGGAAGACACTGGCTATGCTGAGACTTTCCCATCCACAAGGAATTTTGCAGACGGCTGAAACAAAGGAATTGCTTTTCTAGAAGCCCACTCTGTGTCGTGGCCGTGCTTAGGAGCCCTGGGCATGGACCAGGACCCACTGCACCAGGCTCTGTACAAACCTGGCAGCTGCACAGATCACAGAATGCTAGATGTGCATCCAGAGCACCATGCAATGCAAAACCCTTCAGCATTAGCTTCCCTGTCCACAGTGTCACTGGCCACTCTGTGCCCTCTGTACTAATGGCAAAGCCCTCATTCGAGGTGGCAAGGGCGGCCCCTGGGATTAGCACCGTCCTGCCCATGCTCAGACTTTAACGCCCTGAATTCCGGGGAGAAAACAGAAGTTCCCCAGGAGGCAGCTCTCCTTTCGTACTTCTTGCAATTTCTAGTTTGGAGAAGAAAATTAGCGGAAAGGCTAAGGCCATGTCTACATCTAAAATTTTGCAGCGCTGGTTGTTACAGCTGTATTAGTACAGCTGTATAGGGCCAGCGCTGCAGAGTGGCCACACTTACAGCAACCAGCGCTGCAAGTGGTGTTAGATGTGGCCACACTGCAGCGCTGTTGGGCGGCTTCAAGGGGGGTTCCGGGAACGCGAGAGCAAACCGGGAAAGGAGACCCGCTTCACCGCGGTTTGCTCTCTCGTTCCCGGAGCCACCCAGCAAACCGCAGGGAAGGAGACCTGCTTGCTCGGGGTTCCGGGAACGAGAGAGCAAACCGGGAAAGGAGACCAGCTTCGCCGCGGTTTGCTCTCGCGTTCTCCGAACCACCCAGCAAACCGCAGGGAAGGAGACCTGGTTGCTCGGGGTTCCGGGAACGAGAGAGCAAATCGGGGAAGGAGACCAGCTTCGCCGCGGTTTGCTCTCGCGTTCCCGGAGCCACCCAGCAAACCGCAGGGAAGGAGACCTGCTTGCTCGGGGCTCCGGGAAGAGAGAGCAAACCGGGAAAGGAGACCCGCTTCGCCGTGGTTTGCTCTCGCGTTCCCGGAGCCACCCAGCAAACCGCAGGGAAGGAGACCTGCTTGCTCGGGGCTCCGGGAAGAGAGAGCAAACCGGGAAAGGAGACCCGCTTCGCCGCGGTTTGCTCTCTCGTTCCCGGAGCCACCCAGCAAACCGCAGGGAAGGAGACCTGCTTGCTCGGGGTTCCGGGAACGAGAGAGCAAATCGGGGAAGGAGACCAGCTTCGCCGCGGTTTGCTCTCGCATTCCCGGAGCCACCCAGCAAACCGCAGGGAAGGAGACCTGCTTGCTCGGGGCTCCGGGAACGAGAGAGCAAACCGGGAAAGGAGACCAGCTTGATTACCAGAGGCTTCCTCCTTCCACGGAGGTCAAGAAAAGCGCTGGTAAGTGTCTACATTGGATTACCAGCGCTGGATCACCAGCGCTGGATCCTCTACACCCGAGACAAAACGGGAGTACGGCCAGCGCTGCAAACAGGGAGTTGCAGCGCTGGTGATGCCCTGCAGATATGTACACCTTCAAAGTTGCAGCGCTGTAACTCCCTCACCAGCGCTGCAACTTTCTGATGTAGACAAGCCCTAAATGAAAAGCTGCCAGCCCTCAGGACTAACAGCAATCAAACCAGCGCCCGGAATCGCTGCTTCACACCTGGCTCCTGCTTTGCCAATCTTCCGCAGCAACACCCACCTGCAGGGTCTGGCTGCCCAGACAGACAGGCCCCTGGCCGATTACACAAACGGCAAGGGCAGACACAACGGAGAAATGCAGAGCATATGAAGGGAATCCCTGGCTGTCAGAGGTTTGAGTAGGGTGACAGTGGGTGCTGAATGGAAAAGGTTCGGATTTGGCCTGAGAGGTGAGGGGAAAGCCCAGTATGTCCTGCCGCAGGAGAGGGGTGGGTTGCAGAACCGCCATAGCTAAACACAACGTGCTTCACAGTGTTGCAAGAGGGGACAGTTGGAGCAGTACTCAACGGACTGGCAAATGGGAAGTCAGCAGCCTGTCAAAGGGTTTATTGAGCTCTTTGGGGCAAAGTGTGTCCCTTTGCTTTGTGTCCAAGCTCCTGGCACAGCGGGGCCGACAACCGGGGCTCCACAGCACCACGGTTATACATGTGACAAAAGTATCACGATTCCTGAGTACTGGGGAGGATGGTGGGACCTGCGTGGAAGGGACCCTGTTGTACCTCAAAGGGTCTGGCCTCTTGCATAGCACAGGCCAGCCGCCAGAGAAATTCTCCTAGAGCAGCCTGCATCAGGCCCAGCACGTCTGCCTGCGCTAACTCTTCTCTTTCAGAAAGAGTCATCCACTTCTGACGTGGAGGCTCCTTGATGCTGGAGAACTCACCCCCATGACCTGGGAAGTCGTGTTAATGGTTAATTACCATCTCAACGATTTAAAAAACTGCACCTTAGTTCCAGTTTGAAGTAGCCTAGCAAACAGATGACACGTGGAAAAAGAGAGATACATTCTGGGTACAGCACACACCATGCTCATTAGCATTCTGAGGGCTGACAAAACACACTTTGGAAATGAAGTAACATCAGAAAGGGAGACTGCTTGTAGTTAAAACAAAAGAATTTTTATTAACTATGGTTTACATATTCTTAAAGATAGAGCACAGCTGTATTATGAGATATTGAGAAGAATAGGAAAGTATGTGGCTTAACTAGGAAAGGCTGAATGCTAGAGCGAAACTGACGCAGAAGCAGAATGAAGCCTGTCTAGAAAAGGAACATGTCTGGGCATAGGACAGTGCTGCATTTTACATACAGCCACACGGGATTTTTTTATTTTTAATACATGCAGCACGTGGAAAATGACTACAACTTGGCCTCTATGCAACCTTGAAACAACAGACAGGCATTATGCATATTGGAGCCATTCTGCAAGTTGAAAGACATACAGACTATGTTAATAGCATAGCAGCGAGTTCAGATTGTGTAATTTGAAATGGGATTTGGAAGAGGTGGAGAATACCCTTCCCACAGACGTGTTTGAAAATACTCAACTCCCGGCACAATCTGATCCTTTCCAAAGACCAAAACATTTGCTTTTCAGCACTAGATTCTGGGGATAAGTCATCTCTGGCTGGGATGTTGATTACCCAGTGTCTGGAGAGGGGGTGAAGTGCACTGCAGACAGAAGTCACCCCAAGCCTTCCTTCACTTGGGGGGTTGAATTTTAAGAAGGGGACCAGGAGAGCACTGAATCAGACACAGAGCTGTGGGATGATATGATGTGCAAACACCATTAATGGCACACATGCCCAATGCCCTGTTCTGTCAGCAGTGCACTGTCCAGGGACAAAGGAGAAGCCCCAAGCCCCAGCACCCTCTGCCTTGCCAGCTGATGTCTGGAGGAAGGGGAATTCATTTTTGTTCTTTCAGGATAGCATGAATTTTACAGACATTTTGCAGTGCAGTTCGGTTTGGGAGATGTAATCTTTGATTGGGTCTAAATTTATCTTTCAAACTGATCTTTGTTTAATCAATTATGTGTCATCTTGAGTCCCTGCTAATTGAAATCAGGAGTTGAAACGGAGACTAATTTAATTTGGTGCTCAAAAAAATACTGTCACAACAGACATAACTGGACAAAGTCTCAGAGTGGATTAGATTAACACTGTAATTAGGGTTCACTTATCCCTCTGATAAGGTGACACACGCGCTCCTCTGCATGCTGTCCTTGTATAACTGCTTTAGCACACTGTCTGAGTCATGGGCATACTTGGACCCTCCCCTCTGGGCTCTGAAAGAGTCCTGCTTTGCGGAGTGTAGCGAGCAGTCTGCAGACTATGTTGCTTCGCTCAGCTGCGAGAGGTTGGTCACCTAGCTGGAGGGCTCAGCTCACTGCTCCCGGGGACCCCAGCTGCACAGAAGGAGATGCACCGCCTTGGAAGAATCATCAGGAGGCACAGCACTGCTCAGGTACTGCCGAAGTGCTGGGGAGCAGGAGGAGAGGACAGCACAGAATGGGCCTTGCTGCAGTTTTTAGAGAAAGCATGGCCCTGCAGAGCACAGCCATCCCCAGCTGCAGGGGCACAGCAGCCCCCCAAAACCATTCCCCACTTCCCACTCGGCCCAGACCGCCCGCCCCAAGAGGGGTGATACTCGGTGCTAAGAGCCCAGGTGCACAGTTTTAAAAGCACATTAGCACCTGATCTCCCAGGTCTCTTCAACAATGATACCCAGGCCCAACAGATCCATTCAGCCACCTGCCCTGCAAGGACACACAAGCCACCAATTCCTTCCGCCGTGTAGCCCTTTGGGACACACACAGAACCTGGTGGATCAGACGCTGGGCTGCTCTCAGACAGCCCCAGCACAGATCAGTGAAACCGCCAAGACCGGGGTGAGTCTTGCAGCTGCTACCCAGACAGACAGCAATCACGTCCCGTTACACACTGCTGCCTCTTGACAAAGCTCTGAGCAGCAAGTGGCACTGGGCTGGTGCGTGGGAGAAAAGCGAGGCTGGGAGAGGTAAAGCAGTAGAGATGCCCCACTCGCAACAGCTAGAAGAGCTGGCCAGGGGCCCAGCAGCAGGGAGCCCCTTTCGGTGCCAAGAAGAGCACAGATCCTTCCTCCCTCCACCTCTCCCCAGACAGAAAGAAGGTCCTTAGATGGTTGTGGGGTGAGGGAGGACAGAAGTGGCATTCTGCCTTCTGGCAGCCAGTGGTTACACAGGGATTGGGGAAAGGTTCAGCACACGCTGAACATCTACTACCCAGAATCGGACATGACCCATGGAGCCCCTGGAGCAGCGCCTGGGGACAGCAGCCTAGCAGCAATCCCAGTAGCTGCCTTTTTTCCAAACAGCAGGGGCCAGACACAAGGTTTCTTACTCGCATTCCTCCCTCCAGTCCTTCCTACTAGGCTCTGACTAGGGGGTATCCTGCAGTCATGACAATACCATGATGCTGGGCTCGCCTTTTAAAGCTGCCTTCCAGCGCTCTGCTAAGGACCGAAATGGGACAAGCTGACTGAGCAACTTTTACCAACATCTTCTGCCAGAAACTGGATCCTCTCCCACCCACCTACCCCCACTTCTTTAATTGTAATTGCTTAGCCCTGATCCTGAAAAATCTGATGCACTTGGCAGGGCCACAGCTTCAAGCAAGTCACTGGCAGGATTTGAGCCTTTCAATGCTTTTTATTGCGTTGTTAAGTTTTCCATTTTGAGCCATACACAGTCCTAGACAAGTTCACAGCCGGACTGTGCCCGGCCCTTGTGCAGGAGCACAGGGAACTCCCCCTTCCCCACCCTCCCTTGCGTGCCCTGCTAAGAGTCAGGCACAACTGCAGTTCCTACTCAAGAGAGTGCAAGGGCTGGTCCCTGTGTAGTGGTATGAGGATGTCCAGCACCTCAAAAAGGGGTCGAGAGGTAGCCATCCTGCTGCCTTTCCCTCCCTCCCCACCAGCCTGAAGGGCAGATCTGCCCCTGGAAGAGAGTGTCGTACCCCAGGAAAGAATGTAGAGCAGATGCACTCCCTCCTATACATCAAAAAGCTCCATACAGCAGACCAGATCCCACTGCTCCTCTGAACTGCTATACCTCACAGCGATCCCAGCACACGGCTGGCTGGCCCTTCGTTTCTGAGACCTCCGTTGTGCCTTTATGGATCTTCTCTTCAGAAGCGCTTCACCGACACTCATACCACGTTATAGCTGTTACAGACCGAACGCACTCCAAATGCCAACCATTAACAACAGACGTCATAATCTGACATCAGGACTTTTAGTAACTGCATTGCAATTCTGCCCTTTTTATGAAGCTATCTTCCCCGAAGTATTCGACAGAGATCCCTCGATACTGCCTGAGCCAACATCTTATTGTGAGTGTCCATGAAATGCATTAGAAGGGTCTTCAAAGTAAAGCACTGTATCCATTTAACAGCACATCCCTGGGGAAGTGAAAGCCAATCTAGAGTAAGTAAAGGGCATAAATGCAGAATGAGCAAGATCACTGAATGTATTTAGGCCCTGCTGCCCAAGAAGGTCTTTGTTCAGTTTTAAGCACAGATCTGACCGTAAAATGACAAATGAAGAATCAATTATGTAGTTCTGTCCTGCTGTTTAACATGTTAAATGATCCTATCAAGACTATTGCCTACCCACTTGTGACAATTAAACAGCAGGCTCATTCCACAATAATAAAGGAAGACAATGTTGGGGTTTTATTAAACCTTGCTTTTATCCCTGGCCATGGAAAGGAATATAAGTATGCCTTACATAACAAATCTATCCATCCAAAACATGCAGTGCTTCAATAGCCAAAGGCTGAATTTTTGGTTGAAGTCTCAGGCAAACATTGACAAGAAATGTTTTTCAAACGTAGTCTCACATGATTCATTTTGGCTAACAGAGAAAACGGTGATTTGCCAAGAAGAAAAGTAGCTGATGGCCATGAGCATGTCCACAGCTAACCTTTGCACAGCTCAGGACAGCAATTCTGAACAAAGGCAGTAACTCAGTTTCCTTTTAAAGTCTGACAAGTGGCTTATGTCCAAGGCATTATGAGAAAGAGAGAAGTAGTTTGGAGCGGAAGAACCATGTTGGTGTAGCGATAGGAAGTCCAAACTCCAAGGCAAACAGAGCAATATTTCAGCAAGGAAATATTTTAAAAGGCTTCCTCTCTAAAAAACTAGTAAATATTTTTCATGGAAAAGATCAGTTCTCCCTTTCGCCAAATTTCGACACTAAATTCAGTCCCTGGAGTGTGAAAACAGGGATCTCAATGCAACTGGAACTGTGGAGTCACCTCCAATGTCTCACAAAGCTTATTATTCATTTTACAATGGTTCTAGGAGGCCTCAGTCAGGACCAATGCCTCCTAGTGCTAGGTGCTGTAAAAATACTTATTACAAAATAAAGATTAGCTAGGCCAACACAAGGAACAGAGTCCAAAACGTGGCTTAGGTTTCCTGAGGAAATGGGTAGCCCAGGTCCCACCCTAGAACAAGGAAGAGAGACCACAGTTAGACTAAGAGTTCACAGGGCTCCAGGTCAGAAGAACATTCACTGAAGACAGCCCATAAGCATTTCTCTCTGATCCAAGTGGCTGAGACAGAACATCAGTTGCTGCCAGGAGAACAAGCAAATATGCTCCATAACAGGAACATTTTGTTTTCCCTCTGGCATCAGTCTTAAAACTCAGACCACAAAGGGATTTTCTCCCCATTTACAGACTTTAGCGTGAAGACCAAGCTAAATCGTCAGTCTGGCAAATAACGCTCTTTTGGGGGCACTATCTGGAAAGCAAATGTTGAACCAGACGAGAGCTGCGTCTACACTAGACAGGGTGCTGGATCAGGCAAACCAGTGACTGCTAAGGTTCACTGTCTTATTTCATTGCTACTGCAAATTAAGTGCTCGGAAGACTACATCGTACTGTAAGGGAAGTTATCTTGTCTACAAACAAGCTATATTTGTCAGGTACACAATCAAAGTTATTGTCATTAAAGAACGTAATCCTTCTCCTGCTTGAGCTCTGGCACGACTTAATACAATTGAAGTGGTTAGCTTATTTCTGACAGAAGGCTGGGACTCTGAGGGAAACTTATTTCTCCAGATATACGACTGAAAGAAAGACAGACTATTTAAAACTGTAGCTCCAATCTGAGAAGCTACCGTTATAAGAAGTCTCTGCTCATTACTAACCCAACTGCCTTCTCCTCTCTACCTTGAGCAGCATGAAACCGAAAGGTTTTAGGTCCCTGCCTGGCAAAGTGTTCTGTATTGATAAACCCATGTGCCCACAAAGAGCCGTCCTTAACTTCAGCCAGGGTCCATGCACCTGGAGCCAGTTGCTGCATTGGTGCCTTGGTTAACACTAGTTCGATACGGGAGAAGTTAAGAGAACTCCGTTGGTCACACACCTATCATTCACGGACATGGGAAACACACATAAGGTTAAGATTTCCGTTTCATCTGTTTTACATTGTTCAGAATCTTTTTATCCATGAACTTCCATCATTTGTCTTCTTTAAGAAAGTAGTTTTGAAATATCTTTAAAAGCTGGGAAGGTAACTCTGATACTTGGGAGAAGTCCATGGATGTGTTTGGGAGAGGTAAAGGAAATAAATGGCAGGTTTTGCCTCAGTTTGCGGACTTCCACTATCTGGGATCAATCAGAGCTTGAAACAAATCAGAGTACTTTTCTTTCTAAGCCAGTTCTCCATATCAGCTGAAATCTCATTCATATCTGTCAATTGTAACATGCTTTTTTACCTGTCAGTCACCACAGCCAACCTAACAACTTCATGGAGGAATTCAACACTGAACATTTCACATACAACAAAGACTGAAATAAGAATGTGCTCTTTAAACATGGTATGTTAGAGCAGTTGCATAATATCACTAACAGATTCCTGCATGCCAATACAGGAATCCAAAGCGAAATCTTTGAAAGCTTCCAACAAATAAGCTTTCTGGTTCCCCTCCAAGCAATGAAGCATCGAGAAGCACAATGCTCAGATATTAAGGGACATAATCCAACTGCAGCCAAAGTAAGTGGAAAGGCTCCCATTGGCTTTCATAGGAGTTGAACCATGTCCTTAAGTAGTGGACAACAAAATCAGTGGTCCAATCCTGGAGGGTGCTGGGCAACTCCTGTGAGATGCTGAGCATCCTCTATTCCCACTGAATTTAATGGGAGCCAAGAGTGCTCAGCGTTCACTTTGCTTGATTGGACTCCTGATGATTTAACATCCTTCCAGTGTTCTAAACATCAACCTTATACCAATATATATGAACAGAATTGGCCTGCCAGTACATCTGCTACATCAAACGCTATTCGGACCAAGACTACTATAAAATGCTCTCATGAATTAGCAGCACATCCACAATCTCACTGCCTGGTATCTCAGTGTTGAAGAGAGCATTAGCTGAGATAACAGTCTTGTCCTTTTCATGGATTATTTAAAACACAGAATTTCTATATAGGGCAAACATTTATATTTGTGAAGAAATGAAAGCACTGTAAACATGAAAGGAAAAAAAATGTACAACCCCCCCATGATATTTAGACTGAAAATAAAAGATAAATTTATTCAATAGCAGTGAAAGCAAGAAAGCATTCAACCCAATTCATCTAAAAAGCCTCTGAAGAAGATGGCTGAATAGAGTTACAACAATAAAAACAAAAAGGCCCGATGACACCTTGATAGGACACTGAAAGCATTCTGCTTATAAACAGTGCAATCACAGGTCATTTTCTGCACCTCTCTTCAAGTGTGCTGTTTAAAAAAAAAAAAAAAACACAGAAGTATGGGCATTTATACTAAAACAGGACGGCTGCTTCGTACAGCTTTGGCTTCTCCCACTGCTTAATCTCCCCAAATGATATAATCCTGCTTGGACCTCATCCAGTGCCCACTGTGGAAATGAGAAGATCCCCGTTGATTGCACTGGCACTGGATAGAGCCCTTTGTGACACTCGTTTAATGTAACAGTGAACTTGCTGTACAAAGCAGCATCTTAGCAACATGCCACAAGTCCCCATGCAAAAACCACTTAGATCAGAATTAAAGCTTCACTAGCCGGAGCCCAAGGATGTGTGTGTCTGTCTGTGCTTTTATACTAAACTCATTGCCATGATATCATGGTGGCATCCCAACAGCCACCAGGCACACAGGCTACTGGCCAAAGTCTCAGGCAGACAGCAGATTGTGAATTCAGGTGTTCGTTTATCTACGTATGCTTCAGATTACCCAAATATCACAGAGAACAAGGATTTTATTTGGATAATCAGGAATTCAGGTAATCAAGAGGTCAGGTGCCACCCAGCAGCAGCATGCCCTCCCCTCCCACCAATGGCCAGGGCTTGCCTATATGCACTAGTTAACCTAAAGTCACTTTAGTTAAACAAGTTATGAAACTTGTGCGATTTCATATCGAGATAGTTAGACCAAGACTACTGTGTGTGTGGACACCCACTTGTAAATACACTGATCCAAGTTAACCTGATCTAAGCCCGTTTTAAACCATCATAAGAGTGCCCTGCACAAAACTGCACTGGCCTGGCCCGAGTTCTCTCCTGCAGGAAGCGCTGCAAATTGCAAACCTGCCTTCGCTCATTTTATTCCTGAATGTCTTAAATGCAGTTTCAAATTGCTACATAAGACACAGTTTAATCTTCATACTTGCACCGATGTGTTACGCAGCTGAAGGACCTTTGGTTCAGCTAGGTTGACGACCAGGATAGTCATGTGGAAGACACCCCATATCAAATATCAATCTCACTGACACCTGCCTAGCGCCCATATTCTTACCACTCATTATCCTCTGGGCTTCGTAAGGTTCCATGTAGCCAGTGTTTTCTCCTTTCACCGCTTTGTTCAGCTCACTCTTGGCATCAAACGGATCAGAGTAGTCATCTGCTATCAAGACCTGAAATGAAGAAAATTACACTTTTAGTGGAGGAGGGTTTTTTGTAAGCTGAAACTCACAATCTAAAACTAAGTGAAACTAAATCAGCAGCAAGTGCTGGAAGGGGTGACATCTGTACAGTGAAAGTGGGAACAAAAGCGTCAAAAGAGGCCTTAGCCAACCCCTTTTAGCATTGGAAGTAAGGCCCCGATTCAGCAAAGCTCTTAAACATCTGATTAACAGAAAGCACCTGCTTTAAGTGCTCTCCTCAAAATCAAGATGTAAGTGCTTGCATCTCCTCATTCAACCATGGACTTCTCACAAAAGCAGCTCTCCGCTGAGGAGTCTGACTCTCACATCACCACACAGCGAATAATGGGTCACTAGCAAATTAATGAGACATGAACGCTTAGCACAACTGAATCCACCGCAGGACTCCAATTTATCACAATACCATCTCAGATCTTCCAAAAAGCCTCTCTCCTCGTCATACATTTTCAATACTTGAGATCATTTTTATGTGCTTTGTTAACTCATGTATATTTACTCAGCTGTAAACCACAAAACTGCTACAGTAGCTTAAAATACTGTCAAGCTACTTCATAGGGAAAAACACACACATTTTCTCATCGCATTAAATAAAACCAAAGCATGGTTCAAGTCCTTGGTTTCTAATTTTCCATTTAAAAAAATAGACCATGAAACCAAGCCCATTCTTTAAGGCTGAGTTTCTCCACCTGACCCATACTTTTTATTCCCTATAAACACTGTAGAAGGCCATTCAATTTCCCCATCATAAATGCACATGAAATTAGATGGCAAGAAAGTAAACTAAAATTAAGCAAACGCAAGTGCCACCTCTTTCTTCCTTGATAGATAGGGGCAGGTGAAACTGGGTACTGTGTTACCTGGGACATGCTGCCTTTCCATCCATTCCCACCCCTTGCTGGCTGCCTGCAACTTCGGCATATGCCAAACGGGGGCTGGAGGCCACGTCAGTCATTCAGCGGCGGGCAGTCGGAGGCCACAGGGAGAGGGCAGGAGCCCACTAATTAAGTCAAAAGTGCTGTAACTTTGCACAGAGCTTTACAGAGACAAGGGAAAAGGCTGAGCTGCCCCGAAGAGCTTCCCATCTACCTCAGCCTGATGCTGATAAGGGAGGTGGCAGACAAGAAAGGCACAGGGAAGGCAAGTCCAAGAATGAAAAACTAAAGATAAGGCAAGCTGCAATTGTACCGCAGACACACTTGCATTCCCCAGGAACTTTGACACTGAGAATAGGGCGAGACGGAGCAGACAGGGCACAGAACAACACCAGAGAGTGAAGTGAGGATGAAGCCAGAGACAAGAGAAGATGAATGCGCTTGGCACCATGTGAGCTGGATTTAAAGTTCCAGGCTTCAGACGTCACATGGGCGAAACCACTCAGGCAAGGGCGGAGACAGAAACAGCAACGGAATTGATGGGCAGGGACCGAGCCACACGCCGGCCCAGAGGGTGAGGGTGAGGAATCTGAAGGGAAGGAAAGTGGGATGTGGCAAAAAGACCAATTTTAGTTCCTGCCCAGAGTGGGCAGGGGCTGAGGAGGAGATGGTTACAGACAGTATTCTGCGCAAGCGTGCCATTGCAGACAGCTGCGTGAACTTCCCCATGTAATGTAAGGAGCCCCATTACAGCCAACGGGGCGCCTCATCGGCTTAAGCACTTTGCCAGATCAGACCCGTGCATGAATTCAGCACAAGCACCCGCACTCCCGTCTCTCTGTGTTAGAGGTGGCTGATGGCAATTGGGTCACCATCTTTTTTTCAAATTACTCTTTGAGCATGGGAGAGCAGGAATCTAAGAGCTTGAAGAACCCCAAAGAATCCTCAGAGAGATCCCACCGAAAGCCCAACAGCCTAGCAATCATATGGGTTTGTTTTGTGTGCGTGTCTGTGTGCGCACACACACAGGGGGGAGGGTAACTAAAACATACACAGTGCACAAATGCATATCACTCCCACGGTTAAGAATCATGGCCTGAGTCCCTGCATGTCGCACATGAGAGAGTGTCACAATGAAGGAGAAGTCGCTATCTGACAGCACACACTATAAGCCAGGGTGTTTGTAACTCATACTTTTTAAAAAAAAAAGGAGCATTTGCCTCATGTCATCCCTACAGGCACAAGTTAATTATTGCAATTCTAAATTACTTCTCTCGGCTGTTTTAAGTCTAAACCTACAGTGCCTGCTTTCCACATACAATTTAAAGATATTTGAGGGCCTGGATAAACTGAAAACCGCTAAGACGACAAGGAAAATCAGGAAGAGAAAGAGCAATCCTTTGTTTCACCTAACAATGAATTGAACGGCTTGTTATTGCAGATATAGTTAACGCAATGAAAAATGCTACAGCTTCAGTAATGTATGCATGAGCTGTAATCAGCAGTGCTGTCAGAGCAGTGTCAGCGGCTGCGTGCGCTCAACACAAAGACAACAATGTGCATCATGCAGCAGTAATTCCTCCCAGTAACAAGGGCATATTTATCTGTAAAAGCCCTACAGATGAATCACCATCCATTTACTTTCCCGGATAGGGCTTTGTCAAGAGCTGATGGATAGTATCTTGGGCTCCCTGCTGGTCCCCTATTCCAGATACTGACACTGTAATAGCTGCCTTTCTTTAAAATAACTGCACTAAAGTGACATGAAACAGAAAAATAGCCTCACAAGGACAATGTGCTTTATTTGCTAATTCTTCTTCTCTATTTGCCGAAAAGCATTAAGGGAAAAATTAGACACAACGCTGTCCAACAGCAGACTGTCAAATGTTGATTTGGTTTAAAAGCAAGACAGTGACATATTCAAATGCTCCAGGTACCAGATACCACCAGAGGGACTGAAATGATGAACCTGCTTTACGGGAGGAGACGTAATCAGAGATGCAGCAAACAGATCTGAACGTACGGAGCCTTATTCTCATGCGTGTATCCTTGCTGGGATTCACACAGGAACATAGGCCCGCGTATCTGGATCTGTTTGCAGGATCAAACTCATGATTTGTTAACAGTTCTGTCTCCAGCATCCTGCAAGCAGGGGAAACCCCCATGTAAGATCCGTGGACTTTTCCCCCTGAAGCGGAAAAATGATTATGTCGTCAGGATGGCGGAAGTGCTGGGCTATTCATCATAATCTAGAAATCAATATGTGAAATAAAATATGGCATATAAAACGTGTAAATGCAGAGGGCTACAGAAGTAACAAGCTAATGTAGCGTTCACTTGGACAGACACAGGGACCAGCTCTTTTGAAAATGCAGTATCTGTATTTTCTAATTAAAATTGGATCTCTAGCTCTGTGCTGTCAGAGAGTCCCCAGCTGCCTGCATTACTATTTCAGTTTAAATTAGAATTTACAAATTCTCAGCCTAGATAAAGCAGCTAGCCTATGCTTACATATGGTTTCTTTTATACTTGCTGACAGTTGCAAATTCTCACAGTTTCTAAGAAGTTTAGAGATTTTTTTAAAACAGTTTGTTAAAGCCCTACATTGCTTTTTTTTGGATCCTTTTCCAGATTAAGGCCAAAAGGAGAAGAATTCTCTAACACCACCACCACCACCACCACCACCACCCCGACCCGACCCTCTACCCCAGAGGGACCAGCCTGCCGGATGCTTCCTGGGATGGGAGCCACCCCAGGTGAGCACCGCCAGGACTCCCCATCTCACCCCCTGGGAGCAGGGGCGGTAGGTTACACGGGCTCGTGGAGCCCGAGCACCAAGAATATTCAAGGCTGGGGGCTGTGCTCCACCAATATTTGGAGCTGGGTTTCTCCCCTGGCCCTGCCTGGAGCATCTCTCCTCCCCCCCACCCACCCCCACCTCAGAGCGTCTCCCCCGCCCCCACCCCGCCAAGCTTCCCTGCCTGAAAAAAAAACAAAAACCCAGTCCATGCCTCTCCCCCTTACTTGTGCTGCCGGCTGCTTCTGCCGAAGGCTAGAGAGAGCAGCGGCCAGCAGCCTGGGGGGGGGGGGAGGGAAGAGGAGGCACGTACCTGCTTGGCATCCCCCTCTCCTGTCTCCTGGCACCCACCTGGAGGAGACGCCAAGGGGGGTTCTGGCCAGGAGATGGACATCTGGAGTGGACCTCATTCACCTGAGCAGCTTCTGGGGCTTCGGTAAGGTTTGACCCTGTGATCCGCCCCCTCCCCTGCCCAATGCTGGGCAAGGGGCAGCCCCATCCCCAGTGAGGCAAGGGTGAGGGGCAGCAGGCTGCAGCAGGGGAGGAAGGAAGCCACATGTGCAGGCAGTCCCGTTCACCGCCCCCAACACCCACCCCCATAGGGGAGATGGGAGAGGGAGGGGCGCTTCCTAGACTTGAGCAGCTGGGGCTTGGGTGAATTTTGTGACACCCTGCTCCCCCCAGTCCCCACTCCTGCCCCATGCTGGGCAAGGGGCAGCCCTATCCCCCATCCCCAGCGAGGCTATGGTGATGGGCAGCAGCAGGGGAGGCCACACATGATGGCAACCCCCCACATACCCGGTACCCACCATAGGGGAGGCGAGTGGGCTTTCTGGACCTGAGAGAGGCCTAGGACCATGTGCAGTGACTGTGGTGCAGAGGGAGTGTGCTGCGGGGGGTGGGAGGGAGGAGTGGTCTCTCACCTGGAGTTTGCTGCTGCCAGAAAGGGGGGGGGGGGAGCCCTCTCTGGCCCTAGCCCTGAGGCAGCCGGTCTGCACTCCAAGTTCCTTATCCCCAGCCCTGTCCCACCCCAGAGCCTGCGCCCTCAGAATCCCAATCCTGAGCACCGTCCTGCATTGTGAGCCCCTCAGCCCCAGCCCCACCCCAGAGCCCTCACCTGAGGGGAAAAGCGTGCAACTTAAATTTGGTGGTCAGTTTGGAGTATCATTGTGTTTAGCACAATACTTGATTATTTTACACCCTTTAAAGTATATAACTAGTCGTATATACAGACGTTACGAAGTGGGAATGTTCTTAATGTTTTCTCTGAATACTGTGTGGGTGCCTCAGTTTCCCCTATGCATTTCTCAAGGATCTAGATGGTGGGATAAGGGGGTGAGATTGTTGTAGAGCCCTAGAGGGCCAGTGTGATGCCGTCTGCATAGAGAATGGTCGAAACCCTGTCTCCAGGCAACTGATGGCCTGGGCCGCTCTCCTGCAAGGTGCCAACTGAAGGTGTTGGAGAATAAAGAGATCAGGTGGCCTCCTAGTGCCTGGAAAAGAGACAAAGGCCAGAGGAGGGCGTGTCAGTGCCTGTGCGGACTTCCCGGAAGTGCATGGTGAGGAAGGGGATGCTTTGGAACTACTCCATACAAAGCCAGTCAGGACTCTGGGGGAGCCTCTTCTCTCTGAGCAGACTGTCTCCAGGGCAAGCAGCTTACACGTTCCTGGGTCTGACCTCGGAGCATTCAGCATGCCCTTCCATACCGTAAGCTTTCCGCAGCGAGTCTGCCCAGGCAGGTCCTGGGGCAACCAGAAGTCCCTGCACCCCAACTCTGCAGTTAGACATGACTCTCAGCCAGCCGGTAAAACAGAAGGTTTATTAGATGACAGGAACACAGTCTAAAACAGAGCTTGTAGGTACAGAAAACAGGACCCTCAGTCAGGTCCATCTTTGGGGGTAGGGTGCCCAGACCCAAGTTCTGGGCCTCTCCCCATTTCCCCAGCCAGCTCCAAACTGACACTCCCTCCTCTGGCCTGTGTCTCTCTTCTGGACAAGGAGGCCACCTGATCTCTTTGTCCCCAACACCTTCAGTTGGCACCTTGCAGGGGAAACTGAGGCACACACACAGTATTCAGACAAAACATTAAGAACATTTCCACTTTGTCACAACAGGTGCAACAAAATATAAAACCGTATATTGAAGCAGGCAAGTGCTGCTTCTGACTTTCCACTTTTAAATTGACTCTTGTAATCTTGTGGTGCCGACACGTTGTAGCTTCATTTTATATTGGCTTACAGGGTGGGAGTGGGGGTGGCGTGGGGAGCACCACCAAAAATTATACAAACCTGCCGCTTATGCCTGGGAGGTCCCTCTGGCTCTTGGGTTGTGGGGGGCGGGCTCTGTGTGCTGCCGGGGCCTGAAGCCCCACTCCTCGGCTCTGGCAGCTCCCATTGGTGCTTTTCGCAGCCAACGAGGGCCACGGAGCTCACGCTTGTGGCAGGCGCAGCACTTGAAAAGTCTGGAGACTCCCCTCACCACTCTGACCCTAGAAGCAGAGACCTCCTGGCAGGGTTGGTGAGTGCAGCTAGGGAGGGGGGCAGGGTGTGATGGAGTGAGTGTCTGAGAAGTGTGCGTGGGCTGCGAGGGTGTGGAGGGTGCTGGGCTGTGGGGGAGGTTTGTGTGTTTTGGGGTGCTAGACAGCGGGGACCTGTTGGAGGGTGCTGGGCAGTGAGGGAGATGTGTGTGTGTGTCAGGACGCTGGGCAGTACGGGTCTGTCTGGGGCATTGTGTAGTTGTGGTGGTGGGGCTATGGGGAAGGGCACTGGGAGGGAGGAAGGAAGGGAGGGAGGGGAAATCTATGTGTATTGGGAAACTAGCGAGCGGGGGTTCTGTATGGAGTGCTGGGCAGCTGTGGTGAGGCTGTGGGCAGGGGGCGCTGGGCAGGGTGTGTGCGCCCAGCTCTGTGCATTTGTTGTGGAAGGGCTGTAGGGGGGCTCTGGGCATAGTGGATCCAGGGGGTGCTGGGCAGGGGAGTTGTGTGGCACAGCATGGGCCCACCCCCAACAGGAAGGGGCACATTAGTAACACAGAGCCAGGCGGACCAGTGTGCCTCTGGCTCCAGTCGGGACTGTGCACCTGTGTCTGTCTCTGCTCCCCTCCCTCCCCCCAATGTGTCCTGATATTTCACTCATGGGATCTGGTCACCCTAGTTCTAAAAAAAAATGCTTCTTGCCCCAGGCAGCGTACGTAACTTTCCCTCCCTGCCCATCACAGACCCTCCTCAGGGGGTGAGCTGACTGAGGGACAGCCTGAGAGGGAAAGCCTGTACCGTGGCCAACCAGATCCTAGAGTCAGCAACCTGCCTTGACTATAGTCGCTTAACACAAAATCTAGAGGCCCATCAGCCCTAGCACCCAAGCAGATCTCCACTAAGAGAAGGCCAACCCATCCGCAAGGCCACCCCCTCCATTTATAGGCTAATCCAGCAGACAGGCATTGCTATCTGAAGCGAACTGGAAGCCAGTGCAGACTGCAGGACACAGGTGTCGGATACTGCATGCATAAACCACTAAGAAAGCAAACAGCTGCACTCAGGACCAGCTGCACTTTCCCTCCAATCTAAAGGGCTAGGGAGCAGCACACAGCCCTTTCCACAGTAGCAGTCACACTCCCCTGACTAACCACAGCCATCTGAACCTCCAGAGGCAGCAGAGGAGTCAAACAAGCCCCCTGAACTGGAA
Source organism: Gopherus evgoodei (assembly GCF_007399415.2). Lineage (NCBI taxonomy): Eukaryota > Metazoa > Chordata > Testudines > Testudinidae > Gopherus > Gopherus evgoodei. The sequence continues at coordinate 12,388,987 of NC_044327.1, read as the reverse complement.
GCCTTAACGAAGAGACAGGCCAGGCTTCTGCCTTGTGGGAACAGTCTGGTTCCTCACACAGAAGATACTTTCAGCTTACAGTCACCCAGGGAACAATAAGAAGCAACAGCCCACAAGGACTGTGGGGAGAAGGTAGAAGAGACTCATCACTAACACACAACAAAATCCAACCCAATCATATTTCTCCTCCCACTTTGTAATAAGGGTTCAGCATTCATCGTCCAGGAACAGATTCTTTTCTATCTTCAGTTCCTCAGTAAGAGGTTAGCTCAAGACTGTACAGTCTGTGGGTCGATAACCACTGGTGGTTTATGGATCGCTTGCTTATGGGCCTGCAAAGAACTGGCTGGTTCCATGTTTCAAGCTAATACATTACAGTAAAGAGACGGCTAATTTACACTAACACACCTAATTTCACTTTCCATATTAGCAGCGGCTAATCACAAATGGGAGGGAATGTTGTCTGCACAACTGGGGGATGAGAGAATAGAGGTGGCTCATGAGACAATCTCTCTGTTAACAGAGGGACGGTTGACTCCACACTACAAAAAGTTGAAAGCCCCCGACCTAAATAAATTAACACAGTTTGGCGCTCTGTTCTGGTGGGTCCAACCATTTGCTATGTGTAACCATCAAGTCGGGATTCAGCAAGAGATAATCACTGTACCATAGACAGTGTTGTGGTCAACATACTCACTGAAGAAAAGGCTTTTCAGCTCTCCGCACGTCTAGCGATGCTAACCAGAAAATAAATCAGGAGGGAGCAAACTCAAGAGAAAGAGAGTCAGGTCTCAGTGCATAAAAGGTTGCAAAAGGATCAGACACCAACTACATAAAGGGCTCATGAAGTTTAAATAGCTCTCCCAACAGAACTCTGACCACTCAACCTACCAAGAACATCAGCTGCCCTATGGGTCGGTCAATTGATTGTCACCATCTCAGTTCCAGCTTAAGAGCAACTCTCAGAGGCAAGTAACTTGATCGGCATGTGCCAGGTGCGCCTCATAACCAGGCACAATGCTGGTGACGTAACAGCTTTCATGGAACCCCAAGGGAGCCGGCCTAGAGGATTCAAGTATGTGCCTTGATACATTGCACTTTTCCCCATCTCGTTTTTCTATTTTTTGAAGGACTCAAAGGCAGTTTACAGAATGGTCCAGCTCTAAGAAACCCTGGTTCGATTCCTGCTCTGCTACAAACATCCTTTGTGACTTTGGGGAAGTAACAGTCTCTCAGGGCCTCGGTTCCCTTTATCTATAAAATGGCGATAACCACTCTTCCTTCCCTCCCTCGGGCCTTACAAAGGGAAATGCATTAAAGATTGTGAGGCACTCACACTAGAGTGAGGTAGTCAGAGAAGAACCTGAGACAGACATTTTACATGGTTACAGAATAGTTATGAACACAGAGAGCCGCCTGATATCAGAGATATCCGCAATGCTACGAAAACAAAAAGATGTAAATTTATGTCCCCTGCACACTAAGGACAAATCATCCTCACTCTGAGAAAGCGTGGCTAACATGGCTATTTCCACTGTTTCTTGTTGCTGCATTTTCTTTCCAAGGATTTAATTTCAGTGAGGTGGTCAGCATTTCACACACATTAACAGAGTCTTTCTGCATTTCAAATCCAGTAGGTGTGTCAAGGTTTTTTCCCCCCACTTTGAACTTTAGGGTACAAAAAGTGGGGACCTGCATGAACACTTCTAAGCTTAATTACTAGCTTAAAACTGGTATGCTGCCACCAGCCAGAATTTAGTGTCTGGCACACTTTCTGTTCCCCCAAAACCTTCCCTGGGGAACCCAGACCCAAACCCCTTGGGTCTTAAAACAAGGAGGAATTAACCATCACCCCTTTTTTCCCCCCCACCAATCCCTGGTGAGTTCAGACTCAATCCCTTGGATTTTAAAACACGGAAAAATCAATCAAGTTCTTAAAAAGAAAGCTTTTAATTAAAGAAAAAAAGTAAAAGTTATCTCTGTAAAATCAGGATGGAAATGCTTTACAGGGTACTCAGATTCATATAGACTAGAGGGACCCCCACCCCCAGCCTTAAATTCAAAGTTACAGCAAACAGAGGTAAAAATCCTTCCAGCAAAAAGACACATTTACAAGTTAAGAAAACAAACATAAGACTAATCTGCCTTGCCTGGCTATTACTTACAATTTTGAAACATGAAAGAGTGATTCAGAAAGATTGGGAAAACCTGGGTGTATGTCTGGTCCCTCTTAGCCCCAAGAGCGAACAACGAACAAAACAAACAAACAAAAAAAAAGCACACACCACACACAAAGACTTCCCTCCACCAAGATTTGAAAGTATCTTGTCCCCCTATTGGTCCTCTGGTCAGGTGTCAGCCAGGTTTACTGAGCTTCTTAACCCTTTACAGGTAAAAGAGACATTAACCCTTAACCATCTGTTTATGACAAGGCGCGAAAGCTCTCCAGTGCTATATGGCCAAAAATACCACACATGCCCTATCACATTGTTACCTTACAAAGCTCTTTATCTACTTATGGAATAACATACCCAACCACCTTGTTTGAGTGGGGGAGGATAGCAACTATCGGGTCTTCCAGGTGTGTCACCAAGTCAAGAGACGCAAAACTCATTCTGAGCACCTGCAAGAGTTCTGAGAGCCATCCTGGACCTGTGACATTTTCTGAAGTTTCACAAAATATCTCTTCTCTTTAAATCACTAACAAGAGGAGATCATCTACATGTTACAGATCTCACTAACCTATGTCTCCCCCCTCACCCCCCATGTGTCTAACTTCTAACAGATACATGCTGTATTCTGGTGCCCTCAGTAAGAGCACAGGGCCTTAGTTTCCACAAACTAGTAAAATGTATCATTTCCCCCTTCCAAATAACTGAATTTTGTTGCTTACACTAATATCCCAAACTTTACTGAGAACCCACTTTAAATGGTTTTACAGGCATTTTTGTGAGGAATACAAGTAAGGAAACATCTAAAAGTATCTGAAAAAATACCTAGACTCTCCTAAATTGCGCAGTGGCTTAGCAGATTTCTATTTTAAAGAAGTTTACTCTACTATAGATTTTAGAAAAATCAAGGCGAAACCTGTAGTAAGTGTTTCTATTTTGGACAATATAGTTTAAGAGAGAGTGTCCAAATCTGCAGCAAATCAATTTCTATAATGTGTGAAATTTAGCCAGTCTGCCTCCAATTAACAGCATTTACACCGAAAAGCAATATACTCATTACACTTACATAGAAGTTTAAAAAAATGCCGATTTTGTTTTCATTTGAATCCACTGAGCTGGCAGCAGAATCTTTTGCGGGGTTTTTTTTTTTGGGCAAGGCCCTCAGAGTCAAAACCAAAATTAAACCCAATTGTTTCCAGCTGTGTTTCAACTGGTTCTCCAGCCGCTGCAGCAAAGAGCATGTTCCAAATGCAGTTTCTCATTGAAGTCAAGCTGTCCAAGGTAAATCCAGCTGCAGTACCCTGCATAGTACTCGGCAGTGATGCAAGAAACTACATGGGCCTTTAGATGGCCATATATTCAAGCATAATGCATAAGGAGGCATTGACACCTCTCTGCTCTCAGTTTGTACGGCTACAGACTCAACAGGACAGAAGTACATTGGACTATCACTGCCATCTTCACTGCCAGAAGGGCTAGAAACTTTAGAATGTATGCGTGCATGCAGCAGAGATTACAGCAAACTCAGCAGAAAGAACCCAATCCTGTGGGTTCTTCGAAAGTTTTATGCTTGTGGATTCCTCTTCTCTGGCAGAGAGGAAACTAACAGAGGATCCGAGAGAAGGGGAGGGGACTTTAAAATTGTCAGTCGGGTGGCTTGTCCCACAGGCAGCTACCAATATTACCACCAGATATTCTCCATTCCAACCAGCAGTCGTTTATGCCCACTTTCTATGCATCTTTTTGGTCCTGTCCACACGAGCCTTGCCTTTGTTCAGAAACAGATTTTAAAGCTAGTTTTTAAATGGTTTCTGTAAACGCGGTTATGCTAGCCAATGCCGACGGGGATCTCGTCAAAATCAATTTGTAGGAACTGTTCCAGGCTAGGTCACCATCTAGCCTTGAGAATGGATTTTTCAAGCGTTATGCCCCAAGCAAACCAGACTGGCATGACGAGAGTTTGCAGAAATCGTTTTTAAGAGCGAGGTTTAAAAGTTTGCAAACACAGGGGGAAACTGCAGCATCAGGCAAGCCTTGTTTTCTTCTGAGAATATAGTGAATCCATTTTGTACAGAACTGTATTTCTAGTTACGCTACCTCTTCTTTATGGCAGTTTGTTTGATGGATAGATTTTTTTTGCTGTCAGAAGCCAGGGCATGCTTGTTTCATCAGGCGGTGTTTATTCAAATGGCTGACAAATACAAAAGACCTTGCTTGAAGGCGATTAGCCACACAGCAATCAGTTTTCACTAATACAGGCTTTAATCCAGATGCCGCCGAGAAACTACACTGAATTTACAGGGAACAGATTCTCTGACTGTTTACTAGCCTTCCCCAGTCTTCAAATTCTTGTTTACTAATATTCCAGTTGTTACTTTTCTAAACTAGGAATGGGGCCAATTCTCTTCATCCCTTCAACTGTAAAGAGAACACTAAAAATGGTTAATTTGAAAAGGAGGAGGAGAAAATAATAATGGCTACAAAAAACAAACATGGGCCAATGTTCAAAGCAAGGTGCCTTCAACTATTTACAGTCTTTTGATAAGCAGAGCAAACATCCTGCCCAATCTATATGAATAAGTCTGGCCTCACATTTACTGCTTACTGGAAAGAAGCTGAATTCACAAACCACTACAGAAGCTGGAGTACTAGACAATGAAAGTTTAAAGGATGATTTAATTCAGCAGAATTCATTTGAATTTAGTTATATATGAAGTGATTCACAGTCTCTTTTAACTACTAATCTTGTCATCTGCCAGAGGTAGTTTTAACAAGAAGCTCCTGGGTCTAGTGCTAATCATGAAAGAATCTGAAACGTTCAATAAAGTCAAGGTCAGTAAGGAAGCAATTCCACATCCCTCTCACCCAGTATAGCCAGTGCAGGAATGTCTACTTCTTTCTCACAGCAACAGGAGACTTTGATGGGACATGCAAAATAATTCCTGGACTGTTGACTTTTGCTGAACTAGTTTTTCCAATTCAAAACCTTCACCTTAGGTTTTCTTAAAATAATGTATTTACTAGTGTAGTTTGCCATTACAGGCAAGCCAAATATACTGCTAAAGGAGTGGAATTTGGCCGTGTTGGTGAAAGTATACCAGACTTTCTTCATAAATTGAGGTTACGATGCTTAATAAGGTAGCAGTCCACAAGCAACAGCAACTCTACATCTTTGCATTGTTATTTATAGGGCCTAATCCTGCAACCGCTGAAATCAATGGCAAAATTCCCATTCACATCTATGGGGCAGGATCAGTGCTTTAGCAAGGCTCAAGTTCACAGAAAAACAAAAGAGGACACGATGCATAACAATTTGAACGCAAGTCTAAAATTGTGGGTCTAATAGTCGGTGCTCCATCACCATGGAGATTTCTTATTGGTAAGTGGGGAAGGATTTTTCTCAAAAGCCCATTATGACCACATATAAAAACAACAGATTATACAATCTCTAGGCTGACCAAAATGGAAAATTATTCTAGGCGTTCTTAGCAAGTGGGTCTTATGCTAAAATTATCTATTTTTGCTGAAAGCCACAAAATCTGCAACTATCCATTTGCCTCGCTAACGTTTCATCTAGCATATTTTATTAAGGAAAGAGCACAAAACATTCAGCCCTTTGAGTGTATCTAATTGCTTTGCTTCACAATGAGGAAATTTACAAGAGGCGCAGAAAGCAGCATCCGAACAATAACGGGAATGGTTTACAGCAGCTCTAACTGCACTGCTGCGCCTTTCCTTTTTCTCAATCCAAAGACCATCAAGGTCAGAAACCTGGAGGAGTTTCCTACTGGTGTAGTTTCCTTGAACTGAAGTTTATCACAGTGCCCTGCCCAAAAAAGGCATGTCACATGCAATGCCAGCTTCCACCCCAGTCACAGAAGCATAAAACATGGCAGTGAAATAGGGCGTGGCTGTGGATTTTGCTGCATTCTGCAAAATCTAATTATTACTTTTAAAGGGATGTTTGTAGCCAGATTATGAAAGTGAAAAAAGCAATGAAGTGGTTTGTTGCCTCCACAGAGGCTAAGAGCCCCACCAAGATCCATGTGGCACTGAGTGCAGAACCCTACAGATCACGGCCTGTCCTGCAGACACCTTCCTGGAGAAGCTGTGCTGCCAATGGCTCTACTCCCTTTGCCACTCCTGGTGAAGGCTGCTTGAAGAGGTGCATGGGGAAAACCACAACAGAGCTCTGTTTTCCCATCTCAAGAGTCTCTGAATCCCAATGTATCTTCTCAAGAGGACTCTTTCTAAGAGACCCACTGAAGATACTTCTTCATCCTTCTTCAGAAGCAAAGGCAAACAGTCGGATGAGATCCCAACCTTTCAGAAGACAGAAAAATCTAACGGCTTAGCAAGAAGAACAGAGAAGAAGGTACTTGGTCCCACCTATGAAAGCTTTGCCTTCCCAAGGTCGCCAAACACAATTTCTATTGCCTTGTATTTAAATGAATCCATGTACACAGGGAAGGACATTGCCAGCTCAGCACGACTCTGCCTTAGGACTGGTGTTCTTTGTCGATGGCATAGTGGAGTGCAGCAATCAGAGTAGAACCATTTTTCATTTTGGGGAGTCCCCCCAAGACTAGCCCATTTTAAGGAAGGGTGTGGAGTGTTCCCAGCAAAGCACTAGCTTCTTACTTCAATGGAACATCCCATGTACTCAAAGTTAAATATGCCTGCAAGTGTTTTATTGGACCAGGGCCTTGAGGCCAATAAGAAAAGTAAAACAGGAAAACAACTGAAGCAAACAATCGCCCCAGATCTGTCCCTTCACTGCAGCCCAAGGGGAGCAAGGCACTTCCTCTCCTGGCGTTCTCAAGAGAGGAACCACCAAATTCTGACTCCGGCTTTACTGCCCACCACGTCACCTTGGAATTTCTCTGTCTCAGCAAGTTGCCCTCATCTATGAAATAGGGACAAGGCTTGCTTTGCCTCTTTACAGGGGGGCTCTGAGAGTCAGCTACAAGGTGTAGAGCAATCCCCTGCTGCTATGTCTGGTTCTGCCCCCAAGCTGTAACAGGCTAACATACTCGCTGTAACCGATCTTTGGACGTTAGCAAAATGACGACAGGTCACGTTTAGTCACGTGAATGAACACTCAGATTCTTTCCTTACAAAACCTGGGGGAGTTTTTCCGTTTTAGATTACGGCAAGTGAATTAGTTTTAGCGTGGAAGTCACTGAGACTAGTATTTCAGATATCCTATTAAATTAGATCTGGAATAATCCTATCATCATTAATTACTGGTTATCAGGTGGATTACAAAGGTTTATTACAGACCATGCTTCACATAATCCACTCTTCTGGTAGACCATGCCAAAAACAGGTATTTGCTTTCAACCATTCGCAGAGCATTTTTTCCACTAAATACTCTTCCCACATAACCTATCTAAACGCATGTATTCACTTGCAATAAAGCTCCCTTTTCAGGAGTCTATAAACAAAATCAATTAGTCTTGGCTGTAGCAGAATAGCACATGGAAAAAACCCATCAAATATGTTTAAAAAAGTGAAACCACCTATAAAGTCATCAACCAGTTCACTACTATGATTTAATGTTCCCGTTACAGTAATTTTAAGTGATAATTCAAATGTTCAAAGTATTTTTACAAGAAATCACAATTTCTGTTACTACATAGTTAATCAAATAATGAAAACTTCAGAAAACATATGGGAGAACCTCAGCATTACACACACCAGAGTTGCGAACTGACCGGTCAACTACACAGCTCATTTAGAACTGAGAGTGTGCAGTCAGGCAGCAGAGACCAAAAAAGGCAAACACTGTATAGTACAGTTCTGTGTTAAATCGAAACCACTAAAATAAAAATAAAAATAAAGGAAAGGTTTAAAAAAAAGATTCAACAAGGCGAGGAAACAGTTTCTGTGCTTGTTTCATTTAAACTAGGAAGGTTAAAAGCAGCATTTTTCTTCCGCATAGTGAAGTTCCAAAACTGAATTCAGTCAATGTTCAGTTGTACACTTTTGAAACAATAATGTTTTGTTCTGTTACAAACAAACATACATCCTCCATTTCCAAGGTATCCGTAACTGAGGTTCTACTGTATGTAAACGTAAATCAGTCAGAAAATATCGAAGAAAAAAAAAACCTAACATGCACATTTGAGGAACTAACACCTCAAGAGATCAATAAAAATAATTTTTTGCATATGAAGGGGAGATACGCCAACCAAGTAAAGCATTCAAAACGAAGACTGACTACAATGGGGAAATTTTTCCCCATAACTAGAGCAGAGTAAGTAATCTACTAGAGGTCAGCTATTCTGGTATCCCCGCCCCCGCCCCGTCCCCAATGTGGGCACTATTTCAGAATAAAAGTCACTTTGGGGAGTTGTTCCAGCACAGCTACAACAAAATAGACTATTCTTCTACAGCAAGGATACTCAGACCTCAGCAGTTCAGGTGCTAAATTAGAGATCAACTTTACCCAAGAGCCATAGCTGTGTGAATTCATTGTTTCATGTACACAATTCTCATTGCAAAATGACTGACCAAATATTTTACAATTGGTTAATACTATAGTAAAAGCATCTTGGTGGATTGTTAATTAAATCAAACAGTTTTAATTTCACATGCTGCAAAGAGGCACAGGAGATGCATTAAAGCACCCCTTGCGGCTCCCAAGTCTCAGTCCAAGTATCACTTCTCTCTAGCAATGCCAGGTAGTTTCCCAGTGTACACTAGCCCTATCATCCAAGTACACAAACATGTTTCAGTTGTGGAGCAGATCTGTTAATTCAAAGCATATATTGGTGGTAACCATGGTCCAGATACTAGATGTGAAAAAAAACAAAATAAAAGTAGCAGATACTAGAGAAAATAGGCTATATGTTGTAGATGGAGCAGTAGTAGTAGTAGTAGTAATAGTAATTTGCCATTTAGACCCTTTAAAATCCAACTACTAAAGGTGCGTTTTGTAAATTATTAGCTGTTCTATACCCTCTATATACGAAAGGCCAGATATTCAGAACCGTGTGTATTCAAATAATTATAGGTCTAACAGAATGTGTGTGTGTTTAATTCCAGTGACTGATGTGCCTCCATGTAATTGCACAACCAGAAAAAGGACACATCACTATGTGAATTTATGAAAATCTGGCTCTAAAACAATGGGGTTCCAATTTGACAGTGGCCAGTGCCAGGTGCCCCAGAGGGAATGAACAGAACAGGGAATCATCAAGTGATCCATCCCTTGTCATCCATTCCCAGCTTCTGGCAAACTGAGGCTACGGACACCATTCCTGTCCATCCTGGCTAATAGCCATTGATGGACCTATCCTCCATGAATTTATCTAGTTCCTTTTTGAACCATGTTATGGCCTTGGCCTTCACAATATCCTCTGGCAAAGAGTTCCACAGGTTGACTGTGCATTGTGTGAAGAAATACTTCCTTTGTTTTAAACCTGCTGCCTACTAATTTCATTTGGTGACCCCTAGTTCTTGCGTTATAGCTAATACACTCAGGGATGCAACAAATCCACACTGAGTGCTCTAACTGCACAGACAGACAATCTCCAGTGTAGATGCAACTAGGTTGACAGAAGTATTCTCTCAACTATAGCTAGTTTTGCTTAGGGAGGTGGAGTTCCTACAGCAATGGAAAATCCCCTTCTGTCGCTGTAGTCTGCTTCTACCCCATGGACGCTAGAGCGGCATAACTACAGCACTGCAGCCCTGCTGCCACAGTGTAGACATGACCTTTGTTTGCATTGGCGCAGACAGCATTCACCTCCTTCTCAACTGCCAAACTGAACACAGAAAACAGGCACTCAAGATGGAGAGTTGTCATGCTCTCCCTTGCTACATTCTGACCCAATCAATTGTTCAGCAGAGGAGGGGGAGGGAGGAGTGGTGCATTTGTGGGATGGGGGGAATTGTATGGTCACACAGACACAGGGGCTAGCTGACCAAAAGGACCAAAGGGAGTGACTGCAAATGAGGGTGAAGAGGGAAACAGGAACAACTCTGCCCGGAGCAGTGCTTATGAGCTGGCAGAGATGCAAGCGAAGGTGTTAAACCCTCTGATGTCACTGAAGATGCATAAGGCGCGTCAGTGGCCCCCTTACACAATTCCGCGCTGTAACGGTAAAGCAGCAGGTAGGGCTCGGTGAAGGCAGAGGAGAGATTCTTCTTTTGAAACGAAGAAATAAATGAACATTAGCTAGCTTTGAAAAGGTGTGTGTTAAACAAACTCCAATTTTCCACGTCATGTGAATTCCTTGTTTTTCCAGATGCATACACTTACAAAGAAGCAGTCACTAGTCACAGAAGAAATCGGTGTGTGTAAGATGCCCATATATGCACTAACATTTATTGCCTACTTTTTACAACCATGCAACATTTCAACAAGCAAATTTGCCTCCTCAACATTCAAAGGGTCTTCCAGTCTTGCTTCCCAAACAAACCTGCAGGCAGATGTTTCCTTTAAAACCGCCTGTCAATGTAACGCCGTTAGCTCAGCTGCCTATGTCAAAATGCATTAGAAAGGTCTCCAGAGCACAAGCAGCGTTTTGCCAGCTTATAAAGGGGCCGTCAAATTTTTAATTTAAGTGCTAAACTCAAAACCCTCATTTAGGCCAACCACCACATGGCCCTGGACAGCGGTTTTCAAACCAGTGCTTCCCCCAGCTGCGAGCCAGGATACAAAAAGTGGATTCAAGATCTCAAAAATCAAAGCAAAAGGCCAACACAGCCCCCATTCAAGTCAATGGAAAGACTCCCATTAAGGTCGGTGGGATTGTGACTGGGCCCTCTGACAACAGATGCAGGTTATTTGGTTAAAGAATTACACATGGGCCAAAATGTCACAAGCCCTCTACACTGGCAGATCCAAATGGAGGCTCCAGACTAAAGCCAAGCGGTCAGCCTAATTCATGGCGGTTCACATGGGCCCTGCCAGAGCAGTGCTGCTGGCAGGGTTGGAAACGGGGTTGTTTGTAAGGGGCAGGAGATAAGTTTCCAGTTGGTAGGCCCACGTGAAATAAGAAGCACCTTGAGGGAATTTGGAAATTCAACTCCCCATGAAAAAAAGTCTTCTGAGCTCTTCAGCAGCCTCTGAAGCTTGCTATGCAGCTGCTGATTGACAGTCGTACCTGTTTCACTCTGTGGCAGTCAAGTGGGAGCACTGAGGAAGGCTGAAAACTATCAGATTTTCGATGATCATCTTCATCAGCTGCTCCATAATAAGCGGCAGGACAGGACCACAGTGAGGATATTCACAGCCAAACTCAGCAGCCACTTCCATCAGCAGTGGCTCAGGTGCAGCAACTTTCTTGACACGGATGTAGTATTAGCATGGAAGATCAATCACCTATGAAAAAAGTCTAACGAGGAATGCCACTACATGACTGGGGATCACATGGTCGCCAAGAGCTTTGGTGGCCAATCAGATCACCAAGGATGGACACAAACTGAATATCCAGCCAAACCACCCTTAATGCCATAGTTAAAAATTGATCCAGATGCGGCTCTGTCTACAAGGAGATCACATCCCTTTGACAGTTGCACTGATTATTTTTAAAATCATCAAGTACAGAGATTTAAATGATGGCAAGGTTTTGGGATAAGAAATCTTGATGGGAACTTAGAACAATAACTTTACTCTAAACTTGAGGATTTCAAAGGCTGCTGCCTGCTAGGCAAGCTTTACCTCTAAAGGAAGAGCTGGATTCATGTTTGTAGACTCCCGAGATTTAAGTGAATCCAACAGGTTATATTAATGTTACCATCAATTTGCAATCCAGAATAGCAGACTCACCCAACTCTATTTTATATGAAATATCCTTACATTCCCTACTTTACAATCTTGTGTTTGCCACCACCCTACTGTCTGTACAGGCCGCATCATATGCAAGTTTCCATGGTCTGGATCACTGGAGTTTATTTTATGAAATTTATGGAAACCATGATTTGGCCTCAATGCTTTGGAGTGTATCCTTCTTCTTCCCATTCTACCACCAAAATGTGTCTCTTGATACCAGGTTTTGCAGCTTCAGCTGTCAGCTTTATGCTACCCTGGTCAATTACACACCAGTACCTGGCATCAGGTTGATAGCCAAGGTCCGGTATTTTAGAAGCAGAACAAAATCCCCACATATAATTGCCCAGAACTGACAGAATGTGGAACTGCAGTGCTGGTTTGTCTAGAGAAGAAAAAACAAAAAACTTAAGCCAGACAGCTCAAGAAAAGTAGAGTGTGAAATAAAATGAATGTTGGCTCATCTATTCATTTCCTTTAAAATCTGAAAATAATCTTTTGGTTGCAATTTAAATGAATTCGTTGCAAAAGAAATAGTTAATAAAGTGTTATTAAAACTTCAAATGGTCTGGCAACTATGGGTTTGATCCTATGAGATGCCAGGCACCCTTCACTCCTGTTAATTCCAGAGGAAACTGACACCACTCAGGACCATTGTCCTTGATCAGGTGTGATGCCCTTTTGTTTAGGCAAGCAGCTGACTAAATTTGAGTAACCTCACAGAATGGGATGCTTTAGGGAGCAGGCGGCTTTCATTTTAATTTGCAATTAACCTCTTGTTGATGTCAGACTCCCAGCTGCTTTGGCAATGTTCACCAGCAACCATTTCTAACACAAGTCCATATTGTGTGCGACAATGTGCTAGTCAGCGTGCATTTTAGTAAACATGTGCAATGTAGCCAAGTTACAACTATTACAGGGATGATAATTTAAAATATTCTGAAATGAGAAAGAAGAAAAAGGAATCTCATGAGAACAAAGAAAGAAGATATACAAGCCAACTGGTGTTCCCAGCATCCCAACAATTAAGTGTCAACATCCTTTACACCTCCATTCCTGTCCAAACTAACCACACCAAACAACTCAGGCAATCAATAACCCAGGAAAAGCGCCGGTGTGAACAGCGCTTTATTGGCAAGAGAGCTCTCGCACCGACAAAGCTACCACCTCTCCTTGGGGGTGGAATTGTTTTTTGTTTTTTTTTTAAATCGGCGGAAGAACTCTCTCCTGGCATCAAAGAGCAGCTATACTGCGCACCTTTTAGCAGCACGGCTGTAGTGGCATAGCTGTGTCGCTAAAAAGATGCGTAGTGTAGACGTAACCTAAATAAAATCCCTCTCCACACACTACTGTCAGCCCTGCAAATTCAGCCTGGATGCTGCAAAAAATCAAGCAGGGCTCTTTTCTGTTTGATCACCAACACTACTATTAGAGGTTCTGCAGCCCAAGTCAGACCCACAACACATGTACAGTCCCACTTCCTTCAGTGGATTTCCACAAGTCTACTCAGCTGGAACTCTGAGTAAATCTGCTGAGTTGCACACACGTGAATCACACACTCCCTCTCAAACCGGCAGAGCCAACAGAGCTAAAAAGGTGTAAAAGGCAATTAACGTTTTATTTTTGTCACTGAAATCAGATGATGTGGCTCTAGATGCAAGCAGCGAGAAGATCCCAGGATACCCTGAACAACAATAGATGAGAACTGCGCTTCAAAAAGGATCCCAAATGACAATGCCTTAACTGTGTACTGCACTTTCCATCGAGCTCACTGGCAATGTCAATGCTTCATGTTAGCTGCAAGACATGAGAAAAGCATTCTGAAGCTACACTGATCTACACTGAAGCATCACAAATAAAAACGTTACATAATACTGTGTTTGTGGAAGCTATTTCAGCAAGACTTCAGTGTCATCGGTAATAAGAAATAACCCAAGAATTTAGCAACCAACGTACTACCAGAGTAAAGTTGCAGCGCCAATTACACTGTACTAATGGGATAATATGTAGCAATATTCTTGAAGACCAAAAGCCATCCAAGAGTCATCCTTTCTAGAAGTCTGGCCACACCAGGTGCACGAAAACACACACACTTACTTGTTTTCTTTGCAATATTTTTTACACTCAAATAGCTTGATCAAGTGCACCTGAAGGCTTAAATTTCTGATATAAGAGCAATTATATTTCTTATTTCAACATGATCCTCTCTATGATGCCTGTCACATTAAACAAGGGAAGTGCAGTCATCCCTGTGCTTTCTTCTTAGAGAGGGCAAAGTGCAAGTTAGTGAACACAAAATGCTTCCAATGATTTTTAAATATTGTTTGGACTTTTCTCCAGTTACAATATACGAAGCCAAGCACACCCCATTTTTGCCTCGACCTGTTTTTGCACATACCCGGGCAAATTTCAGCATTCAATTTAGTTCACCTGGATCCTCATTTGCTCAAACTTCTGAACTCCGTAACAGGCGTTTCTAAATGCATGCACACAGCACTACTGCAAATTGGACTGAAATGCTGTAATTTCTCTCTCTCAAATTTCTTTGTGCCTGAGCTGGTTTATGCAGTTAAACAGAAGGGTTGGCTCAATACAAAAAGCAGAATGACCTAAAGACTTTACGCCATGGAGACACATCTCTGTATTATTAGACATTCTTTAAAATATCCCTGGCCAGCTTACAGCTGACCCTCAGTGCAGGTGGTGCCTCGGGCTTCCAGTGTCAGTGACGGTTAAATGACCAGGGACTGAGCCAGCAGGGACTATGCCTGCGGTGTGCCGCACGCTTTTCCTGCATGACAGGCTAGCTAGTGAAACAGGAGCAGAGCCAGCACTACTGGGTCAGTAACAACGCAGCGGCCGATTTCACTTCCTCCTCTCCATGCTGGACGCTCCTCTTGGACAATTCCTGGAGTGCATATCTAAACAGTATATAGCAGAGACAAAGGTCAGGTGAAAAAGCATAGGTGTGTAGAACAGCAGGAATGAGAGCTTCAGTTAGCAGCCATCCTGAGATACCACCACCACTGCCAGCAGCAAGGCAGCCAGCCGGCAGAAGACATCCCAGCACCACAAGCCAGGCTGTCACAACCCACATGCCCTGGGTTCAAGGAGTCGAACTGAGAATTACCGGGCTTATACCACTGTCGAGATCATCGCAGTCCTGAGCATTCTACAACTACTGGGGGTTTAGGCAAAGGAAAGTAGCAGAAGGGCTGGGGGGCAGAGCTTCTCTAGTTCCACCTGCATAGAGGTGAACAGGTTCTTGGATCTCTTCAGGGCTGGAGGAACATACACAACACCTGCTAGCCTAAGGACCAAGCCTCCCTACCAGCCCGGAACACACCAGCCTTCCAGCCACACTCCCAGTGCCCCAGCCTGAGGACCCTGGTGTCCTGCAGGCCAAGCTCTGTGCCTCAGCATCAGCCCCACACACCAATCAATTAATGCCCCACTGCTCAACTCCCCATGCGCACACACTCCCCCGGGCCACTGCCCTCCACGCCCAGACAGAGCAACCAAAGCTGGCCCTACACACAGGCGTCTGCAGGGAAAGTGGAGGGCTCCCTTTTCCGCAGCCCGACCCCCAGTCCTCCCAGAAAACAAGGAGTAGCCTGCTGAGGAGCTGTGGGGCCCCAGCCTGTCTGAAGACCAGCAGCAGCAGGCCCCTGCCTGTCACCCTAGCTGAGGACCCACATAGGGGGGTCTCAGCTGCTGACACAGCCCAAGCATGTAAAGAGCTGTGTGGAGACCCTCCTACAACACCAAGAAAGCCCGGTGTGTGGTGCCCCTCCTGCCACCTCACCAAAGGGTGGTGGGAGAGGAAGGGAGCGGCACCACAATCCCACTGCCCTGTCAGGGACTCTCACACCCTACCCCTAGGGCCAGACTAGCAACCCACTCGGGCACCCTAACAGCACCAGGCTGACTTTCACCTCACAGCAGCAGCTGCCCTGCCCTACACCATCCCACAGGGCAGTGTGATTGGAACAGTACCACATCACAGCGGACACAGACTAAAGGCCAATTTCACAACCTAGAGATTTCACAAAAGCCTCGTATCAGGGAATAGCTGTGTTAGTCTGTATCCACAGAAACAAAGAGGAGTCCGGTGGCACCTTAAAGACAACAGATTTATTGGGTCATAAGCTTTCGTACGTAAAAAAACCCACTTCTTCAGGTGCATGCAGTGAGAATTACACATACAGGCATCAATATACTGATACATAAAGAGAAGGGAGTTACCTCACAAGTGGAGAGCCAATGTTGAAGGCCAATTCAGTCAAGGTGGATGTGGTCCACTCCCAATAATTAATGAGGAAGTGTCAATACCAAGAGAGGGAAAATTGCTTTTGTAGTGAGCCAGCCACTCCTAGTCCCTATTCAAGCCCAAATTAATGGTGTTACATTCGCAAATGAATCGTAGCTCTGCCGTTTTTCTTTGAAATCGGTTTCTGAAGTTTTTTTTGTTGAAGGATGGCTACTTTTAAATCTGTTATTGAATGTCCAGGGAGATTGAAGTGTTCTCCTACTGGCTTCCGTATGTTACCATTCCTGATGTCTGATTTGTGTCATTTATTCTTCTACGTACAGACTGTTCGGTTTGGTCAATGTACATGGCAGAGGGGCATTGCTGGCACATGATGGTATATATCACATTAGTAGATGTGCAGGTGAATGAGCCCAATGGTGTGGCTGATGTGGTTGGGTCCTCTGATGGTGTCGCTAGAGTAGATATGGGGACAGAGTAGGCACTGGGGTTTGTTACAGGGATTGGTTCCTGGGTTAGTGTTTCTGTGGAATGGCTGATTCAGGCAGATTGATTATTTCTTTAGGAGAGCCTGGGTCAGGCTTGGGACAGTGAAACTGACTAACTGTGCTAGCAGGAGCAGATCCTGGGCAAACTTCCCCACACAGCTTGACTCAGGAAGTTGGGTTCTGACCAGCAACACTCCTGCAATTTCAGTCCCTCTGGAGCAGGGACTAGCAATCATGTGAAGTTGTGTGGCAGTTTCCCAGCATATGAGCAAAGGTTTGCTAGGGAGTAAGACTAGATCACCTACCTCATTTTCACCGGTGAGCCAAGAATTTGTGCAGAGCTCTCCTAAAGTGATGTGGTGGCACCTAGTCCCCTGCGCAACTTTGCCTCTGGCAACATCTTAACAAGCGAACTGTCTCTTACAGATTCATTTCCAATTCCCACCCTTAAAGAAGTCAAGTAAGGACATTTCACTATACTGCTCAGCCTCAGCAGCTCAGAGCTTAGCTAGCTGTTCTGGCTTATTGGGAAGGCTCCTCTAGGACTCCCATGTTTGACTCTTCACCCCAAAACCCACCCCGGCACCCTGCTAACAGGCAGGAGCGGCGTGTATTGTAGTCTGGTGTGGGCCCACACTCCACCCCCAGGTTCCCTCCTGCAGTTCCTGGTGCTCTTCCCTGGCACAGGCTGGCTGGGCCTGGACCTGGCCTCCTGCAGGGACTCAGGGTGGCTGACGCTGGAGCTGTGGGCCATGATGGGGTGCCCTGGGCTCCTGCATGGGAGGGGGATGGGATGGGACGAGGGCTGGTCTCCCCACAACGGCCGGGTCACCGGATGCCCATGCTAACGGGATTTCTTTCCACTGTGCCGGACCAGATGGGACTCTCTGGAGCCCTGGAATCAGTAGTTTCCATTCTTGGGGAGCTGCAATGGGAAGTCACCAGACGGCCTCTTCCCATGCTGACCCACGGGACTCAACAAAGAGCTTGGGACCCAAACTCAGATCCCACACACACACACACACCCTTTCATTTCTTAATTGCTCGTGGTGTCCCTAGCCTCTGTTTGCCAGAAGCAGGGAATGAGTAGCAGGGGATGGATCACTTGATGAGTCCCTGTTCTGTTCACTCCCTCTTGGGCATCTGGCACTGGCCACTGTCGGAAGACAGGATACTGGGCTACGTGGACCCTTGGTCTGACCCAGTAGGGCCGTTTTTAGGTTCTTATGGATGGACCAGTGGTCAGGACACTAGCCTAGTCTTAGAAGAGACCTGGGTCCAGGTCCTTGCTCTGCCACAGACATACCATGTCACTCTGGGCAAGTCGCTTGGCCTCTATGCCTCAGGTCCCAGCTCTCCAATGTAGATATCGGCCCTGCCCCTAGGGTGCTGCATGGAGAAATACAGTAAAGATCGCAAGGCTCCATGACGCTGCAGTGAAGGGGGGCAGATGAGTACCAGAGATAAATAGATCTCTTCCTGAAGCAGAGCTCTGAGGGCCCAGAGCCAGTCTCAGAAACTTTCCTCTTCTCCACAGAGAAGGGCTGTCCAAGGCTGAAGAATCAGTCTCAAGTGATTCGAACTTCATGTCCTTTTTAAAACCATTTGCTTCGGCAGTTCCGGGGAGAAGGGATTAGAAAGGCCTACAGGGTTCCGCTAAGTTGTTTTCTTTGTTACTACGGAGAACTCACTAAACCTAGCATTTCATACATAGCTGCCAGCTGCCGCAAATCCCCACAGAGGAGATTTAGGATTTAAACTGCCTGCAAAGTGACTGTTTCTTAGAGATCTGCCGCAGGAGATCTCTGGCTTGGCTCCAGTTCGTCTGCCCAGCATCAACCATAGCCAAGTCCTTCCTTTGAGCAGGGCTTGGAAAGGAGATAGGAGCGCAGAGGGGTGTTGGCAAACTTTCACTTACCATCCCCTCTTCCCTGTATCTGATCTCCGGTTGCCTCCCAACGGCACAGAGGATTTACTGGGTAACCACAAGGTGTGAAAGTCATGTCAGCACACCAAGGTGCCCCCACCACATAGCATGGTCGAGCAAGGTACACAGACCCCATTTTCACAAGTGCTTCTCCCCTTGACTCAGAGATTCAAAGGGCAGCGTTTTCAAAAAGCAAACATTCATTTCCCACCACTGCACATTGCACTAGGAGTCTCAAAGCAGATGAGGGCAGAACTTCATCTGGAATTTCTTTCTTATAGCTGTAGAAAGTAGAGACAGACTAGTTAACAAACGACATGCTTGGAGGGTTTGCATTCCTTTAAACTGCTCTCTGAACATTGTGGTGTCAGGATCAATTGAGATGCTTTGCAAGAGAAGTTACATTTTCACCTACAGCCATATCACCATGGGCTGTGATCTTGTCAGAGCTCACAAGCTTGGCAAGGTCAGGCCTGTTTGATCGTCAGATCAGAGAATTGCTGCATAAGCGTTGTAAGTACACTAGTGAGTGCTCTTCCTGCCAAGCAAGAATTACACACCAGTGTCTCCAGCGTGAGTGGGGTGGATTAGGCTCTGGGTTATTGGTAGTACTGTATTTTCAAGGAGAACCAGAGCTTAGTTCCTGTCTATACAAAGTCTTAATTCATCATGGCACTTCTTGCAAGAGCAAGCAGTTACCTATTTTGAACCCAAATAACATATTGTGTCTACACACATTCTCCCTTCACTTTTCCCCTTCAGGAACTCTGTCATGGTGCTGTGAGCTGTTATACACCAGACATTGGAGGTGATGGAATACAGCAGGGGGCAACATGATCCCTGTATATGTAGTTAGCGACATGGTTTGCATCCTTAAGATTAGAGCAGACGTGGGCAAAATAAGGCCTGTGGGCCACAGCCGGCCCATGGGACCGTCCTGCCCAGCCCCTGAGCAGGAGGAGGTTAGATGAGGGGAAGTCCTGGGGGGGGGGAGGGGTTGGATAGGCATGGGAGTCCCGAGGGGCCTGTCAAGGAGCGGGGGGGTGGAGGGGTGGATAGGGTAGGGGCAGTCAGGGGCGGGAGGGTCCCAGGAGTGGGCAGTCAGGGGACAAGGAGCGAGGGTGGGGGGATGGGTCGGGGTTCTGAGGGGGTTAGTCGGGGGCAGGAAGTGGGAGGGGGCCAGGCTGTTTGGGGAGGCACAGCCTTCCCCACCTGGTCCTCCATAATTTTGAAACCCCATTGTGGCCCTCGGGCCAAAAAGTTTGCCCACCCCCGGATTAGAGGCACCATATTAAAAGGCAAGTCACTAAAGTCACCCTCAGGGAATTTAAGAGTGCAAGTGAATGCAACTTAGCGACAAGCAAAATCCATCTGAAAGCAAGAGGTCTCAGAGCTGAAAAAGTGTGTTGTCACCAACCAAACGTTGCACTTCATGATAGCCGTAGCAAAGTGGCAATGGTTTACTGTTATTTCTGACAACAAATATTCAGAAAAACCCAAGAGTGACTCTCAATAGCAATTTAAAAGAAATTAAGATGAAACTCCACACAAACCATTTGAGGCACTCACAGCCCAACTGTGGCTCTTGGCAATTTAACTGTTGGGTAATAGTGGTTTGTTGGCTTTCCAACTAAAATTTAAAGGGCTATTCTAAAAACTGCTGTCAGCAAGCTCCCCGTTGTGAAGGTTAAACCACTGGCTACAGTTTTCCTCATTACTGAATTCCTTCGAGGACTCTTTCAGAATGTGGCTCTGTTAGATGCAGAAGGAAAGAAACAAAAGCCAGTCAGTAACAAGGGCAAATTTATTTTGCTCCAAACCTACATCTGAAGCTTGCTTAGGGCATAAGACACATATTGAGCATTTAACAGAATCAGAGGCTGCTGAAAACATAAGATACTGAATAGCCTAGCCACAGAACACTGCATATTAAGCAGGGTGGATTTCATTTAAATCAAGTTGATTTAAATCTAGTCGGGAAGACTCGATTTAATCATAGACTCAGACTCTAGGACTGGAAGGGACCTCGAGAGGTCATCGAGTCCAGTCCCCTGCCCTCATGGCAGGACCAAATACTGTCTAGACCATCCCTGATAGACATTTATCTAACCTACTCTTAAATATCTCCAGAGATGGAGATTCCACAACCTCCCTAGGCAATTTATTCCAGTGTTTAACTACCCTGACAGTTAGGAACTTTTTCCTAATGTACAACCTAAATCTCCCTTGCTGCAGTTTAAGCCCATTGCTTCTTGTTCTAACATTAGAGACTAAGGTGAACAAGTTTTCTCCCTCCTCCTGACGACACCCTTTTAGATACCTGAAAACTGCTATCATGTCCCCTCTCACTCTTCTCTTTTCCAAACTAAATAAACCCAATTCTTTCAGCCTTCCTTCATAGGTCATGTTCTCAAGACCTTTAATCATTCTTGTTGCTCTTCTCTGGACCCTCCCCAATTTCTCCACATCTTTCTTGAAATGCGGTGCCCAGAACTAGACACAATACTCCAGTTGAGGCCTAACCAGAGCAGAGTAGAGCAGAAGAATGACTTCTCGTGTCTTGCTCACAACACACCTGTTAATGCATCCCAGAATCACGTTTGCTTTTTTTGCAACAGTATCACACTCTTGACTCATATTTAGCTTGTGGTCCACTATGACTCCTAGATCTCTTGCTGCCATACTCCTTCCTAGACAGTCTCTTCTCATTCTGTATGTGTGAAACTGATTGTTCTTTCCTAAGTGGAGCACTTTGCATTTGTCTTTATTGAACTTCATCCGGTTTACCTCAGACCATTTTGCCTATTTGTCCAGATCATTTTGAATTTTGACCCTGTCCTCCAACGCAGTTGCAATCCCTCCTGGTTTGGTATCATCTGCAAACTTAATAAGTATGCTTTCTATGCCAATATCTAAGTCGTTGATGAAGATATTGAACAGAGCCGGTTCCAAAAACAGACCCCTGTGGAGCCCCACTTGTGATACTTTTCCAGCAGGATTGGGAGCCATTAATAACTACTCTCTGAGTACGGTTATCCAGCCAGTTATGCACCCACCTTATAGGAGCCCCATCTAAATTGTATTTGCCTAGTTTATCGATAAGGATATCATGCGAGACCGTATCAAAAGCCTTACTAAAGTCTAGGTATACCACATCCATCGCTTCTCCCTTATCCACAAGGCTCGTTATCCTATCAAAGAAAGCTATCAGATTGGTAGATTGGTTTGACACGATTTGTTCTTTACAAATCCATGCTGGCTATTCCCTATCACCTAACCACCTTCCAAGTGTTTGCAGATGATTTCTTTAATTACTTGCTCCATTATCTTCCCTGGCACAGAAGTTAAACTAACTGGTCTGTAGTTTCCTGGGTTGTTTTTATTTCCCTTTTTATAGATGGGCACTATATCCCATCATGGATTTCTACATAAAAGTACATTCCTGTTAGTTGTGAATAATATGTATGAAGGTTATAACAACTCAGAGATAGATAAGTCTCTTTTACGGCCTGCTGCCATTATAGGTTTTCCCTTCTAGTGAGAGAATGGTATGGTGGATCTCAAATCAATGAAGGCTACACTCAGAAAGACCTCAAGACTTCTGGAATATGCTGCTCAAACTGTTTCACATTTGTTTCTACTGCCTGTCCATCCCTTCTCACATTTATCTCCAGACTTCTTCTCTTTGTCCAGATCTAGTGCGCCCCTAACAATCTTCTATTCACTGAACTTTTAGAAACTTTGCACTTTTATAGAGAGAGGTAAGGGATTAATTCTGTGTACACAAATTTGCAGAGACACAATAGGGTTGAGGTCTGTTATTTCTCAGCTCTATATATTATTTATTTAAGAACATTTTGCTGTTAAATGTTATCTCTGAAGACACAAATCCAGTCTGAGAACTGCAAAACTAAGCATCTCTGATAGTATCTTCTAGATTGAGCACTGAGTGCCATTGAGTAGATAGAAAAATTAACCTAAAACTATACCAAAGCCCCCGGAACCACATAAGATTGGGTCCATAATCCATGAACTATTGGAACTCATTTACAAAACTTTTCTTAAACATTACATGAATATACTGTGTCATACTGTAGAATTAGAATTTATAATCCCAATTCCATGATGAGATATCTAAGTTAGATTTATTTAACATACATTATATCTTTAGATAGGTTTTTTCCTCAAATCATTTTATCAAAAAAATCGATTTTTTCTTCATTTTTTTAAAAAACTCATTGATTTTTTATCCACCCTGATATTAAGGCAGCATTAATGTATCTACAAGTAGATCTATAGTCACATAAAAATTATAGTATTGCTGTCCGGGAAGAAGCACCAGAAATGAAAATGGGGGAGATTTTCGTCTTTCCTCTCCAACCTCAAACAATGCTTTCACCTGCACCCATCAGCCTGAGAGTGCAGAATTTCCACAGGATTTACCCATTAACACTGTAGCACACCCATCTGCATATATCTTTTAGTTCTAAGAGAATGGGTACGACTTAGGCACAAATCAATCCGATAGTGAACAGAAAGTGCTGAAGTATGTCAGAGTGCACAAACTGAGCTGCAGTTAGCAATACGGAGCTATTTGTTCTGTGCAGTCCGAATCTGCTCGTTAACCCATCGCCAGCTAATGAATTTCAGCAGTGCTACCCAACAGACAAATTCTAGGGCAGAGCAAATGTTGTGTGGAGGAGAATGAATGAGAATGAGAATATAAAGAAATGGTGACAGATATGTGATATTACAGAGCATGCTTCTCTGTGCCAGTAAGTTTGGTTCCTTAATGCTAGGTAAGTAGGCAGACGGTGTGATGGGGTGAGTAGGAGGAAGAGCACATTACTGGCCTTTCCTTGTCACAAGTCCCTGGGAAGGAGAGTCACTAGAAGAGGGCCTTATCCTCCCTAATTGAACTAACTTTCTTATCTCCACACTGATTCTTGCCTGCATATTTATACCTGCCTCTGTAAATTTCCACTACATTCATCTGACAAAGTGGGTATTCACCCACGAAAGCTTATGTTCCAATATGTCTGTTAGTCTATAAGGTGCCACAGGACTCTGTCGTTTTTTAAAGATAGAAGTTTACCATTAGCTGGGATATCAGAGCCACCCCCCGCCTGATGTCGGAGCTGAGAAACTCGATGCCACACTTCAAGAGTCTGGGAAGAATTCTAGACCCATCTATGGCTGCAGAGGCAGAACTACAGACCGTTGAGTTCTCCCTACCAGCCCAATGCTCTGCGAACCCACCGCTGTGATCCCCGGTCACAGAGAGAGGCAGCTGACTAGCCTGATACACACGATGGCCTAATGGGCGAGCACAGGGGTGAGGTATGTTTAGAGAGATCCAAGCCATTAGCAAATAAATCAGTCAAACCAACAACTAGGACAGGCGACACACACATTCATTATGTGATAGGGACCAGCCAGTATAGCTTCCAGGGGCAAAGTGAGCCTCTCCGACCCATGCCAATGGAGGGAGGTCCTCAGTGCGAAGGATCTAGGAGACCGACTTAGCATACAGTTATGAGCACCACACATCTACTCTTGACTGAACAGTATCATCCCAAGAGCTCTCAAGGACTTACACCCTGCTCTTGAAGTACGGCATTTGTGGGGAAACCTTACTGCCGTACAGGGGGAGCAGTCTGGTAGCAGGAACAGGAGAGAGACAGTCACCTGTGGTACCCTTATGACAACAGGTAGCATCCCCCAGCAAGGCACTCACAGCAGACCATTAGAAGAGAATCACACAAAAAGGGCTAGTCATAGACTGGTTTGCAGTATGTAAGATGGCATTAAAAGCCATGGGTCAAGCAATCTCCAGCAACACGTATGGTATGTGAGCACAATTCTAAATGATCTCCTCCAATGGCCCACCATGTCACCATTCAGAGTGCAGCCAGACCACCACCATTTGACCCAGCATTCCCCCTCTGCCCCCATCTCACGGCGCAGAAATGGTTTTGGGTTGCTTCGTGAACTGCAGAGGCGAGACTCCTTTCACTTGTGACAAAGGGCACCCATGAAAGACAAAGCACTGACTATCCGTTTGGAAATACAACACATCCACACCAAAAGGTCCTTTTCTCCTCCACAAGCTGCAGCTGTGACTTACTGGTTGTTCTGAATCCGTCAGACATAGCTTAGGGCACAAAGAGGGCTCCACCAATGCTGTCCGGCCTGGGTCGCTGTCTATGTGGTTGAAGCCCATAACTTTTCCCTAAGTTCTGTTTGGTGGGCGGATTATTTTGGTCAGCCCCTTGTCTGTGTTTTTCCAGCTGCCCAACGGCATGCCTGCCATACCAGATTCTTTGGCCTCATTCTTAACGCCTGTCCCAGTTATTTCCATCTTCTTTTCTGCGTAACTTTGGAGATAAGTAGTTGTTAAATGCTAACAAATATCAGTATCTGTTACAAATTCATTCCATTTAATAGCTAGCATTTTACAAAGCCGTCTGCTTTGTAAAATCAACTGTCCAGCGGGTTCCTCAGCCAGTTCTTTTAAAATTCTTGGATGCAAGCTATCTGTACTTGTTCGTTTAAAACTATTTAAGTTTCGTAGCTGCTGTTTAACAACCTCCTGACACACTACTAAAATGTAAAGAGTTATCAGGTTGCAGATTGTCAGTACATCCAATCTTCTGTGAGCTGGGGAATGCAGTTGCCACTTTGCCAATTCATGACATTATTCCCTTCCAGATATTCCCCTTGGCATGCACATTACTGCCAAGGTACATGAAGATTCTCCTCTGCTATTCCTTTGCCTTCTCAAGTAAAGATTGAACGGGGAGTTGCTGGGATTCTCATTAGATATGTTTTTTCATCATTAATTAACCCCATTGTTTTTGTGATGGGGCATGCACATAAAGTACACACAGGCTCGAGGGATTGGTTCAACCTAGACACTGGCGCTAAACTAGAATGTAGTCTCACCTCTCCTGTGTGAGATCACCACTGACTTCATCATGAGAAAAAAGCACAGCTAGATACAACACAGGAATTGTACGGCTCAACAAGAATGCACTAGAAGACCTGGATTTTGCTCACCACATAGCTCTAAGCAACAACTCAACCAACTGTGGTTGAATCAAGTTTATTTTTCTAAGTTTTTCTGCAACATTTATCACTGCCCTGTCGGATCACATCACAAAACATTAATGCATTACGCTCACCACTAAGGTCTGGTGTGCACTACAGTGCAAAAAATCCACATCCCTGAGCAATGTAGTTATACCAGCCTAGCCCCCCACGTAGACACCGCGATGTTGTTGGAATAGCTTCTCTCATCCACAAAGCTACCACCTCTCGGGGAGGTGGCTTAACTATGCCAATGGGAGAGCTCTCCTGTCGGTGTGAAGCAGTGCAGCTGTGCCAATGCTGCATTTAAAATGTAGACATGCCCTAAGTAGTGAACAAAAGACAGAATCACCCTTGTTATTGGGGTTTAGGAGATTAGCCGGTGTCTAAGTGCCAGAGAAGGGTGGACACACCTAGGTCCAGCTCAGTATTTTTGACAGAAAAAGCATCACCTTCAGAACACAAACTTGATCTTACAGGAACACTTCAGTGGTGCCCAAAAAGCGAGAAGCACTCAGGAGAAGTTGGTCCTCTTCCCAATCTGACCCTGACTTCTCTGCAGCTCTGTTCCCAGCCTGGAAAAAGAGAGACAATATTTCCATACCACACAGGCTGTTGGGAGATGCTCAGATACTGCGATGATGAAATGTGCAATGCTCAAGCCACAAACATTCCAGTTTTACCCTTCACTGCTAAGGAAACTGCTTCAGACCTAACAGCTGTGCTGGTTTTAAAACAGCAGTCAAGAGACTGTCAAAAGTTATTTCCAAAAGAAATAGTTTTATGATGACCCACAGCACAAGTGCTCTTGATCAAAAGAGCTGAGCAACTGGCTTTCAGGTCATGCTCACAGATGGGAAAAATCACCATTTCTAGAGACAAAATAGATACAAGACAGTATAGTATGTCGAGACCCCAGAGACAGAGAAGGGCCTGAACATCTCTCTAACACTACGCTCTGAGCTAAGGAGCAATGTTTATAGACTAGATAAATAAGAATCTACACCCCTTCCTGGAAGGAAAGAGCTGCAGTCACATATAGGCTATATAGCGAGAAGCAGGGACTCCGGCAGATACTAAGCCAGAACAAGGGACCGGAAAGAGGAAAAACTGCAAGATGTGAAATATTCTATTCTTACAGTTAGGGCGGGGGAAGGAAATCAGTGTCACAAGACATCAAATACAAGCAGTCAGAAGTAATTAACAGGCCTGGGGGTCAGGGACACTAGAGATGCACTATCGATGGCATTTATTACTGTAACTTTTGCCATTGAAAGAAGGTTTTCAAATAATTCATTTGATTCTTGGGTTACAGGTACCCTCAATTATTTGTGGAAGAGAGTTTGCTCATGTACGCAGGGCTATATTGAAGATATTTGACTGGAAAGTTTCCACGAGTAGTGAGTGCTTACAACATGATATTTCGTAATTGGAGAAAAATGGAGGACGCTGGAATATTGAAGAAAAATGGATGCATACCAACCTACAGATTCTCTTCTTCCTTCCCTATGCTAGCCTCCCCTGACTACAGCCGGGAGGGTAAGGCCAGTGGACAGTAATCTGGACAGATCTCACAAGACAAGCAGTCAGAGTGGGCCAATGCTTTGAGGGGAGATCTCAGAGGACTAGCTGGATGATGGTTATTTCATGGGTGGCATTTTACTGAGTCAGCACTGAACGGGGGCTCCATGATGGTCCAGTGGGCAGTCTGTCTATAGTAATGTATAGTATAACTCCTCAACATCACATTCTATGGCATGGCACTTCTTTCTCAGGGAAAGTCCAAGGCAGATACTTACCTTCTGCCTATCGATATCTCCATTTAGAACGGTAAGGGGCTCTCTCTCACTTGGACTGTTGTAGGACTGCTGACCAATGTTAGACCATTGCTGTACTTGACCTGCCACTAGAAATAATCACACCTGTGTGTGTACACATGCTCAAACAAGTGTTGCAATTCAACATTTGTTAAGTACTTGCAGATCTTCAGATAAGAACAACTGTAGAAGAACAAACTAGTATTTTGTCCTTAAAAATCTGAATGTCTCTTCTGCACAGCAATCTTACAATGTTCAAGCCTGTTTAAATGCTAGTATCAATCACAACACTTCATCACTATGTACATTAGATGCATTTCGGTTGTTTTAATTGCTTATGCGCAATGAGTCCACAAAAGACAGACTGATACTTTACACAGCAAGGAAGAAACAGGAAATAGTTAAGAATGTGTTAAAGAAATCTCATTTAAAAAACTATCACCACTCTGAACGGGAATGTTATATTAGTATCACTAGTTTAGATTAAAGGCACATACAGAATATCCCCATATTGCTTGGAATATATGACACTGTCCTGGTCAATACAACAAAACCATCTTGCACATAACTTTTAGCCTGGGTGTACAGTGTTCCTTAGAACTAAATCCCACAGAAATAAAATGTTTTTCTTCATGTTGCAATGTGTTGTTGGCCACATGAAGCAGTGTGGGTGCCAATGAACAGAGGCACATACCTTCCTCAAAACTTGGGTGAGAATGCAGCCAACTGTGCCAGTGAGGCTCTCGCCTTCAGATACAGAGCCCTGCCACCCAGCAGCTGCCATGTGGTATCTGTGCGCCCTGCACTCATTTCTGCTCTGCCCCCTCTGACTAAGGTATTTATTATGCCATCAAATACACCCACTTCTTTAGCAGCAAATCTTGCACCTGCTATGTGTCACTGCATTCCGTGCCTAATGCAGAGGAGCCTGTGCAGGAAGTTATTTGTTACGAAAGGAGAACAGTGATTAAAACACTTTTTCCAGAGTTTGAAACCTGAGATGATCTTGGGGAGAAAAACTACTCACACCTTTAAAGGAAGAGGGGCTCTTCTGGCTTAGTTACTTTAAAACAATCCGTACTAGAAGTTTAATTAATGCAACCAAAACAGACGCTTTTAACAAAAGTCTACCTTCAATATAAGCAGACATTCTGGGCCCGATTCTCTAGCACGATACCTTGCACTGTCATTCACATCTATGGAAGAAGGTGAAGGGGACAGCGTGTGCAAGATCCCACCAGGGGAGGATGCTGCTGTGATGTTTCATCCCCATTTTGCACAGATCTACCTGAACACAGAAAGTGTAAGATGGAGATGAATCAGACCCTCTCAATTCCACTTCAAAGAGTTATAGGAAATAAGTACCATGGCAACTACCATTTTGAGCAAAAAAGCCAAGTAAATACACTAAGCTCCTTGGGCCCAGTTCTGTCCTGAAACACCCAGATGGAATTCCTGCAGAAGTAACTAGATGTGGGAGACTCTGGAGCACACAGGTTTGAAGAACCACAATGCATTTACTAGATATTTTAAAAGTTGTTTCCCACTGTTTCACTAACATGATGTTTTTCCCCGTAGGACTCTCCTTCCCCAAATTCACCAGCTTTGATTCTTCAAGTACCTCTGAGTCGCAGGTTACTGTCGGTCACAACATCAAACGTGCATATGCAGCTCTGACAGCCAGTGGGGGATCAGCTTGATTTTGTGTTAACTAAATCATGTCAGATGTTCCTGCAGGAACTAATTTTTTGACTGCATCAGCACCTAATGCAGTGTTTCTCAAACTGGGGTCACCGCTTGTGCAGGGAAAGCCCTTGGCAGGTCGGGACGCTTTGTTTACCTGCCCTGTCCGCAGGTCCGGCCGATCGCGGCTCCCACTGACCTCGGTTCGCTGCTCTGGGCCAATGGGAGCTGCTGGATGCGGCGCAGGCTGAGGGACGTACTGGCCGCTGCTTCCAGTGGCTCCTATTGGCCTGTAGCAGCGAACTGCAGCCAGTGGGAGCCGCGATCAGCAGGACCTGCAGACGGGGCAGGTAAACAAACAGGCCCAGCCCGCTGGGGGCTTTCCCTACACAAGCGGTGACGCCAGTTTGAGAAACACTAACATAATGGATTTGCTTTTAAAAGCTTTATGTAGAGCAGGAGTCTCAAGTTCAAAAAGAAAAAACCCACCACCATTTCCAAAAGTTAGTCACAGCCTAGTAACTGTCCTAGGTTCCTAAGTATCTCTCCATCTGCAGTGCAGTTCTGGAGTGCCAGACAGCCACTGACCAGTTACGAAGCAAACAAGCTGCTTCACAGCACAAGAGGCTCCAGCTGACAACAGTATTTAGGTTTCACTTTTGCCCAATCATTGCTCTGGGCCAGATCCATGAGTTTTCCATTGGTTTAAACACATTTCATAAGGCTCACGAACAGGCCATCACACAGTTAGCTTTGCCATATGCTGTCAGGGCCAGGACTCCACAATGGCACTGGGTTCCTGGGGTGCGTTTACATTCATTTAAAAGCTCCGTTCTCTACCCACTGCACAGCTCAATTACTGACGTCTAATGAATTCGACAGTTTAACACACGAGCAGATTTATGACATTTCGTGTTACCGTTAAACACAGAAAGCTTTAAGTAAAGCCACATGTTTTCACCTAATGCAGAGTGCCCCTTTTTCTTGGTTATCTGGGAATATTGCAAGTTTGTTGGGGCAGAGAATCACGTCTCCTGAGTGTTTGTACTTAATGCTTAGCAAAATATTTGTATTACAGTAGCATTTGGGGCCCTGATCTTGGCTGAGGCCTCCAATGTGCTAGGTGCTGTACACACACAATGAGAGGCAGTTCCTGCCCCAAAGAGCTGATAATCTAAACAAACAAGACAGAGAGAGCAGGAGAGAAAAGTGGCCCAGCGAGGTGAACTGACTGACCCACCTTCCCACAATAGATCAGTGCCAGAGCTGGGGAAAGAACCTCGGTTCCCCGACTCCCATGGCCCAGTGCCTTACTCACTGAGTAGACCACACTGTCACCCATAGGGCCCGAGCACTGACTGAGGTCTCTGGATACTGAAATATAAATATTATTAAAGTCAACCAATACCTACGAGAATTTTGTGCTGAACTTAAGGATCTAAAGAGTATTTCATAGAAAGAGTGATTCCCTGTCCTTTGGACCAACTTCCCAGGTCCTTCCGCTGCTTGTCAGAGTAATGGAAAAGCCAGAGAGTTCTCATTTCCACAACTGAGAGGAAGCAAATAATTCAGCTGGAAAGTTATGTAGTTCCTCTTTGTTCTATAGCTGAGAAAGTCGGTGTTCAGGAAATTAACGCCTCCTATGAAAGTTAACAGAAATATCATCTGATGTTACCAAACAGGAAAGCTTCATTGTTTGGGTTGAGTCCTCAGTCTATAGCTGGATTCCTTGGAACACTGAAAAGTCAGTAATGACCTCCAAACCCTATTATGTGGAATATTAGCCTGGTACCATGTTTGTGGATATACCGCCTGAATATGCACTTCGAGTCAGAGGAAGTCAGACAACTTATATCTGGTACTTTTTTTTTTTCCCCCCATGAGACCAGGTACATTAATGTTCATGACTGAGATGAGCCATCACAGCAGGAAACAGACTAAAACGAGCTCAGGCAAAAATAGTCAAGTATGTATGCCTTTCACACTACAGCCGTGGTCTGGTTCCAGTTCTGTTCTTCAAAATGCTAGGAAGAGTTTGTGTTCTCTCTCACTTATATCAATCAGAAAAGTGATAACTGAGATTTGGGAAGTCACTTTTGGCATTATCCTACTTTAAGAGCCTTCAACTGCTTATCCAAACTATTTTTAAACAATGATTGTTGGGTTTTTATTTTGTTTAGCTTAGCATGTAGCCTCAGAACAAGTATGTAATTGAAAAGAGCAGTTCTTTGAGTTGTTCCAATCTAGTGGGTAAATACTGTACATGTTTTATAACAGGCTGCCATGGTTGCAGATTTAGAAGCTGCTCTTTAAAAAAAAAAAAAAATTTGCTCCAGTAGGGTTTAAAATTGAGTAAAATGATTTTGCCTGTGACTGTCATGTGATTTTTAGAAATTCATGCCCAATGAGCAACCATTATGCATTGCATGTGCCCTACTAGGCAGTTAATTTCTAAATATACATGCCCCAAAGGAGGAGGTGCTAGGGGCTTGCTACTTTCAAATACAGATCTCAAGTCATGCGGCCTATGGAGAAGCGAAATAAGAATTAATATTTTAACTATAGATCACTCACTTCCTTGAAAAGAAGTGTTTCCAGTCAGTGACTGCACATGACTGACTGACAATATAATAAATATCTTGGAGTTTGAATCTTATTTTATTCTGACAACTGGATTTATTTGGGACTACATTAGGACAGAATATAATTTATTCATTTAAATCACAATGGAAATGTGTTACCATTCAATTCAACCATGTTATATGCCTAAACATGCCCACACTTACCCAATTTAAATGGATAATATCCAGCAAATATTTAGATGATATGAACCTACTGTTACATTACTCTCTCCTGTACACTCCAGAGTACGCTGCCGTTGAATTGAGACCTAGTCACTACCGCGCTCAGGGAAAACTAGACTATGGTTATCGGGATAATAAAAGCGGGGACACCGGCTTCACTTTTAAATGATTAATGCTACTTCCCTGTACAAAGGCTGCCACGATTTCTCCATAGATGGTCTAGTGTTTGCAGTGCTTGGTACATACCCATAGAGCAGTGGTTCCTAAACTGGGGTTTGTGAACCCCTGGAGGTTCACAAAACGTTAGAGGGGGATTCTTGGGAAAAAATTCACTAATGGAGCACAGAGCTGTCCCCAGAGACCCCCGGGCAGCACTGGAGCCCATGGACTTCCATGAGCTAAGCAGATCAAAGCAAGCATATCTGTCACACTGAGGAGATTTAAACTTCAAGACTCCTTATAAGAATTGGAAAGGAGATGTGGATATTTTTTTGCTGTTTTCAAAATTAAATAGGCAGCTAGTATTGTTTTTAAAATTATCATTAAGAACAAGTTTAAGCTTTGTCATAACGTGTGGTGTTTGCCTGGACTGCTCAAGACTTGAATGCTTGTGTAGGAGGAACTGAGTTGGCTTCTTAAATACCTTCATGCTTTTTCACATCTATGTTTCATCAAGGAGTATCAGGAGCCTTGTCTTATAACAGGCTTATTCAAAGTGATACAAGCTACGAAAGTTAGATCTTGGAAAAGTGTTGCCATTTTCATAATGTAATAAAAATATTATAACGATAAAAAGTAATAATTAGCATGTAATAAGCATGTCATAAAAACAAAAATTTTATTCCAAGATCACTGCTTTTATTATTTATACTCAGGTAAAGGAGAAAAATCCCTGGAAATATTCATTTTTAGGAAGGGGGTTTGCTAGACTTGACATTTTAGTGAGAGTGGTTCACAGGCTGTTAAAGTTTGGGAACCACTGCTGTAGAGAAATACTACCCAAAGAAAGCAAAATATTTACAGTTGATGCTCAAGCATGTAAGTCTGTTTCAGTATTGTGCCTTCTATTGCACAAACCACCAATAGATATGGCGTAATCAATGGGACTTTACTCAGCCTTAATCTCTGCTTCACCTTTGCCACTGAACTTCCCCTCCCATTCATTTTACAAGCATTTCTATGGTGCTCTTCACCATAGTATCCAGTGTCTATTTACATTTCGATACAAGTGACTAAAAGCAACCCTTTCATAATGTTCAGATCAGTCAGTGACAGACATATGGAGCTAACCTCACGTGCTGAATCACATCTTGGTCAGGTATCCTTATATTCTAGAACCTACACCAGAAGTCAGCAGTGACCAGCAAAATAATTCAGTTGTATGGAAGAGAATCCCTATACAAGCCTTTCCAAACACTGGACATAAAAGTTTCCATTAAATAGTCTCTAAAGCAATCTGACTACCATTTGACTTACTCTTAGAATAGGGTGACCAGATGTCCCGATTTTGTAGGAACAGTCCCAACTTTTGGGTCTTTTTCTTATATAGCCTCGTATTACCCCCCACCTCCATCCCAATTTTTCACACTTGCTGTCTGGTCACCCTATCTTAAAACCAACTTTTGTAATTTGTTCAGTATGACTGCCTCCAGAAAGATCAGCATACATGCCAAAGGAGGAAGGTGATGTATACTGCCTTTCCCTATGACCAGCTGTCAAAAAGTTATGCAGTAAGCACCCACAACTTAAATCACAACATTATTTCCAGAGAGCGTCTTCAGGAAAAATGCAAATGATTGAAGCCAAGAAATCATCTGCTTCTAGCACATAAATCATGTTTCATATCTGAAGACAAAATAATGTGATGGACTGAAAATCAGGCAAAGTAGGTCACAGCAGAACCTGTAAAAAGCTGCACTTGCTTGCTGATGTTTGATGCGGGGGTGACATAAAATCACAGACAGCAAGGGAACAGATGGCGATGTATCCTCAGCACTCCCAGCAACCTTGCTAACACCTCCAGCTCTGAGTGCCAGCACCAAGTCGCTGGCATTACACTCCTTTGAATACTTTGGTTATTGTAGTGCCTGACCCCCAGTTCTTTTTCTCTTTTCCAAACCTTATTTCCTGCAAAACCTCTCCTCCTTTACTGACCTGGGCACCTCTCCTTTCCTCTCTTTCTCCCCCCGGCACACGAGGGCATCGGCTCTTGCTCTTTGATTTGGTCAGAGAAAGCAGTTGAGTCACCGTCTACACAAGGCAAGTCGGAGCCCAGCGGTGCCCAGGGAGGCCAGGCCTCTGACCAACCTGCCCCCCAGCTGGTCTCCCCTCAAGCACTTCGCACCCAGCCTCTCAGCGCTTCCCAGCTGGCGTGTGCGGACCTCCCGCAGACAGGGCAGCTGGGTGCCCGCTGTGCGGCCCAAAGCCAGAGTCACAGCCCTGCCAAGCCTCGAGCTTGGGGGCTCCCCAGCCCCAGCACAGCCCAGGCAAACCCAGGAGGGTAGGCGCTGCCCCGCCCGCCCCGAGCTGCTAACTCCCTGCCCGCGCCCGGCGGCTCTCACCTTCTCCGGCTTGGCGGAGGGGACGCTGCTCTCCGGCGGCTCCGGGCACTTGCCCACCTTCCTGGCGGCGCCGCCGGGCGGGCTCCAGGCGATGGCCGGGGCGGCGGCGCCCTTGCAGCCCCCCGCGCCCTCGCAGCCGCTGTCGATCTTGATGAGCCGGTGCTTGGGGGAGAGGTAGCGGCCGTCGGGCGGGGTGGGCGGCCGGCGCTCGCTCTGGCTGCGGAAGAGGTGCGGCGAGCCGGCGGCCGAGGGGGGCTTGGCGGCCGGCTCCTCGGGCGCGCAGGGCTCCGGGCGGCACAGGGCGCGCAGCTTGCGCAGGGACGAGCCGGGCCCGCTGTAGGGGTCCTCGAAGTCGCGCTCCTTCTGGGCGCGGTAGGCGCGCAGCAGCTCGCCGGGGTCGTCGCACAGGTGGCGGGGCGCCAGGCGGGGCGAGGTGTGGCGGTGCGCGGCCAGCAGCTCGGCCCCGGGGCGCCGGTCCCGGTAGTCGGGCCGCGGCGGCTGCGGGGGGCTCTTGGCCTTGTTGTTGCCCAGGCTGAAGTACTTGGTCAGCCACTTGGCCATGGTCCGGCGCTAGGGCGCAGCGCCCATGGGGAGGGCGCACGGGGGGCCGGGCCGGGGCGCTGCCCGGCGCTCAGGGGCGCAGCCCGGCCCGCGGCAGCCCCCGCCCCGCCATGGGGCCGTCCGGCCGCGGGCTCCAGCCGCCTCCTGCCCCGCGCGCAACTTTCCCGGCGCCGGGGGCTCCCCGCGGGCACCGCCGCGCCGCGCCGCTTCTCCCGGCACCCGCCGCGGGCTCCGGGCAGCGAGCGAGCGAGCGTCCTGCTCCGCTGCGGCTGCTGCCCCGCTGCCAGCCGCCCCACGCCCCCGGCCCCAGCCCCAGCCCCAGCCCCAGCCCGGCTCTGCTGCGCCGCGCTCCCCGCCCGGCCTGACCTCAGCACGCACCGGGGAGGCGGGGACGCGGCTGTTCCGAGACTCCCCCGCCCCCGGCAAGGGGGCCCCTGCCTATCCCGGGCCGGGGGAGGGGCCGGCCCAGGTGCCAGGGAGGCGGGGACCTTGCTCCGTGCCCCGGCTCGGGGACTAGCTGCGCCTCCTGCCCCAGCTGCTCAGTGTCCCCCGGCACTCAGCTGCTCGGCGCCGGGCGGCTCCCGGGCTCCGCTCCCCGATGCTGGGCGCTCCAGTGGGGGGACGCGTCCCGGTGCTTCCCGCTGGGGAGCCGCTGTCACTGCTCTGATCTAGCCCGCACGCCGCGCACCTAGCCGAGCCCGTGGACAATGCGCCCGGCTGCCGCAGGGCGGGCCGGCTCCCTGCTTCAACACGTGTCCGGCTTGCACGTACTCGGCGCTTTCGTTACAATTCGGGTTGGTCTGTGGGGCTAAGGTCACCCTGGCGCCAGGAGACCCACTTTCCTACACTCCCCGGGACTTTCCTCCCACTGAGTGTGCGGGGAAGGCCCCGGGGGATCCGCTCCGGGCAGTGTCGCGGGGAGCTTTTTAATTATTGAGCTTTGGTTGTGCCAGACCGCGCTAAATGGAAAGGCAGACACAGGCCAAACTCAGAAACAGGCACACAATTTGGGCAGTAAACATGGGCTGAAGCAGAATGGTTTGTTTCTAGATAATCTGCCCCAGCGACTTTTATTTCCGGGTTTTTTAGGGGTGCGAAGAATTGATAGGTTAATAACACTGGAGTAAATATGCCCAAGCCCTGAGGAAGAGAAATTGTTTCAGTGTTCCAAGGATGGAGGAGTGGGATGAAAACCAGGAAAACTATCAGACGTGGGGATGGAGGCAGTGAGATTGGGAGAGGACCATTACCTGTTCCCTAACTGGCGTTCTTCAAGATGTGTTCCTCGGGTGTATAACACAGTAGGTGTTCGTGCTCGCTATCTTCTGTGGAATACACCTGAGCAAGCACTGGAAGAAGAATAAGAATACGAATAGTTCTCCCGAAGGAAACAGTAGAAGCCACTTTACGTTGGGACATTTAAAGCAAGACGGGAAAGGGTCTGCAAACTGTGCTGTGGGGAGAAATCTTGCCCTGGCCAAGTGGAGGGATGAGCCTCTTCCATCCCTCTAGCAGCCTGTGATTGTATTACTCTTAACAGTGACCCAAGTAGCTTAAGCAATGCGGTGTTCAGCCTGGCCACTGGGCGGGAGTAGATGGCACATTTGCTTTAAAATGAGAGTCTGTCTTTGGGAGGCATATTTCTAGGGATGGCTTTTAACTGTGCCCCTGGTGGTCTGCTGCTTTTTAAAGATCCCTCCTCACCACGAAATGGCAGACAATGTCAACAGAATGTATTCGCAACACCCTGTTGGGGTGGAGGGGGATTTGGAAATGGTTCCTAAAATCTTTAAGGTCATTGTAGGAGAGGCAATCTCACAGGCCAAAAAGGCCTGTCCCATGGAGGGCTTTGACTGTGGGAGAGCCACTTTGAACCTATTACAGTAGGGAGCCAGTGGAGAGCACTGGGGTGATGTGTTCGTGGTGACCTGTGTTGCTAAGCAGACAGGATATTGAGTTTTGTATCAGTTGAAGTTTTTTCAGGGCATGTGGCTTCATTAATAGATAACAGCCACAATCACTCAGACGCGGAGGGGAGACTGATGTGAATCAGTACGGCTGCAGCCGTGCCTGTGAGGAGGGTGAGCAGTCTTTGGTCTCTGGCAGTTGGGACTGGGCAGGTTTGGCCGTCGTTGCTGTTTGGGGCCCAGCAGCACCGAGGAGCCCAAAAGATCCTCATGGTTTCTGAAAGGAGAGGCCCTCACTAGAGGAGGTTGTGGTTATAGAGGAGGCCTGTTCTTCAGCGTGTGGCCTGCAGATCTCACCTCAGTCCTGCCAGCAGTTCTTCAGCCTGTATAGACTATATAGATCTAGATCACACTGAACAGAGAGGAGTGAGCTCAGTAGGACCGCAGAGGTGGAGAGACAATAGCCTATAGTGACTCTCTCAGTTTGATCTCAGAGGAAGGACGCAAAGAGTTTGTGGTGTTTTTGTTCACCCCTGCAGCAGGTTGGTTAGGATTATCTGGCAATGAAGGAATCAACACCCTCTCTTCCACTAAGTACTCAGAGCACTCCCTATCCACATCTGTGGGTCCCTTAGGAAGAGCTCTCCAATGAACCAGGGAAGACTAGACTTGATGTGTGAAGCAAAGCCCCGTTGAAATCAATGACAAAATGCCTGTTAACTTCAGTGTGGCCAGGATGTCACCCCAAAACTGATATTTCTAATGTTAAAAAAAGCAGACTTAACCCTCCCTCCCCCACAACTTTCGGGCATTCTTGCCATCCTATAGACACACAAACAACACAGTCCATCTTTTTGGTCTCCCTCTGCAGGTCACCTTTTCTATGAGAAAACACTTCTATTCGGATCCATTCAATTGTTAAAATATGAACAGGAAGGTTTTAGATCACTGCTAATTGTTGCCTTTATTGTTTTCATTTTAAATCCCTGAACGTTAATAGCTGGATGATATTTTTATCAGTAAGTGACTTGGGGCAGGAACTGTCTTCTTTTGTGTTGGTACAACTCTCACCACCTGGAGTCCCAGTCCTGGTCAGGGCTTGGGTTGCTAATGTAATACAATAATAACTACAGAGAGATGCAGAGCCTAGGAAACTCATCAAGGGCAAAGTTGGGCTGAAAGAACAACGGATACTCAGCCACTTTTTTTAAAGCTCATTGACAATGTCCCACTGCCTTCAGCAAGCGATACAGATGCCAAGAGCTAATCACTCTGTGCACTGTGATTTTTAATCTCTTGACAGAGAATCCTTTTATCTCCAGTTTTTGTTCAATGTTTCTGTTCAGAAAAGGGGGAAAAGCAGTATCTATACTGCCATTATATGCACAAGCTTTGGGGATCTTCTGTGATACACCAGTTGGTACTTAGTTTATATCCTGAGGTCACTACCACCCGACCACAGTGAAACGTATATGGTAACTGTCCATCCTTTCTTGTGCGCTTCCATTTGGAACCGTGTTTTCCTTTAAAAGTTAATTACAGATGTGTTATCTTTTTGCATGACGTCTGCTGCCTGTATGGATAAACTTGGCCTGGCTTTTGGCCACACCTTCTCTCTGAAAAGTCGTGGATAGGGCGTGGCAGGAAAGGTGGGTTTTGTCTGGGTTTTTTTTTTCAGTTGTGCAACTGGCATAAGCTGAACCCTTCTTTATGTTGCAATGACCTCATAAGAGCTCAGCCTCTCCCTTGTAACCATAGGGTTCAATTATCATTCCTTCCCAAGACAACTTCCTCTGGTGTTCCTTCATCACTTGTCATCTAGGTAGCACGAAGTGGAATTCTTGCATTTCTGGTTTGAGCGACTGTGGCCAGGTTATATCCATCCTGGCGTCTCTGCACCGTGTGCCAAATACAGATCAAGATTCTGCCCCCTTATGCCTGCTAGCAGTCTCCACTGTCTCCAGTCTCAAGATAACCTTCCGAGGAACATGGCAATTGTCAAAGTGGATCAGCCCGAGGTCCATCTTGTCCAGGATCCTGTCTCAAGAACGGCCAGGGCCAGATGCTTTAAAGGAAGGTGCGAGGCTCCCAGCGCCAGCAGCAGCTATGAGATAACCTTCCCCCAGGGAGAGTCTTCTCCTCACCCCCATAGCCAGAGGTTTGTTTATGCCCTAGAACAGGAGAGTTTAGCTTCTTCCAAAGCCTTGGGGATTTCACTTTTCTAACAGCTCCCCCTGTTCAGTCTTGGCTCCAGTCTGTTCCTTCTCAGAACCTGCCCCATTCTCAGCCTTCCAACTCCACATTGGCTTGTTGCCAGCTCGGGGAGGCGAGGCAGAGAGTGGGGGACTAAGTTTTGCGCCCACAGGCCTGTGACCTGAGTAACAGGGTTGCCATGAGTTTCACGGGAGATGCTGGAGACTTGGCAGCCTTGATCCTGCCAGCATATCACAGCTGGTAGCATTAGAGGTGTTTTTCAAAGATTCATTTAATCCACACGGTTAGTAATTTCAAGGGTCAATGCTTTGGCTGTAGCAAAAGCTTGGTGGTCAATGGGGGGTGCAGGGGGGGAACGTTTGGGTTTTTTTATACAACCCTAGGGAAAAAATTCTTGACTCTTGTGAATGCACAGTGGCAGAAGTAATGATTCTTTAAAAATGTGTTGGAAAATAGTGAACAATCTTCTCTTCCTATAACTCAACGACCTGAAAAGCAAGGTCTCTCCACACCGCCTGCAACAGTCAGTCATATTAGGACAGGGTTTGCAACATGTTAAAACTTAGATAATACATGATGCAAAAATATTTTATCTGCACTAAGGACAGATAGCTGGCAGATGATGTGTCTCTTAATACACTTGACTACTTGGGTTGTGCTGACTAAGAGTATGCACAAGCAATTATATCATTACATTTAATTAAGTAACAAAGTTACATAGCAACTTATTTTGAGCGTGTCGGACGTTGTTTCCTCTTGTAGTTCTGGTTTGCATGCTTACTAAGTCTTGCAATACATTTTAATGGCATTTATAATTAAGATAATAAGAAATAAAGTAGCTGGTATTCCATGGAGACAGTGCTATGGATTGATAGTCAGCCAGGGAAGCTGCCATTTCCAAACCTGGAGTTGGTCTGTTTTATCAGACTGGGGGCTGAGAGGAGGACAGTCCTGTTGGTTAATATGGCCCTGGGCAGGCTGAGCAAAGAATCATATAAATTCTGCACATTAAGAACTGCCATAGACAAATGTTTTACCTTTTCTGATCCCCTTCTCTAAGAGTGGCTAATGCCAGCTAGTTCAGAAGGAGGTGTATAATATCCAAATCCACTTAATTTCATCCTGTGGTGCCATATGAAATCATTTTCTGATCCCAGGTAGTCACCAGTCTGTGACACGAAGGTTGAGGATGGATAGTCTGTTTTCTGTGTTTGACTGCAGGTGTTATCGCTAGCGATGCGGATCACTAAGCACCCAGGTGGCATCCCTGAGCAATGAGTTCACTCAGCTAATTGTACTTTGTGTTTAAAAAAAAAATGATTTCTGGTATCCATTTGCATCCTTCTCTGTTCTCTTATTCTGGGGAAAGGTGCACAGGTGTCTTTACCCTCTGCTTTGTATGTAAAACTCTTTTTCCTCTCACATCCGCCGCTGCCCTGCCATCGAGTGCTGCTAGTCAGTTTTGCCACCTTTCTGAGTCTATCATTGTTATATTGGCTTGAACATCAAGGATCAGATTTCTAAAGGTAATTAGGTGCCTGAAGGGGGGCAGGCTGGCACCCAGTAGGATTTTCAAGGCACCTAAGCACCTAATTCTCAATGAAGTCAGGAGGTGTTCGGCGCCTAGGTGCTTTTGGAACGTTCACTCGATGCCAGTCTTAACCTTCAGGTGTCTAACTACCTTGTAAAAAACAAGCCCCAGGTGCCCAAACAGGGCTCAGCCTTGGCTGTACCCAGGCCAGGGCAGCGTGCCACTGCCTTGCCCCGAGAGCAGACCAGAAGGCAGAGCGACTCTGAGGCATGCTCTGCCTCTGGGGTTTCCCCTGCTCTGTGTGGGCACATGCCTGGTAGAGCGGACTCCCCCCCACCACATTGGCACCGCTAGGCTCCCCCACTCCCATCCCGTCCTGTACCTAATGGGGGGGACGAGTGGGGGACAGAGCTCCCCCATGGAGGCTGCTCTCCTCCCTGCACCGCTACCCACAATCTGGATAGGGGGTGCAAGGCAGTAAGGTACAACATACACCTCCTACTTCCTTGCTCTGTTCTGCAAACCGGGACGTCCTCTGCCCCAGTGTGCTCTGCTGGCCAACCATCAAACCTGCCAGTCCCCCAGCTGGACCTGGGGCTCAGCCTGCTCCTAGCCAGTTGCAGGATGTGGAATGGTGTTATAACATTGTCCAATTCTCTGTCCTTTTCTTAACGCAGCTCAGTTCCTTATTCACCTAACCCCTTGTTCGAGGGTTTGACTGCACTTCACATTAAGCAGATTCCTTCACTGAGCTGCCCACACTGCTGCCTAGATCTTTTCCTGAGATGTTGCTATTCATTCTAAACCCTCTGGCATTGATCTAGTACACATTGTCTTTCCTTTATACATTATTTTGTGTGTGTGTGTGAATTTCTTTTATCAGTATCGCCTGCTTACCTAGTTTTCTTAGATCCTCTGGAGAGAGCTTCAAAATCTTCCCTAGTTTTAACTAGCATAAATAATTTCCTGCCATCAGCATATTTTGCCGGCTCTCTATTCATCCTGTCTTCCAGGTAATTATTACTGAACATCAGCAATCCTAGTACTGATCCCACAGGCATCTCATTATAAACCTCTTTCCAAGCTCAGAATTGGCCATTTAGTCTTTCCCTTTGCTTCCAATCTCTTAACCAGTTTTAATCCCTCATAGGACTTCAACTCCCACTCCTTAGTTACCTCATTTCCTTAATAGCCTCTTGTGAGGAACTTTATCAAAAGCCTTTTGAAAGTCTAAATAAATTATATCCCCAGGTTATTTTTATCGACTGCTTTAACTCTTGCAAAGAATTCCAACCATCAGAGAAGCATGGTTTGCCCTTACAGAAGCTGTGCAGATTTATCCTGCTCATCGGCTTCATCTAGGTGCTCTGTAAACATTTACATTCTATTATGTTATTTGATACTTTCCATCTCAAAGTGTAACTTAAAACCCTGCTGTTTAGTGGAAGAGATCTGGCTGAATCACTAAGGGTGCGTCTACACTCCAATTAAACACCCACAGCTGGCCCGTGCCGGCTGACTCTGGCTCACGGGACTCTGGTTAGAAGCTGTTTAACTGCAATGTAGATGTTCGACCTCAGGCTGCAACCCAAGCCCAAATGTCTGCACTGCAGATAAACAGTCTCTTACCCCAAGTCCCGAGAACCCAAATTGGTTGCTGGCTTGTGCCAGCTGGTCTCTAATTGCAGTGTAGACATAGCCTAAGGGTCTGCTGCATCGTCGTGGAGTCTGAGTGCATATGTCTACATGGCAATGTAAGCTCAGGGGCAGTAGAACTCAGCTGACCTTGGATTTGTTAACCTAGGGCCTGAGTGTCTATACACGTATTTGTAAACCCAGATTAGCAACTGTTGAACACTGGGTTCTGTCTTGCAACTCTAGCAGGTTAGAACTACACTGCATTATATGGGCCCAAGTCCAGCTACTCATATCCCAGACTTCCTAGTGCCCTCCCCAAATGTGGCTATTCTAGGCTTCTGTTTGTGGTGCCGTGTGGGAAAATTTGGCTGTCCGCCAAACTTCATTGTCCAGAGGACAAAGAAAGTTGGCCAGTGGGATACTTTTGGTGGATTCCCAGAGCACAAGTCTGGTGGGGCTGTGTCTACACTACAAAGCAACAGGGATTGAATCCTGTGTGCCAGCTTGACTTAGGCTTGGACCCTCCACCCCTGTGGGGTCCTGGGTCTGAGTCCTAAGGTAGCGTGAT
Organism: Gopherus evgoodei; assembly: GCF_007399415.2. Lineage (NCBI taxonomy): Eukaryota > Metazoa > Chordata > Testudines > Testudinidae > Gopherus > Gopherus evgoodei. Next base: position 12,345,977 of record NC_044327.1, on the reverse strand, counting down.
TTGTGTGTAGACAGAAGGAGCGTTAGGCTTGAGCCTGAGTTCGAACCCTTGGCTGACATTGCAATGCAGACATACCCAGTGACAACTGATCTCATATCACCACTAGCCAAACCGTGTGATGCTAACGAAGCTAAAAAGACAAAAAATATTTAGAATAATGTACTGAGTGCCCCTCTTTCCTGCACTCCAGGGAGTATGCTGCACAGATCTACAGGGTTAATGTCTTCCAAAACTTTGCAGGTCACCTTTAAAGAGAACTCTGGTTTATGTAATGTTTGGGGGAGTTTATATGGAAAATATTTTCATTTGACAGACTAATTCCTTTGACAAGTCATTATTCTTGGGTGCTTTGCATTTTAGTGCACTGGGAGTTTATTCTTTTAATAGGATTTTCTCTGTAGTAAAAAATACATATAGCAATTCTGCAACAAATCCCACTCATAGATAAGTTCATGGAGGATAGGTCCATCAATGGCTATTAGCCAAGATGGTCAGGGATATAACCCCGTGTTCTGGGTGTCCCTGGCTCTGAATGCCAGATGCTGAGAATGGGAGACAGGAGATGGATCACTCAATAATTGCCTGTTCTGTTTATTCCCTCTGAAGCATCTGGCATTGGCCCCTGTCGGAAGACAGGATACTGGGCTAGCTGGACCTTTAGTTGGGCGCAGTATAGCAGTTCTTGCGCCAGGGTGTCACTGAGTACTGTGCTATTCCAGTCCCTCCTCCATATCTGGTAGCATGTGCTGGATACTGCAAACTTGGAGGCAAGTGCTAGCTGCTGCCGACTAGTTCCTGGTGGGATGTCATTGATACTCTGAATGAAGGAGGATTCTTTACTGGAGTAGGCAGAAAATGAGAGCACCAGTACCTGATGCCATTGCAATAGTTGATCAGTCCTGTACTTCCTAACTCTTCCCCACAGCAATAAAGATGAGCAAAGGAATCTCAGCTCCTGGGGCCTCTCAGGCCTAGGGCCCCTTCAGGTTCATTCCTGTACTGGAGGACAAGGGAGCACTGAACTGTAGGGCCCTCTGACCAGAGAAACACTTCCCACTACAGTGGTGATAGGGGGGTTACTCTGCATTTTCTTTGCATTGTCCTCCAGCTACAGCGGTTGTTTCACTTCCCTGCTTGCAGGCTGCTCCCCCTGCATCCTGCCGCAGCCGCTGCTGTGAGAGACATTGCAGCCACACACCATATTTCTGGGGACCGCACTGCAGTCAATTTATGGATGTCCTGTGGATTGTTTCAGCCTACGGATTGGGTTCTGCTCTGTGGTGGAGGGTAACCACAGCTTCTCCAGGAATTGCAAACAGTGGGGTGTGCTTACGGCCATTCCTGGGCCTGTAAAACCTCTCCAGAGAAGTACCGCTCGAGGGCTGGCTCACATAGACTGGTTCAGGCAAGTACCGGAGTTCCTAGGAGACAAAGAAAGGGCTTTGGGTATAGAAGGCTGAGCTTAAACTGACAGAGGGGCCTTCTTTTCCATTCAACAGATGGACATGAGCTTTGGTCCAAGGGCAGACCCCCACCCGGGGGATGCTTGGAAGGACTTGTATCCACTGTTTGGAGAATGGGTGACTTCTGGGGTGGTTGGTGTGCATATGGTCCTTTTTATTGTTTGGTGTGTTTTCCATAAATCAGCATTCTCGGCTTTGGAAGGGCTCTTTGGTTCCTGGAAAATCAGTGCCAGCATTGTCCCTGGAGAGAAAGCAAAGCATGGGGGCTGGATGCGAGTCAGGCCTACTTGGGATACTCAGAGCAGATTGCAGGGGAGCTGTAGCGTGGCTAGAAGCCTGTGCGAGTATTCCTGGAGCAGACTCTGGAGGGGGGCTACAGGGCCAGTTACCCTGGGACTGTCAGAGCTGCTGCCCCTCTGCCAGTCTGTTTCCCAGCTTCTCCATTAGTCTCCTGGCACCAGCTTCCATGTCTGCCTTCTGCCTGGCTTTCCTTTCCCAGCCACTCCCAGGCTGTGAGTCCTGCTCCCTGGCCTCCATCTCACACTCTCCTCAGCCCATCCAAGGCCTGGGGCTGCCTCCAGCCCCAGCATCTCCCTTGCTCTTTACCTGTCACAATTCCTTGGCCAATGCAGAATTGGTACCTTGGCCTTGCCTCCTGGCAGTCACCTACAGCTGCTGGCTGCTCCTCAGAGCTCCTCTCTCCCACGGGGCTGAGCCTGGACCCATCACTGTCCCCATTGCCAACCGGCCTGCAGGGATATTGTCACGGGCACAGCACCAGAAGAGTTACAGCCCCTGGGATTGACTAGCACCCTTCTTCCCTGGAGCCCCCACCCTTCTGAAGAATCAATGGCCTTTGGAGAGCCCCGGGCCAGGCCAGTGTTGGTCCGGCCATATCAGGTGATGGGGAGAGAAGCGAGGGAGCAGCAAGGGGCAGTGCGATTGTTCTGCTCATTCCCACGTTCTCCAGGAGAACTCTTGGCAGGTAGGGAATGCAGAGGGGTTGGCCCTCGACCATTTTCTAGCTAGGCTCAACTCTAAGCCTCCAGGAGAACAACATTGAGTTAATTTAATTTCATATTTAAAGTGCGCTCAGCCTGAGGACACATACCAATGTAACAATTATAGAAGGACGCAGCTCTAGTCCCTCCGTATCCCCCACAAACTTTGCCCCACCCAACTGCTTGTCTCCTTCAACTCTCTCCCACCCCCTCCAGAAAAAAAAAGAGGCCGAGAGGGGAAAAAAACTAAGATTTTCAATTGACCCCCGGATAAGGTGGAGAAAAGGAGGGAAGTGAATTCTACATCCCAGGACCCTATACTGAGTAAACCCTGCCTAGGGTGACCAGATGTCCCAATTTTATAGGGACAGTCCTGATTTTGGGGTCTTTTTCTTATATAGGCTACTATTGCCCCCCACCTCCTGTCTCGATTTTTTACATTTGCTGTCTGGTCACCCTACCCTGGCCAAAGCCCCACCACTGTGAAATGATGGGAGCAGCAGGGAAAAGTGTTAGCCAGGACACCTCGGGATATGTCCACTGCCGTGGTATCACACAGAGGGGGGGCAATCCACGGGAAGCAGTACCCTAATCACACAATTTGTCATCATTTGCATGGCATTACATTCATTCTTGGCGACAGGTGTTACTAATGGAAATGGATTATTTTATTTCTCTGTAATTTATATTCATTATTACACCAGTCCAATCTCGGCTCTGTCAGAAAAAAAATATATATATATATGTATGTAATTTTATGAAGTTGGTGAATTTGCATATTCCTGTGTTCAGTTTAATGAATAGCACTGGCTTGTGACCTCTGGTTTCTGGTGTTTGCAGCTAGTATAGAATTAATATCCAGAGTTGGGTGACATTTTGTCAGCCCATGAAGAAGAAGAGAAGGGTGCCTGCATTGTTGGTGTAAAGCCTGCCCCAGCCCTTCGAGTAGTTTCATCCAGCTAACAGACTTCCCATAAAAATCTAGGCAGCCTGCACTATGGGGGAGTGAGTTGCACCAGCATGTTGGACTCTAACTCCCCCATGTAAACCCTTCTGGAGTGCTCTCAGGTATTTTGTGTTAAACAGGACTAGATCAATGCGCACTAAGAACAGTCAGTGCACACCAGCAGGATCCACACAGGTGAGTTAGAGAGCAGCGTCCTGATGAGCTCTCCGGATCACAGCCCTGCAGGCTGAACTCCAGTGCAGCAACCCAGCAAAACCTCATGTACAGGTGTAGAACCGCTTGGTCATGTTCACGAGGCACTGGAGTGGCAAGGTCTTGTGGAAGCTGGCACGTGTCCGGATGAGGGGAAAGGGCACTGAAGAGTGCTAAGAGAAGCTAGGTACTGAGGAATGTACATAAGTGTAATTACCAGTGTGGTTTAGCTTTAGTTATTTCTATTTTAAGAACTTTTGCTGAACGTTGTGGCCCAGGCCAAATGGCCAGGTATTGGCTCAGGACTGCCCTATGAAATGACTTTGACACTCCTGCTCAACAGCACCAGAGATGAGCAATTCAGCCAGTGAATGAGAGCACTGAAAGGGATCCAGCAGAAGAACCAGGCCAAGAATCCTGGTAGGTGACTCAAGAAGCTGGTCCAGCTAAAGAAAGCAAGCCAATGTGCTGCTTCCACTCAGTGCCAAGGCAAAGCAAAGCCGAAGAACAGGGCTGGGTATCCTGACACATGCCTGGGAATTCCCACAGCCTGCATGCAGCTCATAGGGGCAGGGGGAGAGCCAGCACTGACAGGGAGATTCAGTATAATTGACAATGATTTTGGATCATGGAGGAGAGAACAGGCGATTGTCTCTGGAGCCATATTACAAGATGGTCATAATAACAACCCCAGCTGCTATATTACAGATAGGGAAACTTAGGCACAGATAGGGGCAATGACTTGCCCAGGGTCACCCAGCAGGCCAAGAGCAAGGCCAGGAGTCCCAGTCCAAGACCATACTGCCTCCTTGAATAAGTGTTTACACACATAAAAAGGTTAAAAGGAGTACAAGCGAGAATGCAGAGCCTTGAATGAATGAAATGAGGCAAATACATTAATTACGTGACTGTCTGAGAGATTCAACTTCTAAAAATCTGTCCAGAAGGTTAAATGAAAAGGAAAGAAGCCTGGACAATAACAACAGCTACTGTAGCAACAAGAGCAGGGGCGGGATATGTGGAAAAGGATAGGGCCAAATGCACTGCAGGTGTAACTCCACTGAAGTCAATGACCCAACTTCTGTTGAAGTCAATGGGGTTACACCAGGGACAAGAAATCTCTCCTACAGGGTTTGGTACAATTGCTGCTGAAGTGAAGGAGAGTCTTTCCATTGACTGGGATCAGGCCCATGCCAATCAGATGATTCAGTGTTTGCAGGAGTGGGGCCCAGTATCATCCCTGGGGGGGGAAATATTCAGAGCCTGATGTTCAGCGCACAGGCATGCTGGAAAGCAGCAATGCAGGAAGAGGCTTTGGGGAGACAGAGAGCAGCAATCTAGACATGCGTTTGCAATGCTGTCTTCATAGGCAGCTTGAGACTGAGCGGTGCTATTGTGGTCGTTCACTGGTGCAGACACCAACGGCATACTGTGGTCAGTTCTCCTGCACCGTGCTAACAAGGCATGCGATGTTCGGGCTGAAATCTGGCTCTGTTGAAGTCAGTGAGGTTTTGTTTGTTGCCTGGGGATGGGGAGTGGGTGGCATTCTGCCTGGACATGCCTTCCAGGGGAGCTCTGGAGTTGTGGCTGAAAATCAGGTGGCTCTGTTCCCTTGTGAGTCACAGCTCCTGTCTCCAGACCGACGTGAATGGCTGCTCCAGCATGGGTGGGTTGGGGAAGAGCTGGAGAAGTAAGTGGCAGAAAGCAGCAGTGAGTAACCAGGGCAGGGGGGTACCTGGACAGGGAGGGGGGACCCTCAAGTTAATAGTGTATTTCCTACTGCTCATCTCTTGGGGTGGGACAGGAATCTCTGCCTGTGCTAGGCATGATCTGACCGATGGCTGGTCACCCAGCTGACGGCAGAAGGGGGAAGTGAAAACTCCATGAGCCCCCACCACACTGGGGTAGCACGCCTGGCCGGTCTCATCTTTTGCTATGGTGTACATCTCGTCCAGGGCAGGGCCTTAACCGGGACGAGCAGTCAGCAAATAAGCATCAATTAGAATCTGAACCTAAACCTCATGAATGCTACGAAGGAAAGGAGCCCGCGCTCCAGTCTGTCTTCACCTGGAAAAGAAGCTGCCAAATACGATTCATGGTGTCCTAGGAAACTGGTGAACCCAGCCTAAAAGAGGCCTGGCCAGCTGCTAGCACTCCCCTGCCTCAGCACTTCCCCTCCTCCCCGCTTTAGCAATGGCCCCTGCCCAGCCTTGCAGCATGGGGGAATATAAACACGGCCCTTTCTGGCTCAGCTGCTCTGCTCTGCTCTGGGTGGGTGTGTTCAGGGCTGTCTCTGCTGAGGCTAGTGTCTGTGATAAAGCTGGCCTCCGCTGCTGGGCTCCCGCTAGCCTTGCACAGCGAGAGCTGGGGCGGGGCTCTGTTTCTCCCAGACAAACTGAGTGTGGACAGTGGAATGGCATCGGTGTGACTGAGAGCATCATTTGAAGCTAACGGGGCTGTAGTTGAGGCTAATCTGAAGGGCAGAGTTTTAATGCCTGGGGATAATATAGGAGAAGGAAGAAATGCAGCTCAACTCTCGCAATCCCGAAAGAGTTTGCGGGGCAGGCGGTTAGCAAAATTCCCATTAATTTCAGTGGGGCCAGAATTTCACCCACCGTGATTGTACATGTAAATTGAGCAGAACTGACAGAGCCACACGTGAAGGATGCCCCTGGTGCCATTTTTAGGGTCATTCTCCAGAGCAGGGCCAGAAAAATGGAGTCTTCTAAAAATAACGTGTCATTTAAAATGATTGCGTCTTTCTCTTCCCTTTCCCCACCTGGTCTGATCCTTGGAGCACACTCCCTCCCTCCCACAGCCAAGTGCTCTCTCCATTGCAAGTGGTACATTGCCAACATTTTGGAAATTCAGCCATTTGGGGTGGGAGAGGGGCTGTGACTTGTATTGTGTTTCACTATATTTCCCAGGCCTGAGAGTTTGCTCAGAGGCTGGGCTGGGAAGAGAAGGGGCCAGAGATCTGGGTCACTTGCACCGTCTTGGGTTTGTTCATTTTGATACGGATCAGAGTTTCCTTTATTAAAACCGCTAAAGATTCAGTACCCTCCTTTTTCCCCTGTGAGATTTGTTAAAAGTGTGTCTACAAAGCATTAATATCTTTCACAGCTGCAAACAGAAAAGGGCTCATAAATTATCTGAAGCCCCCAGAGTTTGCAACAAAACAGAACGCGCACCCCATCAATACAGACTTCCGGCTATTATAGCCTCGTCTTTCTTTGAGACAACAATTTGATTTTCTTTGTGGCTCGCATGCAGATGTAGCCTTTGGAAACAGAAAGGCTCGCGTCTGAATAGGAAGATAAAGTGTGACGTTAGCCATGTGCAAAACAAGATGCTGAATGAGCTATTTCAAAAATAGAGCCCCCCCAAAAGAGACCGCCTCAAACCCCCACAGCTCATCCATAAAACATTGGCTCGCTACTGTAAGTTGTTTTATAGCTCAGCATTTCCATAGGCGCAAGGTAGCTGTGATGTATTCATCTTTTTGAAAAATGCATATTTAAAAGAATTACCTGCCATGGGAAGCATGCTAGAGCAAGATCTTGCCCTCTGTGAAACCCTGCGATTAAATCTCTGGAAATAAGAAACAAAATGTCTGGCTTAATTACTGGGGATAGTGAGGCTTAGCTGAAGGGAGGGAAATCTAGGCAGGCCCTCTTTACAGAAGGGGAGGACTCCAGCCCCGCGGAGGAGCCATCTGGACTACAATGACATTCTTTGGCCTGTGCTATGCAAGAGGTGAGACAAGATAGTCATAAGGGTCCCGTCTGGCCCTGCAGTCTGTGAATGAAATGGGGCTATGTGTGGGTGTATGAGTCTGCTCGTGCAAAGCAGCTTGCGGGATTGGGTCACGTTCAAATCCCATTGAAGTAAATGGGATCCGTCTATTGCATTTCATACTAGGCATTTTGGATCTGGGCCTAGCTCAGGGGAAATTTTGAACCTCAATTTTTGCCTTTATCATTGGCACCAGCTCAGTCCATGGGCCCCTCATGATGCACCACCTCAATCCATGGGAGTGTCAGGCTGCCCTGAGGTGGCTCAGCAGGAGGGGAGATCCTGGTGTCTTGTGGGAGATGCAGGCCAGTCAGGTAGCCTGACCCAAGTGAAGAGAATGGGGAGGGTGAGGGAGTACAAGGTACTAGAACTACAACTGCCATGATACACTGTGGTAGCATTTCTGAATCAAAAGTTTTCATCTGAAAATGTTCAGTTTTTCACGGTTAAGTTGCAAATTTCCATGGAAAATGTGGATGAAAATGTTTTATTTGTTGTTGTGGAGATTTTCCACTGGACCCTTTTCCCCATTTTCTGACCACCCGGTTGGGAGATCTGAGCTCTGAACGCCACTCCTTTCAGGACAAAGCTCAAGAAGATGATTTAATGAAGCCAGGGCCTACACCCTTCAACATTTTAAAGCCCACCAGAGACCAGTTAAAGTCATGAGCAGCCCATGTAAGGAATGCAGAGGCAAAGTGTAATATGAGCACAGTGGCTCAAAGCACTGAGCAAAGAGGCCATTGCATTCTGAACAAGATGCTAGCAATAAAAAAATCTTCCTGAAAGGCCCTGCTAGGATAGAAGTGCAATAAACAACCTTCATCATCTGAAGGACATGTGCTGCTGTCGTGATGGTGTCAGAAGACACATAAAGACTCAGCCCGGAAAAAAATTGTACAACAAAAAATAACCCTCTGCCCTTTTCACATCCCAAGTAATAAGTGGCTTTCCATGGAAGAAAGCAGAATCACAAATGATTAGAGCTTATTGAAAATTTGGAATTTCTGTCCCAAGGGAAATTCCAATACTTCGACATCTTTTTTAACCTAAAATTGGGAGGAAAAGTTGAAATACCTAAATTTTTCCAGAACCAAAAGTTCCAAAACATTTCCATTCGGAAACATCAAAACACTTAGTTTTAACTCAGTTCAGAATTGAAGTACATCTCTCTGTGCTCTGACTTCCATGATGCACTGTCGCAGTTCAGCCAGAGGGGAGACCATGGTGCTTCATGGGCGATGTAGTCCAGCCATAGACCCCAGCCCAGGGAGGAGAATGCTTGCATTGATTTTGCAGAAACTGCATTTTTGTTGAAAAATCATTTGGATGGAAAATTCCCAGCTAGTTCTACAAATGACACCATGGTTCTGAGCTAGACTCCCTCCCTCTGATCATGTCCCCTACAGCCTGTAAGTGAGCACGCAGAGTAAGAGGGAGTCTCCTCTTGTCCGTGGACTGCTATGAGATTTCTGTTCTGCTGTGCCCAAAGTAGCTACTGTTCATCCAGCTGGCCATGGCATCCCACGTTCTTCCAGGTTCAAGACCAAACTTGCAGGATCACAGTCCAGGAGGTATAATTGTAAAACATTAAAATGAAATCTCTGAGGTGTCTGAGAACAATAAAGGAATGAAAAAAACCATTCCTCTTGTTCTCATCCTATTTCCAAGCTTTTATGGAACAAACAGCCTGGTTAATGAGGAAACATCCCGCATTTAACGAGTATCACTTTACATTATTACAGAGTATGGGATTCAGAACATCACGAACGACTCCCAGATTTGCTGGAGAGCTTGGAAAACATTTAACATTAACAAACTGCAAACTCAGACTGAGAACAATTAATTACCCTTTCCACTGGAGGACAAAGAAGAAAAGATCAGGTCCTTCCGAATAGTCAAATTACTCATTACACTTTTCAAGAAAAACTGTCAAAGGAATTATCTCTGGTATTAGCATCCCATCGCTAATGGAAGAGGGATGTGTAGAGTCGGTAGTCAGGCACATTTTCTTAATGAACTGTTCAACAAAATTGGAGCAATTAGAGCATACTCATATTACTCTTCAAACTAGGCAATATTCAGCTTACCTCAAGTTCTTACTTAAGGCCTAGTCTACACCAGGAAAGCTCCAGCAGTATACAGCAGCTATGCTGACATACCCTCTACTGGAGATACAGCTTGCACAGGCAAAAAGGTTATTTTGCTGGTGCAGCTTGTGCCAGTTCCCTGAATATAATAAACTATATTGGCCAAAATTCATTTTCTTTCTTTCTTTCTTTCTTGCTGGTATAACGACATCTACATTAGGGCTTTTGCCATATAAAAATGTAATTAAAAATCCCACCTCTAGCAGATATTGCTAAACCAACCAAAGTTTATACTGTAGACCTGGCTAAAATCCACAGGGAACTGACTGACTGGGCACCCTCAGAGATCAGGAGATCAAGACACTGGTTTGTATTCATTCCTTCTCAAGGAGGTTTGACATTGAGATTGGTTTACAGGACAGCTAGGTGCTAGATACAGGTCCATCAGTTTGGCTCCAGCAATTATCCTATGGGATTTCTCCAAGGGCGTTGTAAGAACAGAAGAGTGGCCACACTGGATCAGATCAAAGGTCCATCTAGTCCAGTGTCCTATCTGCCATGAGTGGCCAATGCCAGGTGCTTCAGAGGGAATGAATAGAACAGGGTAATTATGGAGTGATCTATCCCCTATTGTCCAGTTCCACCTTTAGGCAGTCAGAGGTTTAGGGACACCCAGAACATGGGTTTGCATCCCTGACCACCTTGGCTAATAGCTCTTGATGGACCTGTCCTCCATGAACTTATCTTTTTCGAACCCAGTAACAATTATACTTTTGGCCTTCACAACATCCCCTTGCGAGGAGTTCCACAGGTTGACTGTGCGTTGTGTGAAGAAATACTTCCTCTTGTTTGGTTTAAACCTACTGCCTATTAATTTCATTGGGTGACTACTGGCATTGCCTGACCTTTGAGTGCTTGATGTTGCCACTTTCATGTTCTTTAAAGTCATTGTTTGGATGTAACATTTATTATAGGCGGACCATGTTCAATGTTAAACGCCTTCTTTACACTGACTGACTGTATCTCAAAACTGCCCCATATGGCTGTGTGGAAAAATCAGCTGGTTATTCTATTATTTTAAATAAGACACACACCCATATAGCATCTCAGCGTCAGGTCTTGTCTGGGTCCTTACCTCTCCACACACAAGTGGTGGATTAAACAGATATGAATGTTGGAGCCTATTAATAAGAATAAAGGTCTTTAGACTTCAGCGGAAAAACTGATTTAGGCCAGGCTTTCACACATTAGACTTTTGCTGGTGTTGTTTTTTCCCTGACATTTCTAGGCTGGCTAAAGCCCTGCTGTAGACACAGTTCTACCCAGCTCTGGTAGGAAATGGTTTTCCCATCCTGCAAAAATCTATGGTTTAAAAAAAGTTCCCATTCGGCACTGGGACAAAAGTGAGACCTTTCAAAAAATGTCTAGCTCTCTCATTCTGAGCAGAAATTCCATCCTGGACCTGAGACACCTTTCTGAGTAAAGTTTTCTAGAAACTGAGACTTTGCCACAAAAAGTTTCTGTTTTGATAGACTGGTATTTCTCCTCTTTCCCTCCCCCACCCCCCCAAGAAAAGGTTTGTTGAAAAATCCCTGTTCAGCTGTAGTTATTACCAGTATGGCTTATCTCACTCCAGCACTCCTTTGCCGGCATAAGCTGCACCTACCTCAGGAGTGTTTGCTGGTTTAGGTACAGCCAACCTGTTCCGCTATAGATGAGGCCTGGTTCAGTTGGCGCATCCCCCAGTGTGGCTGCAGTTACTTAGGTAATCAAGGTCTTTATATCGAAATCAGGCCATACTGGGACAAACTCCTTTATACCAGTATAATGGCATCCACTGATTTGAACCAAATAGGTTTTTCAAGGGCTTTAGTAAAAATCAGTACAAAACCCATGCCCTTTATCTGTCACCTGGTTTGCCCCAAGCCAGAGATGACCCGGGCCTGCCAATAGTGGGGAGGCCGAGTGAGGGCTGCTGGCTTCGCAGTGTTACTGAGCGTGCTCTGTACAAGCCAAGCAGAAAATCTAGGGGGAGCACCTGGCCCCGTGTGCCCCCCAGCCCATCGCCTCTGCCTCAAGTCCAATGGGGTGATTGCTGTATTTGCCAAGGACGTTCAACCTAACGAGGCTGTTTCTGCATACGCATGCCAGAGAGGACAGTAACAATGCTAGACTTTGCCCTAGGCCTGCAAACTCTTTCCTTACATAATGGCCTAAAATTGGACTAGGGCCGGGGAGGGATAGCTCAGTGGTTTGAGCATTGGCCTGCTAAACCCAGGGGTTGTGAGTTCAGTCCCTGAGGGGGCCATTTAGTGAACTGGGGTAAAAATCTTTCTGGAGATTGGTCCTGCTTTGAGCAGGGGGGTGGACTAGATGACCTGCTGAGGTCCCTTCCAACCCTATGATTCTAAGAGAAGTTAGTAGGGGCTGGGAAGGTAATGTGTTGGGCTGCACCAGCCCTTCTAGGAAGCATTTCCTAAGAGGTAGTGCACAGGTTGGGGACTCAGGAGGTCTGGCTTGTGGTCCTGGCTTTGCTACTGAGTGACCTTGGGCAACTCACTTCCCCTCCCTGTGCCTCACTTTCCCCATTTAAATTGGGGGTCATGATACTGACCTCCTTTGTAAAGTGCTTTGAGATCTGCTGATGGGAAGTGCCAGGTAAGAGCTGGGCATCACAAATAGTCTTGGAGGGAACAGAGCAGCAGAAAATGTGCTGCTTTAGCTGAGAGTCTTTCAGAGGGTTGAGAAGAGCCCATCATTGCTGCTGCCGCTTCTCCTAGACTGCCCAGGGAGTTCCCAGCCAATGGTGGTTTGTAGGGAGAGGGTGGATGCTCCTCATGGTCTCCATGGGGAAATACCTGTGGGAATTAAGGGCCTTATTTTCAGTCCATGGGGGCTGAGGGTGTTCAGCATCTGAGAACCTGGCCCAAATTTGGCCCCTATCACCACTGAATCCCCTCGGTGTGAACCTCTTCTTTTGCGGGGGGAAGTGGCTTGGAGCCAGGCCAGGTGATAGCCACAAGGCTCCAATGAGAATAAGCCCTCCCTGCCCTGCTCTGCCCTGCCCCGCAATCCCCCACAATGGAGCTCAATCTGTCTGCAGCATCGGAGAGCCGCTGTGCTCACCCTCCAAGCAAACACACCCCGTTCCTCCCCTGGTGAGTCTTCGGCAGCTCTTTGAGCTTTCCACCAGTGGAGTTTTCCCAGCTGATTTTTACCCCCACACGGGGGACATGATCTATACTCCAGCTCCAACAGAATGAGACTGGTCTGTCTTAAAGTATCAGCTCTCTGGGGCAGGGACTGCCCTTTTTAGTCTGCATTTGTACAGCACCTAGCGCAGCGGGGCCCTGCTCCATGAGTGCAGCTCCTCAGCACTGCCACAATAAAATAAATCCTGCAAATAGCGAAAGAGGTGCTTGCAAGTGGGCACTGTCCTGTCTGCAAAGAGTGTGTGTGTCCAACCACAGGGTTTACGGATTTCAAAGCTGAGCTCATTTGACTGCCTTGTCCATTTAGAACAATGGAAATTAAACTAAACCAGATTTCTTCTCTTTTTTAATCCCTTAAAAATCAGTTTCATTCCAGCTCACCAGCCAGCAGATGGGCCTGCAACTGTTTCCCACAAGCACCATGAGAGCTGCAACCATGTTAGTTTCACATCAACACCTCCCGATTACGAATGCCGGTCTCCCTGCATAGCTAACTGGAATCTAATTGAAAACCTCATACGATGGCATTGGAGCTTGGAGGTGAATCATGGTTAGTTACATATTTCCAGCAAAGACATGTTTTGGTTTGCGGTGACCTGCGAAAACTGGTTATTTCCAAGGTAAAAGTGGATATTTAATTTTGCTGTATACCATGTCGTGCAGCACGCATAGAAATCTTCCCTCCAACGCGCTCCCTGCTAAACAGCAAGCCAGAGTCAGTCGCCTGGGTTTGGATCCTGCGTTTATTGCTAGTTTGCTTTTGTTTTAAGAAGGCTGTCAACATGGCGGCGCATTGCTTTGCCCGCTAGAGCAATGCACAGGGAGATGGTAAGAGCCCAAGTTCTGTCTCACTCCAAGCTAATGACTCAGTTTTAACGTGGATGAGACACCTGACCTCTGCGTGTCATAAACCTTCTGACCGCTAAATAAAAGAAAGGCAGTTTTCCCCTGAAAACCACATGCTGCAGCTGGCCTGAGCTTGCTTAGGTATATAAATGGCAGACTGGGAAATTTAAGGAGCCAAAGTGTCCGCCGAGTTACACCTGCATTGCTTCCATTGATTTCAGCATGAGGTGATGTCTGCACAGGTTAGCTCGCTGTAGAAAGCAGTTCTGGGGGAACAGTTCTAGGGGCACAGGAGCCAGACACTGATAACTTCAAGGAATCCTGCCTCTATATGTAACTAGGCTGACCAGACAGCAAGTCTGAAAAATTGGGACGGGGGTGGGAGGTAATAGGAACCTATATAAGAAAAAGCCCCCAAAATCGGGACTATCCCTATAAAATCGGGACTTCCGGTCACCCTACCCTTAACACAATGAAGGCAAGTGTTCTCTGGGCATGGGAGTGTTACAGAGCAGGCAAGTTCTTCAGAGTGCTTCCCCTTTCCGAATGGCATCGCCTCCGTCTTCGTGGGCTCAGCTCTAGCCAGCTGTTCTTCATCTGGGTGCTGCTCTCCGCCAGGCACCCAGCCAGCGGGGAGGTGGTGCTGTTTGTGTTTGAGGGAAAGGGACTGCTGTTATCTGTGTGCGGCTGGCATGTCAGCTCAGGTCTCCTCACCAGCTTCCTACAGGCGGGTGAACAACACTGGGGAGAGGACTGGGCCTTGTGGACTGTGTAGTGGGAGAAGCAATTACTCAGAGGGTCTTTCCGTTCACCTCTGCAGCTCCTGGGAGGCATTTCCTTCTCTGTTCCTCTCCCAGTGGAGAAATTGAATCCAGGCTTTTAAAGCTCTGTGTTTGTGAAGTGTCCTGTGCAGCAGAGGAGGGTGGAAGGAGTGCACCCTGCTCTGGGAATGGGCACGGGCCTGGTTTGCGGCGGCTCGGACAGCCTGCAGCGGTTCCCCAGAGAGAGATCTGTTCGCTGCACCCAGCCGCTTCAACCCTGGGGTAGACTGTGGATTTGATGGCAGCTGTCTTGGCTCTGAGCATGAGGCAAATCCAGGTCCAAGTCAGGGCTGAGACCCTGAACTTCCTGTGGTGTCCTGGGGGGCAGAGGGGCCTTGTTCGCAGAAGCCAGGTCTGATGTGCTTGCAGTCATAGGCCGAGGAGCCAGGAATGGGGGGCACCAGGCCATGGCCCAACCACTTTAACTAGGGACCGTGTCTTGGCTGGCGCCCAGGTCCCGCTCTGCGTGTGCACATTGCAGTGTGCCGGCTGCTGGGCTTCTCTCAGTGCTGGGGACTGGCCAGGAAGTGAGACAGACCCATCAGCAGAGGGTAAGGATGGCCAGCAGGGAGGGGTGAGGGATGGAGTGTGGTGAGGAGGCACCTGGGATGAGTTGTCGGGGTCCATGGTTCAGGCTGCTGGTGTGTGGCCGGGGGCACCCTAGAGGGGACGAGAAGGGGCTGGGGGCATTCTGTACCTCTCTGCAGCACTCCACCCCATGCTCACAGTAGCTGTCCCTGTCCGGGGTCGATTGTTTTAGCCCTGAAGTGCCCGCTGCCTCCTCGGCTCACCTCGGTTCTCAGCTGGGCTGGGCCAGAGAAAGAAGGCAGGAAAGAAATGGGAGCGCTGGTGTAGGAGATAGGGTGACCAGACAGCAAGTGTGAAAAATTGGGACAGGGGGTGGGGGTAATAGGAGCCTATATAAGAAAAAGACCCAAAAATTGGGACTGTCTCTATAAAATCAGAACACCTGGTCACCCTAGTGGGAGAGCACCTTGCTACAGACAGACTCCGCTTTCTCTCCAGTCTCATTCAGCATCTACGTGTGCAGCCACTCCCCACTTCTGACTGTCCTTGCTCAGGAGCAGCAGGTTTGATACCAGGCAGTAGCTGGTAGGTTCTGTGCTCCAGGAACGTTTTTTTCAGAGTTGGCAGGACAACTGCTTGTTCTAAGGAGAGAGGAAGTGCTCAAACTTGCATTCCATCTTATTTCACCAGCACAAAGAAAAGTGAGTGACAAGAAAATCAGGGTCTGGTAAGTGGCTGGGGCTGAGCACACTGCTAACTCTCTGACCCCCAACCAAGCCACCGTTCAGACCAGTCCATCTCTCACTGAAATCACTGGCAAAGCTCTCATCAGCTTCGATGGCAGCAGGAAAGGGCCCCTTGTACAACCTCAGGCAGGAGAACAGAGCTTATTGAAACCACTTGGAAAATTGGTTATGAAGCATAAATTCAGAGATTTAAGGCCAGAAGGGACCATTATGATGGTCTAGTCTGACCTTCTGCATAACACAGGTGATAAAATTTCACCAAGTGATTCCTACATCAAGCCCATATCTTATGGATGAGCTAGAGCATGTAGTTTAGAAACAGATACCAAGCTTGATTTAAAGACTCCAAGTGATCAAGAATCCACCACATTCCTAGGTAAATTGTTCCTATGGTTAATCCCCCTGATTGTTAAAAATGTGCACTGTATTTCTAGTCTGAAACTTGTCTAGCTTCCAATTCCAGCCACAGGATTTTGTTCTGCCTTTATCTGCTAGACTAAAGAGCCCTCTCCTCTCAAAACTCTTCCCCATGTAGGTACTGTAGACCAGGGGTAGGCAACCTATGACACGCATGCCGAAGGCGGCACACAAGCTAATTTTCAGTGGCACTCACACTGCTCGGTTTCTGGCCCCCAGTTCGAGGGGCTCTGCATTTTAATTTAATTTTAAATGAAGCCTCTTAAACATTTTAAAAACCTAATTTATTTTACATACAACAATAGTTTAGTTATATATTATAGACTTATAGAAAGAGACCTTCTAAAAACATTAATGTGTATTATTGGCACGCGAAACCTTAAATCAGAGTGAATAAAAGAAGGCTCAGCACAGCACTTCTGAAAGGTTGCCGACCTCTGCTGTAGACTGATCGAGTCACCTCTAACTCTTCTCTTGGATAAACAGATAGATTGAGCTTCTTTACTCTCTCGCCGTAAGGCAGCTTTTCCAGAACTCGACTTATTACTGTTGCTCTTCTCAGAACCCTTCCTGATTTGTCACCCTCTTTTCTGAAGAGTGGATACCATAACCGGACACAGTATCCAGCAGCAGTCTCTCCAGTGCTCACCTAAGCAGGATCGCTCAAATATCCCAATGCTAGAAGTAAGTTGAGCTTCCCGGGGCAAACAAACTGCCAAACAAGTGAAGAGGAAAGAGAAAACCACAAAGTAATGGGATGTGGGGAAGTCCATATACAGGCAGCAAAGTGATTCCAGAGCTCTTCTCCGCTGTGCTAGGAGAGACGATGGGGCCCCAGCTCCAGCCCCTTTGGGCTGATCTGCACAGCAGGGATAGGAGCTGGCCTCCAAGGGCCTATGACGCCTGCATACCTTGCTCTAAGCCGGGCCCGCACTAACATGCAACAAGGCAGAACCAGAGCACACTCTAGTCCAGCTGGTCTCTACTAGGCAACCTTGCTAGCTGGTGTCACTTAGAGCTGCCCTTAAGCACAGCCCCAGCACGGCTGAGGCTCAGTGCCACCTTCCCCATGTGTCAAAGGCAGCTGGGCTGGCCCCAGGGATCTGGGCTGATATGTCACGTGGCGACTAATCTGAGCGTTAGGTAGGGAGAGAAACTATCAGTTTTAATCACGGAAATAGGAAAATTCTTGACAAGCCTGATCCCATGCACGCCACAGGGCACCAGCAGATAGCATCAGTGCATTCTGCAGGACACCAGTGCCTGGGCGAGGGCAGCATTCCACACCTCTGCACTGGGAAAACAAGCCCGGGGTTGAAAGCAGGGGATGGGGGGTGGAGGGAATGGGGAAGATGCGAGCCACCATAACTTCACCTTCCCCTGAGGCCTTCAGTACACCCAAGCCCTCCTCCTCCTCCCAGGAAATCCAGACCACTGTCCTCCAATCAAACAGGCCTTGCGCCAGACCCCTTCTCCCACAATTCACAGGGAAATCCCTGGGAAAGAGAGCCACAGTCAGCAAATACATATAAATCCCAAGCCAGTTCCCTCCTCGGTGCAACAGACTTCCCTGGTGCATGGCCAGATGTGGAAATCCCAGAATGAGGGAATAAGAAGGAAACTAAACGGTAGAGAAAAATGGACCATAGCCAGGCCATGTCCACGAGAGTCCAAAGATCAAATAAATGGATCCTCAGCTGTATATTGGTGCTGCTCCACTGATTGCAATGGAGATAGAGCCAATTTACACCCGCATGGGTCTGGCCACACTGACTGCAATGGAGAGAGGTAGATTCACACTCACCAGGGATCTGGCCCCACTGACTGCAATGGAGAGAGGTAGATTTACACCCATTGGGGATCTGGCCCCACTGACTGCAATGGAAAGAGGTAGATTTACACCCATTGGGGATCTGGCCCCACTGACTCAATGGGAAAAGCTGGATTTACACCCGTTGGGGATCTGGCCCCACTGACTGCACTGGAGGAAGCTGGATTTACACCTGCTGGAGACCTTGCCCTGTGTTTTTACATAACCACAAAACAAAAAAGGCTCCACTGGGAGTAAAACAGAGCCAGTGTCTCTGGGCTTTCCTCCTGCCCCTGGTGCACTGTCTCACTGCTGTTTTTTATTGTCTCCCATGCTACAACAGGGAGCTCCTGCAGTGCACATGCTGGTTTAACCCTGCAGCTCCTGCTTGGACGCTCTGTAACAGGGTATTAAGGCCTTGCCTGATGATGCTAGGGTGGGTTTCTGCCCCAACCACAGTAAGAGTCATTTGGCATTTGCTTACCCTTACCAGGAAGTGTCTAACATGCAGTACCCCTGATAGAAGAAGAGTTTGCCTCCAAAGAGTGGAAAGAGATTTCACCCACAGGCCTCAGTGGACCCCCAGCAAAGAAGCAGAGGTGATGGACATTGTGGATCCAGAAATTCTAGTCACCAGCACAGAAAGCGACACACCAGAATGTCTGTGTGATTTGGCCTGCTGAGGAATTCACAATCCTAGGTTTTATAGGCCATCAACTTGACACTGAAGTTGCTTCTTGTCCTTAATTAGGCCATTAATATGTCTTGAGACAATGGTGTACTTTCTGAGCAGACCTTGCTATCCGATGTTTCATTCCATTAGTGTCAAGGAGAGGTTCATTGCTCCCGATTTAGGCAAAGTCCACCAGCGTTTAACAATCGTATCTTTTCAGTGTGACATGTCCGAACCTGGTCATGTTGGGAGGATTTTGCAATGGGCTGGCCACTATCTTTAGCCTAGGTCCAGGGAAGTTTAAATGAACCTTGACTAGAGGGGATCTGGGTTTGTACATGCTTGGAGCTCATTATAAGCACAGAAGGAACTTATGAACTCAAACCTTGGTGAAAAGGCCAACTTCTCCGAAATGAGATGAAAAGTGTGTGACAGATCTGGAAGCCACAGATCTCAATCCCACAAACACTCACGTGCTTAATTTGCATAGTACTACTGGAGCAACTCACGGGTGTGAAGTAAAGCCTGGGTGTAGTAAGTCTTTGAAGCATCAGGGCCTTAGTGAATCAGCTTCCATAAAACAAAGCCGTTTAAGATTTGATCTCTCTGCACAACATGCTCTGCGCATTCAAACAGAAGATGGCTTGGCCTGTTAACATATAATAGAACTGTCATGATCCCCAGGGCCAGCCTTAACAGTGAATATTAACAGAGAGAGATGAAAGCAAGTCACTGTGTGGATGTGATAGAGATATTTAAGGAGGTCATGCACTTTTCCCAGGAAAATGTAAATGCTCTCGTTCCACAGTACTTTGTTCTTTATCTCAAGTCAGCCTGAGTGCTGGATGCTGTAACTGACGAAGGCAACAGAGATGATATTTGCCAAGTCTCTTGAGAAGATTTGTATAATGGTGCATTAAATATCCTACTCACTTATATTAAAAAATTGCCTTATGAATAATCATTGAAGATCTAATTTTGCTTTGATAACTTTTGTGATCCAGCTGCACCCCATCCAAATTCCAGCTGCATATACTAATACTGTACTCTGCTCAGGCACGACAGGCCTTGCTGTGGTTTGCCTAAAAGGAAAGTTAAAGCATATGAAGATGAGGCATGTTTTTCCTCCAGTTTGGATGCCCAGATGTTGCAATGGCAACTTCATGAGCGGGTCGGAATATTTACTGCCCAATGACAGGAAGTATGCTGTTCCCCTGTTTTTTATTGTTAATTCTTTGCACCTAGACACCGCCTTCCCACTTGAAGGGTACATCCAGACTACCCACCAGATCAGCGGGTAGCGATCGATTTATCAGGGATCAATATATCAAGTCTTGTCTAGACATGATATATCGATCCCTGATTGCGCTCCTGTCGACTCCAGAACTCCACCAGAGAGAGTGGCAGTAGCGGAGTTGACGGGGGAGCCGCGGCCATCAATCCCGCGCCGTGAGGACGGGAGGGAAGTTGAAATAAGATACGTCAACTTCAGCTACGGTATTCCCATAGCTGAAGTTGCATATCTTACATCGAACCCCCTGGCCTCCTAGTGTAGACCAGGCCAAAGTGCTTTGCAGCACATTAAGGGCTTTTGGCTCCCACTGGGGAGATGGTAAATATAGGCCCTGATTTTCAGAGGTGCTATGCCCGCCACTCTCCTTGCCTTCCGCTGAACTGGTCTATGGTCGGCACCTTGGGAAACTAGGCCCAAAGGGCCAGATTTTCTAAAGAATTGTGCAGCTCCCATCTCCCATTTCGGCACGAAGTGAAGTGGCTTTTGAAAGGCACTCCCTTCCCTCCTAGGCTCCAAACAATGGGAGCTCCTGGGTACTGAGTGCCTCTGAAAATCTGGCCCTGCCTAGGTGTCAAAAGTTGGATGTTCCCAATGGAGGTACCCAGAGTTAGTGGACACCTTTGAAAATTCTGTCTTAACTTCCCAGGTCACACAAGAAATATCTGGACTAGCAACGAACAGAACACAGGTCTCCTGATGCCCAGACCTGGGCCAAAACGACAGGACTACCCTTCTGTATCTTTAACAGCTTCGTCATGAAAATCAAGGAAGTGGTTACCAATATTATACTACACTAAACTCTTCATGGAAAGCTGCTAGTCTACAAATGGATGGTGACTCAGCCATTTAATCGGCAATAAACTGCCAACTATAAAGGGACAAATCTTTTTGCAGGAAACTCAGGGTTGGATCACAAGCTCTCCGCAGATCGACTCTGTTGGTGAGTGCTGTGAATGCAGCAGGGCCACACATTGAACAGATCGGATAACAAAGAAATAATGAACTACTGCCTTGTTCCCTGAGCACCGTATTGGCTGCAGCCTGAGTGATGCAGGGTGTGACGGAGCAGCTGTCCCTCACTGGCTGGCAAAGGGTTAATAGCAGCCCTTGGAGTGGCTACGCAGAACCCAGCCAATCAGAGGAAGGCTTAGAAGCAGCCAATCAGGGCCAGGCTGGGCCCTATAAGAAGGGCTGCAGGGCAGAGAGGACCCAGTCTCTCTCTGGAGCTTGAGGGAGAAGGACTGGCTGCTTGTAGAGAGAAGGGTCAGGGTCAGGGTCAGGGTCAAGGTCAGGGTAGCAAGCGGAGCTCCAGCCCGGCTGGCTTCCAGACTGAGGCCTTGATAAAGGAGTTGAGTAGATGCTGGGGCTATGGGGAAGTGGCCCAGAGAAAGCAGGTCGTGGCAGAGGGGAAGGAGAGGCAGTGAGCAGCTGCCAGCTATAGGTTGGGGCTCAGATAGTGGGTGGGCCTGGGCCCCCCCTTTGCCCCACTGGCTGCCAAGGGAAGTGGTCGGCCAAAGGACTGCAGTTTGTCACTGCAGCGAGAGGCTGGGTGAAGGACTGCAGGTTCCCCCCAGAAGGGAAGAGACAAGGGAGTTGGGGCATAGCAGGAGGGCTGTGCCCTGAAGAGGACACCCTAGTCTGGGAGCGATGCGGGTCCCCTTAGACAGTGGAGACGGTAGAGAAGCAGCGACGGAGAATGAGACACCACATGAGGGGAGCGCCCCGTTGATGGACAGAGGTTATTCCCGGAGCAATCAGCAATAGGTTGCATGGTAATGAGCACAACCCGTTACACAGGGGCTCTGTGGAAAAAATACTCCGTGACCATGTCTTTAAAAAGCTGCATCATAAGGCAGACTCGCAAGGGGGCTGCATGAAAGCTCCCCAAGCATTTTCTAAGTTTTTAGTGCTTCACGGAGCAATAAATTTATATAAAAAAATAAATTATGGAGATATATCTATCTCATAGAACTGGAAGGGACCCTGAAGGGTCATTGAGTCCAGCCCCCTGCCTTCACTAGCAGGACCAAGGACCAATCTTAACATTTATTTATGGTGGGGAGCTTTCATATGGGATTTCCTTTACAAATGGATAAAACAAAGACATTTCAGCAGATGCTGTTATTTAAGATGCTCTGTCCTGTAAAGTGGGTGCACAATTTGATGCACATGCCTGTCTCACTGCATGCACAAAGATCATCACCATTTCCTCCAGAAACTGAGAAAGAAGGAAACTCCAACTATATTAAAAACAGAGTGTGATGCTTTGGAAATGCCTCAGTTTATGAATAAGGCTACAGTTTTGGAGTGGAGGTCACAGTGTTCAGTCACCTTGAATCTGAATCAAATCCAGGACTCCTGCAGTGGTGGTTCCTTTCCACCTCAGGCATTACAACCTGGCACATGTGGTCGCAGCTCCCCTGGGGTTTGGCATGTCCGGCCCTCTGCCTCCATCTGTGGCGGGGTGGATGCTCCAAACCTGAGCAGCACTGCGACCAGGTGGGCTAGGTCACAATGCAGGGAGCTGGGCCGAGCTCTGCAGGACAGCAACTGCTGCTGTGGGGTGAGTGTAGGTTGGGCTGGCTCTCCAGTCCTCCTCCCCAGCCTGGGACAGGCTCCTCTAGCCCCTTGCTGGCCCCCTTTGCATGACACGGCCTTGTTTTCCCACATCTCAGCTCAAAAACGGAGGACAATTTTCCAGGGGAAAAACTGCAGCCGTGTTGAAGAAGCCCAGCCTGCACCCAAAGGGAGTAACCGCATGTGGTGATTATTGCAATCCTGTCCGTGCTCCCACCCTTTCACCCCAGGCTCGCCCTGGTTGCTAGAAACCCCCTGTGCTCTTTGTTACTGCAGGCAGCACTTCTGTTCATTGTGACAGGAATATTCCCTGCACCGACCCCTCACCTAACCCTTCTCATGGCTCTTCCTGGCCACTGCTTGGCTCCAGCAATGTGACAGAGCAAAGGGACTTTGCAGTGAAGTGGCTGGGAAATAAGCCTATGTTTTGATGGCTATTAGAGGGCAGGGACTTGCAAAAGAAACAAAAGTGGCCCATGACTGCCCAGCATTCCCCAGCTACCATTGGCCAGGGCAATTCCATTTCACTTTAATGGGAGATGCTTGTAGCAAGCACCATCGCTGAGTGCAACCGGCCCTTGGCAGCTTATGCAATCACAAGGTAGCTGAGTCCTAAAGGAAGAGGAAGACCCCAGGAAAGAGAAGAGTTAATCTTCCTCTTTTCCTTCTGTGAGCCCCCTCCGAGCTTTGCATTCTCCTCTCTGATCTTTGCCAGAAGCCAAGTAACTGACGC
This sequence comes from Gopherus evgoodei, assembly GCF_007399415.2. NCBI lineage: Eukaryota > Metazoa > Chordata > Testudines > Testudinidae > Gopherus > Gopherus evgoodei. The sequence continues at coordinate 12,322,812 of NC_044327.1, read as the reverse complement.
AGATCCCAGAAAACATAATGTCTGATTTTTGCTCATCCCTTTCCCTAGTTTGGAACAACTCAGAAAAGCTGCCTGAGGAAAGCTCCACAACATTTTGCTCCATGGGCAAAAGGTTTGTTTTTCCCTGTTAAAGGGCAAAGACTGTGGTTTTCCTGCCTGTTTACTTTCAGGGCTTGAGTCCTTGTAACACCACTTCCAGATCCCCAAGAGCTGTGAGTCTTTAACGTTTTCCCAGGCACAAAGTGTCATCCCCAACACATGGGTCTGATAGTTTGACAAGAAAAGTTTCCACAAGTTCAAAAATATCCATCTCTCTCCCCTGCGTGACCTCAGCAAGCTCAGTTGTTGCCATGGGATTGGTTTCTAGAGGAATGCTGAGTCCCACCAAGGTGGTGGTGGTGGCGGAATTGTTACTCTTCTTCCCTGGAAAGAGAGTGAAGGTGACCTCAGGGTGAAAGCACTGCAGTGGGACCCCGGAGACCTGGGTTTAGTTACTGGCTCCATCACAGACCCCCTGGCTGAGCTGGTGGGCCGGATTTTCACTGGGCTGTAGCTGCCCAAAGAGGCAGACAGGCGCCTAGTGAGATTTACAAAGCGCCTGAGCAGGGTGGGTTGCTCACGTAGGCACCGCTGAAAAATCTGCTGGTGGGAGCTGTGGCTGGAGAAGCCAGGGTGTGTGCATGTGAGCTCATCGGAGGCGCACATGGCCAGCATAAGACAAGCCAGGCCCCTTGGGGCCTGCTGCAAAACTCCCACTGGCCTTGGCTTGGGGCCTGGACCCCCGTATACCTGGGCTGTGCAGGGACCCTCGGAATAGTAGCACAGCTGTGGAACAACTAGCTAGGCCCCCCTTGCATGGCTGGGGTGGCCACTGGCTCCCCTATCACCCCAGCGGACAATGGGTCTTGGACTGCTATCACTGTGTAAAAGGCAGGCCTCCTGCCCACACAGCATGGACTGGCCCTCCCGAGCCTGCCTGTGACTCTCCTGCACAGAGCTGTTTTTATCTCACACAGGGAGAGAAGGGGATTTCCCCTTTGCTCCTGCCCGTCATCCGTATAGCAGACCTGTCTGAATCAATTGGTTGGGCTACAGGAAGCCTCTCACCATCACTACAAGGTGCTTTTGTGGGTCACGCAGACAACATCGGGCTTGGCACAGCCCCACTGGTCCACCTGGCTGGCAGAGGCGCCCATGGCTGTGTTGCTCTTGCCTAGGCTGGCTGCAGGGGGAAGGCCTGGGAAAGCACTGATTATTGTGGCAATAACCAGGAATCACAGTGCAAACTGAATGTAGGGGGTTGGGAGGGATTCGTTCCCCTAATGGTGAGAGAATATAGCAGGAAGCAGCCCAGGGATTATGATAATAACCCCTAGCTCTTGTAGCTCTTCTAGTCATTAATTTCAAAGTGCGTCACAAAGGCAGTCAGTATTATAGCCCAATTTTACAGATGGGGAAATTGAGGCACATAGTGACTTGCCTAAGGTCACCCAGGATGCCAGTGGCAAGGACCAGGTTCTTCTGAGACCCAGTCCAGTGCACTATCCACTAGGCACCAATGCTTTCAAGCTGTATAACATGGTAACAGTACTGGAGCAAACTCTGCCGGGAGCCAAAACCACAATGGAGATTGCGGGTGAGTGAGCACTGCAGGTTCTGTCCCTTTGGCACACAGCACCACACAGAGGTTCCTAATGCGGCCGGACGCTTTTACCTGGTGTTGCAGTCAGGCATTTGCCTACAAAGCAACAAGGGTTTGGTTCACACTGCAGTCATGCTTTTTCTCGGGGAGGCTGTGGTGTGAATTCAGATGCTTTCAGCATGCTGCAATTCATGTGCCAAAGAATGAGGCATTAAAGGCTCCACCCCACCCTAATGACCATCAAAAACATCCTTGATGGCAAGTGATGGAACGTGAACAACTCCTCGGGATCCAGCCCCTTGAGCTGGCAGGTTGATTTTACAGTCTTCTTTCTCACCAGGGGGCTGATCCAAAACAGACGCCGACCCTGAGGAGACCTCTAGACTTTGAGCTGGCGGTGTACGTTTGAACTTCTCACTCAAGGACACATACCCACCCTAGCATCATTAGAAGCACAGCACAGCGGGAGGGGTTAGCCTCCCCTAGGATGATGCTAGGCATGTCTTCTGGTGGCTAGGTTCTCCCTCTGCACGTGCTGTGGGGGCAGCATTGCTGTTTTTAGTGTGCTGGCTTGACCAGTGTTAGCCTGGGTTGTGACAATTCTCAGGGCACCCAGGACTGAGAGTCACCCTCCAGCAAGAGGAAAGTAGATGAAGACTCTTCAAAAACTCATGTGGGGACATAATGGGGCTGTGCTGGCTTGCATCATCTAGGGATCTGGCCCAGGCTTTTTTAACTAATCATTAATCTTGCTGAGGTTTTGGAATTCAGCCACTTTATCCAAAGAAAGCACGTCAGCTACTCTTTGTTTATCATGTTTCAATATGGGCTGACAAGGTAATGCAGTTCTCCATGTTGCTAATGGAGACGTGCATAGCCAAGACTTGTTACACAATTTAAAACTTTAACTAAGTTGTCAATATACTTTCATAATAAGAATGATTGGAGATATACTTATCTCCTAGAACTGGAAGAGACCTTGAAAGGTCATTGAGTCCAGCCCCCTGCCTTCACTAGCAGGACCAAGTACTGATTTTTACCCCAGGTCTGTAAGTGGCCCTCTCAAGGATTGAACTCACAATCTTGGGTTTAGCAGGCCAACGCACAAAGCACTGAACCAAACCCTCCTCTCTAAGGAATTATCACAACTCTTCTTATAAATTCAGTCTAGGACCCCTGAAGGCGAGGAAGGTTTTACTTCTTTCCCAGAGTGGAAATGACAAAATGTCAGTGGGAAATTCTTTCCCATTCAGTTGGACTGGATCATACGTCATGTGTCAGGAAATCAGGTTACGTTAGAATAGTTCTTATTAAGAGCTCATGACAAAGCCCCCCTGTGTCCCACAGGTTAGAGCCGTGGGGCTGCCAACCACTTTACCTACGTGTCATAGGTGACGTTGAGCACCAATGCTACCTCCTGCCTCTATCTTTCTTTACCTTAAATTAAAGAGTTTTCTTTCTTCCCTCTTATCCTGAGCTGTTTTGCTTTGTATGGATTTTTGCTGGAAAAGGCCTTGATCCTACTAAAATACCCCATGGGAGGAGGTAGTGCTTACTACTATGAGTAAATAATCTTCTTCATGTCTATGGAACTACTCCTGGTAGTAAGCACTACATGCAGTAGGGCATGATTGCAGGACTGGGCCCTCAGTAATTGAGAACACAGATTTTCTTCATCTCTTATAGATGTTAGGAGGGTGAGGAGTGGGTGAGAATCTCTCTGACATGCCCTAGATCCATTACATCTGGCTCAGTATTGATCCCATGCCCGGGAGTGATGCCAGGGTTTCTGGCGCCCTAGGCAGAATTTGAGGGGTGGCATTTTGTGTGCTCCCCACGGGGTGCGCGGGAGCTTCTGGTTCCACTCCCATCGCGTCGCCGAAGAAGGACCCTTTGCCGAAATGCCGCAGGCGACAGCGGCAGTCATTGAGCTGCTCAATTGCCTACCGCTGTTTTCCACGGTATGTGGGCAGAAGGTCCTTCGGTGGCACGATGGGAGCCGAACTGGAAGCTCCCGTGCGCCCTGTGGGGAGCACACAAAATGCCGCCCCCTGAATCCTGGCGCCCTAGGCAACTGCCTTAGCCTAGGGTTGCCTAATGGAAGCGCGGGCCCTGCCCATGCCTGTCCTCCTATGGGAACCTGCTTCCAAGCTGGGAACCCTGATCCTTCTTGAGACTCTTGGTCTGGTTCTGAGATCTGCCTTGCTGTGTTAGGAGACTGGGCCCAGAGGGAGGGATTGTTGGACACTGACGTGAATAGGAGTGCCAGACCAAGCCGTTAGGCCCTGATCCTGGTTCCATTATGACAAATGTGTGCGTTTTCCCCTGCGTTCAGTGGAGGCAGCCTTGGGGAAAACCCAGTCCCTTTCTCCCTAGCCAAGGAAGACAGAGACAGAGCTGTTCCAGTGTGTGGCTGGGAGGTGGGGCTGGATGCAGAATGACTGCGGAGAGGGTATTCATGCCCAGCAGTGCAGAGCTCAGATCTGTGGGCTGCCATGCGTGCTAGGGCACTGGGGTGGGTAGCAGGACAGGGCAGCAGAACTGCTGCTATGCAGATCTGTCCCCTCACTTCTAGCAGGGGAGCAGCTGCACACTGGAGTGACTCCACTGGTGAGCGGCAGCTCGCAGAGTGGGGGCAGGATTCCTGCCCCTTGCCAAGGGGTCCAGCACAAAGCCCATTACTGGGAGACACCCTTGGAGTCACTGGGTTGGGGCATTGCTTCACATTGCCAGGCCCGCCAGCTTTTCCTCCTGTGGATGGTTCACAGAGTTGCCTCTTCTCTCCATAATGGGAGCTTTTGCATTCAGCCTTCTGAGACTGACTGAAAGTCTACGCTGCCTAAATGTGCAGGAAAACATACTGGCACATTTCCCCTTCAGTGCAATAGGTCAGGAGACCCAACAGCCAGGAAGCACATTTCTTTAGGGCCGCCTTGTAACCGGCTTACTCCTAAAATGCCACTCTATCGAGCTGTGACATGGACCCAGCAGAAGACCATTATCCCAGCATTTGGGGCTTAGCGTTCATGTGAACTCCTGATTCTAGTCCCTAGGCTGTGGTCTGAGAATTACAGCTCATGTCATCCCTAACATGTCTCCCTGAGAAGCATGTTCCATGAAGCTATGTGAATCAAAGTATGGAGCTGTCATTACAATTCTTAACTAGCATTGATTTTTCACTAATGACACTAGTGGTGACCAAATATTTATGCTCACATAGAATGCCAATAGCCAGGAGACAATTCTCTCCCTCTCATCAGCTCACACATGCAGCTGCTGCTTTCCTAACATGAATTATTGACATCGAAAAGGGAAGCACTCTCTCCGGGGAAGTATTCGATTATGAGATTTTTTTTCTTTCACAAGAAATTCAGGTATTTCAAAATTTCTTTCTGTTCCAAATCATAGTGAACAGTCAAAATATTCCAAAAAGTTTTGAACCGGATCAGAAAATGTCAACATGTTTTGATGGAAATGAAAGGATTCAATAGGTCAAAATGAATGTTCTCCTCTCAAATTGTCAATTTGAGATGAAATCTTTTGTTTTGAAGTGCCAGTCCAAGCCAAAAATTTATATTCTCCCAAGCAGAATTTTTTTAACAAAAAAAAAAAAATTAGTCTAAATCAACATTTTCCCATGACAGGTTTCTATTTCAAAACAATCACATTTTCTGATGGGAAAATGTTTTGGTCAAGTAATTTCTATCAGCTCTAAAAAGTCAGATCTTTTGATATGGGGGATTCTAAATCTGAACATTTACACAGTTACATTTTAAAGGCGCAAAACATTCTTTAGTCCATCCAGCCTAGATTTTTGGTATTACAGAGGACATACAAAACAGGAAGATAGGAATTGCCAGACTGGATCAGACTGTGGTCCATCTAGTCTAGTATCCAACCTCTGCTAGTGGCCAGTACCAGCTGCTTCAGAGGAAGGTGCAAAAACTCCTACAATAGGCAGTTATGGGCTAACCTGCCCCAGGGGCTGTCTCCTCCTCAACCCCCCCTAGTTAGAGGTCGACTGCTGCATTAACTCATGGGGTTTATGTCCATGCCAACGTTGTTTAATTTAAAAATTTTGCTATTATAATTCTAGACCTGTTTTATTCCTATAAATGTTTGATGCTGCTAAGCTTTTTGACATTGATAATATCCTGGTGCAATGAGTTCCAAAGGCCAATTTTCCATTGTTTGGGGGAAAATATCCCCATTAAACATATCAGTCTTATTTCTCTGTTTCTACTATATCCTTTCTGAGACCTCTGTGAGCAGAACTGATGTGTGACCTCCAGTAGAACTCTGGACTAAGCAATATGGGGAGGATTGAAACTTGTTCTGACACTTATTTAAGCTAAATGCCCCTACAAATAGAAAAGGTGATGAAAGGTTCCCCCCCCACACAGGTATTAAAACACAACAAGAAAGCAGGAGGAGAAGATGCTGATTCATGAGACCTTG